>NC_069794.1:77705627-78039627 GCF_027406575.1 Nycticebus coucang | reverse complement strand
AGTAGACTAAGAGGGGATAATGAAGACACAGAAGGCAGGATCCTGCCACCATAAGGAACAAGCACAACACGTGTGCTCAGTCTTAGCCACAATGAGTAAACCCAAAGTAGAAACAGAATGTGGGCTTGAGCACAACACCCAGGGAACCCAGAAGGCTGAGGGAAAATAGGAGCTGGGCCTATGCAGAAAGAAGGCTTTGAAGGTTTAAACCATTTTAAATAATATTCACACTCATTCAAAAATATGGAGTTTTGTGGTTTTGGCCAGTGCTGGGGTGTCTTGTCATCCTGTCACAGTTACTCACAGGGTGCAAAAGGAAGTCCTTATTTTTGGTAGAGAAACTACAATTTGAGGTGTCAACTCCTACTTTCTGGGAAATACCAGAATAAGAGTGTCACACTATGTTAAAAACATTTCAAGAATGCTCTATTTATGAAGAGTTTTACAATCAAAGTTGAGAATATGAATTTGATTAAAACCAGATTTTCTTTGGTGGCTGGGAGTTTTCATTCTACATGGATATTAAAGATACAGCCGCCAAGTCTGTGCACATGCTGAGAGAAGTTGTTCTGTCCTCCAACCTTCTTCCTTGCCTGTGTTACTCCAAGGCAGAGCTTATCAATCAGTGCCTGCAGATGGGGCACGGAGTGACTAAGAAGTCACTCCCTTCCACCCTTGAAGCAGGAGTGTGGGACATGGGCCAGCCATTGCCTCTTGGCCAGTTGGTCTGGCTGTGAGTAGCAGCAACCAAATGTTAACATTGTCTGTGTGTAACATGGCATGAAAATGTTTGGGAAGCCCTGCTGTGCTCGTTGTAAATGCTAACAGATGCTCAGCCTTCCAACTGCCTTTGTGGCTTGGAGTAGTCACATGACACAGCCTTGTCCCTTTCTTCCCATTCCCAGAGCATGGATATAGAATAGAGAATGCCAAACTGTGGGCCAAGTTTCACTTGCTGCCCCTGTTTTTTTTTTTATTGTTAAATCATAGCTGTGTACATTAGTGCAATCAAGGGGTACAAAGTGCTGGTTTCATATACAATCTGAAATATTCTCATCAAATTGTTCAACATAGCCTCATGGCATTTTCTTAGTTACTGTATGTAGACACTTGTATTCTGCATTTAATAAGTTTCACCTGTACCCATTCTAAGATGCACCATAGGTGTGGCCCCACCCATTACCCTCCCTCCACCATAACCTCCCCCCTCCCTTCCCCTTCCTTGGCCCTTTCCCCATATTCTTGTGCTATAGTTGGGTTATAACCCTCATGTGAAAGCTACAAATTAGCTTCATAGTAGGGTACATTGGATGCTTTTTCTTCCATTCCTGAGATACTTTGCTAAGAAGAATAAGTTTCAGCTACATCCAAGTAAACATGAAAGAGGTAAAGTCTCCATCTTTCTTTAAGGCTGCATAATATTCCATGGTATACATTTACCACAATTTGCTAGTCCATTCGTGGGTCGATGGGCACTTGGGCTTCTTCCACGACTTAGCAATTATGAATTGGGCTGCAATAAATATTCTGGTACAGATGTTTTTGTTATATTGTGATTTTTGGCCTTCTGGGTATAAACCTAGTAAAGAAATTATAGGATCGAATGGCAGGTCTATTTTTAGGTCCCTAAGTATTCTCCAAACATCCTTCCAGAAGGAATGTATTAGTGTGCATTCCTACCAGCAGTGTAGAAGTATGCCCTTTTCTCCACATCCACGCCAACATCTCTGGTTTTGGGATTTTGTTATGTGGGCTACTCCTACTGGGATTAGGTGATATCTCAGAGTAGTTTTGATTTGCATTTCTCTGATGATTAAGGACGATGAGCTTTTTATCATGTGTTTGTAGATCGTGCATCTGTCTTCTTTAGAGAAGTTTCTCTTCAAGTCCCTTGCCCACCCTGAGACGGGATCACTTGTTTTTTTTCTTGCTAATACCTTTCAGTTCTCTGTAGATTCTGGTTATTAAACCCTTATGGGAGGTATAATCTGCAAATATTTTCTCCCGTTCTGAGGGATGTCTGCTTGCTTTACTTATATGTTCTTGGCTGTGCAGAAGCTTTTTATTTTGATAAGGTCCCAGTACTGTATTTTTGATACTGCTTCAATTGCCTGAGGAGTCCTCCTCATAAAATATTCACCCAGGCTGATTCCTTCAAGAGTTTCCCCTGCACTTTCTTCAAGTATTTTTATAGTTTCATGTCTTAAGTTTAAATCTTTTATCCAGTGAGAGTCTATCTTAGTTAATGGTGAAAGGTGTGGGTCCAGTTTTAGTCTTTTACAGATTGCCAGCCAGTTCACCCAGCACCATTTGTCAAATAGGGAATCTTTTCCCCACTGAATTTTTTAATTGGCTTGTCAAACACCAAATAATGGTAAGTAGCTGGATTCATCTCTTGGTTCTCTATTCTGTTCCAGACATCTACTTCTCTGTTTTTGTGCCAGTACCATGCTGTTTTGATCACTATCGATCTATAGTACAGTCTCAGGTCTGGTAGCGTGATTCCTCCTGCTTTTTTATTGCTGAGTAATGTTTTGGCTAATTGAGGTTATTTCTGATTCCATATAAAATGAAGTATTATTTTTTCAAGATCTTTAAAATATGACAATGGAGCTTTGATAGGAATTGCATTAAAATTATATATTGCTTTGGGTAGTATAGACATTTTAAGAATGTTGATTCTTCCCAGCCATGAGCATGGTATGTTTTCCATTTGTTAATATCTTCAGCTATTTCTTTTCTTAAAGTTTCATAGTTCTCTTTGTAGAGATCTTTCATGTCCTTTGTTAGGTATTCTCCCAAATATTTCATCTTCTTTGGCACTACTGTGAAAGGAATAGAGTCCTTGACTGTTTTTTTGGCTTGATTATTGTTGGTATATATAAACGCTACAGATTGATGGGTGTTGATTTTGTTAGAGATATTAGAGACATTGCTATATTCCTTGATCACTTCTAAAAGTTTTGTAGTAGAATCCCTAGTGTTTTCCAGATATACGACATATCATCTGCGAAGAGTGAAAGTTTGATCTCTTCTGACCCTATGTGGATTCCTTTGATCACCTTTTCTTTCCTAATTGCAATGGCTGAAACTTCCATTACAATGTTAAAGAGCAATGGAGACAATGGGCAACCTTGCCTGGGTCCTGATCTAAGTGGAAATGATTTCAATTTAACTCCATTCAGTATGAAATTGGCTGTGGGTTTGCTGTAGACAGCCTCTATTAGTTTAAGAAATGTCCCTTCTATACCAATTTTCATAAGTGTTCTGATCATGAAGGCATGCTAGATGTTATCAAAAGCTTTTTCTGCATCAACTGGGAGAATCATATGGTCTTTATTTTTTTTTTTTTTCTGTTTCTAAATTTTTCCCTTTATTATCATTATTAACATTTACTTAGAATGCAAGCAGTAAAAACTGTTCAGACAGAATCATTATTTCTTTCAGGAAAGTGAGGATGGGGCAATTACACACTGTCAAGTAAAAATCAGCACTGAAAGAGACACCAGTTCCCAGGATGGCTGATATTGTCAATACTAAAAGCAGGATTAATGTATAGTTATTAAGAGAATCATAAAGTGGCTTTATTCTTCTTACTACTTATAAAAAGGTGATGTGATGGCAGTGATGGTCAATATCATACTGGGAAAACCAAGTCTATACTTTGTCCAGAATCAACTGCTACCACATGAGTCTTCTTGGTTAAGTCACTTGCGCCCACTGTGACAGAATAGGTTCCTGGATATACTTCTATGTAGAGGTCCTTAGAGATGTTCTGGGCCTGACTTGTTCCTATGTCTGCGTACGTGTGGAGCTCCGACTTCCGTCTATGATAACGATAGACATGGGTTGCCCCTCCTTCCTCTGGCACAGATGAATAATATTTCCCACACTGACTTGAAGCATAGTCCATGAATTCGACCATTGTTCTAAAGGAAGCACTAAGGGTTGAGTGTCTCTCTTCTCTCCGGCCGGCTTCTCGAAGCGCATGCGCTCAGCGGTCTCCCATATGGTCTTTATTTTTTAGTTTGTTTATGTGCTGAATTACATTTATAGATTTACGTATATTGAACCAGCCTTGAGAGCCTGGGATAAATCCCACTTGGTCATGGTGTATAATTTTTTTGATGTGTTGTTGGATTCTGTTCGTTAGGATCTTACTGAGTATTTTTGCATCAATATTCATTAGTGATATTGGTCTATAATTTTCTTTTCTTGTTGGGTTTTTCCCTGGTTAGGGGAGCAAGGTGATGTTTGCTTCATAGAATGTGTTGGGTAATATTCCTTCTTTTTCTATATTTTGGAAGAGGTTTAGTAATATAGGTACTAGTTCTTCTTTAAAGGTTTGATAGAATTCTAACGTAAAGCCATCTGGTCCTGGGCTTTACTTTTTAGGGAAATTTTGTATAGTCGATGCTATTTCAGAACTTGATATAGGCCTGTTCAGCATTTCCACCTCATTCTGGCTAAGTCTTGGTAGGTGGCGTACTTCCAAGTATTGGTCGATTCCCTTCAGATTTTCATATTTTTGAGGGTAACGTTTCTTGTAATATTCGTTAAGGGTTTTTTGAATTTCTGAGGAGTCTGTTGTTATTTCATCTTTACGATTTCTGATTGATGAAATTAGAGATTTTACTCTTTTTTTCCTGATTAGGTTAGCCAACGTTTATCTATTTTATTGACCTTTCAAAAATCAACTTTTGGATTTATTGATCTGTTGTATAATTCTTTTGTTTTCAATTTCATTTGATTCTGCTCTGATTTTGGTTATTTGTTTTCTTCTGCTGCGTTTGGGGTTGGAATGTTCTTCCTTCTCCAGTTGCTTGAGATGTCCCATTAACTTGTTAACTTCCTCTCTTTCCGTTTTCTTGAGGAAGGCTTGCAGTGCTATAAATTTCCCTCCTAGGACTGGCTTTGCAGTATCCCAGAGGTTCTGATAATTCATGTCTTGATTGTTGTTTTGTTCCAAAAATTTGGTGATTTCCTTCTTAATCTCGTCTATAACCCATCTATCCTTCAGCACAAGGTTGTTTAGCTTCCATGTTTTTGTATGGGTATGCAGGTTCCTGTTGTTATTGAGTTCAATTTTTATTCCATGATGGTCTGAGAAGATGCAAGGAATAGTTTCTATTTTTTTTAATTTTGCTGAGGTTAGATTTGTGGCCTAGGATGTGGTCTATTTTGGAATATGTTCCGTGGGATGATGAGAAGAATGTGTATTCAGTTTTGTTGGGATGCAATGTTCTGTAGATGTCCGTTAAGTCCAGATGTTGAATGGTTAAGTTTAAATCTAAAATTTCTTTGCTTAGCTTCTTTTTGGAGGATCTATCCAGCACTGCCAAAGGGATGTTAAAATCTCCAACTACTACAGAACTGGAGGAAATCAAGTTGTTCATGTCTGTTACAGTTTCTCTTACAAATTGAGGTGCATTCTGGTTGGGTGCATAAATATTAATAATTGAGATCTCATCATATTGAGTATTACCTTTAACAAATATGAAGTGTCCATCCTTATCCTTCCTTATTTTGGTTGGTTTAAAGCCTATTGCGTCTGCAAATCGGATTGCAATGCCTGCTTTTTTCTGCTTTCCATTTTCCTGGAGTATAGATGACCATCCCTTCACCTTGAGTCTATATTTGTCTTTTGATCTAAGATGAGATTCTTGTATGCAGCAGATATCCAGTGAGCCAACCTGTGCTTCTTTAGAGGACAAGTTAAACCATTTACATTAATTGAGAATATTGATAAGCCTTTCAAGAGGCCAGTGGACATTTTTAATCCTTTTGTGACTGTGGAAGTTGGAATTTGATCAAAATTTTCTGGGTGGGTTTACTTTTGTGGTGTAGGGTTATGCTGGTCTTTATGAAGGATAGGTCTGAGAATATCCTGGACTGCTGGTTTAGTTATGGCAAATTTCTTCAACATGTGAATGTCATTGATGTATTTAATATCTCCTTCATAAATGAAACTCAATTTAGCTGGGTACAGGATCCTGGGTTGAAAGTTATTTTGTTTTAGGAGATTAAAAGTTGATGACCATCCTCTTCTAGCTTGAAAGGTTTCAGCAGAGAGATCTGCAGTTATTGTAATATTCTTGCCCTTGTAGGTGATGGTTTTCTTTCGTTGGCTGCTTTTAGAATTTTCTCCTTCATATTAACTTTAGTGAAATTGATTATGATGTGTCTGGGGGATGTCTTATTCAGGTTGAGTTGTGCTGGAGTTCTGAAAGTGTCTGTTATCTGAATTTCAGAATCTCTTGGTATGTCTGGAAAGTTCTCCTTCATAATCTCATGGAGAAGAGACTCTGTGCCTTGTGAAGCCACTTTGTCACTTTTGGGGATCCCTATAAGATGAATATTAGTTTTCTTCGAATTATCCCAGAGGTCTCTGAGAGAGCGATCTGTTTTTGCCCTCCATTTCTCTTCCTCTTTGTGAATTTGAGAGTGTGTGAAAGCTTTGTCTTCAATGTCAGAAATCCTTTCTTCTGCTTGCTCCATTCTGTTACTGAGGGATTCTGCTGTGTTTCTCAGACCTTTGAGGGCTGCAACTTCTTGTCTCAATGTGTCAAAATCTTTGGTCATTTGGTCTTTGAATTTGTTGAATTCTTAAGATAGCTTTTGGGTTACTGCATGCAATTCTAATTCAATCTTATTTGCTATCCAGATTCTGAATTCGATTTCTGAAATCTCAGCTATTTGTTTGTGCATGGGATTTTGTGCTGTGTCTGCCCCATTGATCCTTGGGGAAGTTAATCTACTCTGATTATTCATATTGCCATAGCTTGTCTGTTGATTTCACCTCATGATTGTTTTTCACCATTGCCTCTGGCCGTCCTCAGAGTTGGGGAGGTGTCTCTCCAAGATTAGACCCCAGGGGGGTCACTCTATTGTTGCTGGATCTTTGTAGGGAGTGACCCTGTGTAGTTCCTCTGGGGCTGCCCCAGTCAGGGAGTTCTGGTTGTGGAAGCAGCTCCGGAGTGTGACACCCCCAGATCCACCAATAGGTGCACACGGTTCTGGGAGTGCCTGGCACCCAGTGACTTTGGCACAGAGAGCCCAAGGCTCCAGCAGTCTCTGGCCAGGAAAAGAGCTCTGCACAGAGGTAGGGAGGGCTCCAGAGGGCACACGGCTACCAGAGTCCCTGGCCAGACAACATCCACATCCTCCCTGTGTGGAGGCAGGAAGGGTACAGCAGGGAGGACGTGGGGTTGCGGGATCCCACAGTTCCTGGTCAGGGCGTGGGGAGGCCCAGTGGGCACGGGTCGCGTCAGGGCACAGCTCTTACCGAGGTCCGGTCGGGCGCCAATCGCAGTTGTGGCACAGCTCTTACAGAGGTCTGGGCGGGCACTGATTGTGGTCGCGGAGCAGCTCTTCCCCTGTTTTTGAGATAAAGTTTTCTGGAACACATATGCCGGTTTGTATGCACATGTCTGTAGCTGGCTTTGTGCTCTGGTGATGGGAATTGAGTAGCTGTGTTAAAGCAAGAGGCCAGGAGACAGGGCTGAGACTGGGTGCTGGGGCTTACAGATTGGGTGCATGTGTTAAAGTAAACAATCTTCCAGCCGAAACTAACCACAGGTGAGAATCTGCTTCAACTAGCTTGTCGGTTATCTCTGTCACATGAACTTTGGCTAATTAAATATCATCTATAGTGTGGTTTTAAATTTTCTTTGCCCTTGATATCACCATGAAGGTTCTGAGACAACCTTACAAAGTATGAAAATGGGAGGGAACCCAGTTCTAGGAATTACTACCCAAATGCTTAGTAAAAGCCATCCCCTTAGTCTTGAATATTCCTCCCCTTAATTAATTAGATTTCAAAAGGCCAAAAACCACTTTGTCCCAGTGCAGCTGTTCTTTTCAAGTCCGTCTGTGTTCTCTCTATCCTCTTTCCATCTCTTTTAAGAGTATACTTTTGCTTTCAATTAATAAAAAAAAACAAAAACACTGACTCTTACTTGGCTTACATGGTGCAGCCCCCAATTCTTCTCTCCTAATGATTGCCAAGAATCTGGAGAAACCTCCACTTGGCAGCTGCTAACCGCTGTGACAAGACCCATGACCTACAAGCCACTCTCTAAATCTTCAGTTTGCCGACCCCCGAGGCAGATGATACAGGAGGTGACTCACGGCCACGAGGACAAAAATTACACACCAAGTACAGCACAGCGAGAGAGGAGTTTGAGTCCTCCATGAAACCAAGTATCCACTCGCCTTGCTCAAGTGGAGGCTGCCTGGAGCATGGCACAACTTTTCTCACAGTTAAGTCACTATAGTCAGGCTTTCTGCAATTCTCCTTTCTACAGAAAATTACTCTATTGATGGGGATTATGAGTTGCAAAGAACAGTAGTGTTTAAACAGAAAAGGAATTTATTAAAGGATGTTAGGTAGCTCAGGGATCTCTGGCAGGGCTAGAAATCCAAGCTCTGGAGCCATACAACTAGAAACAGTGCCCAAGGGCATCATGGAGGCTATGTCAGCAAAAATGCCACAGCCACTTGTTCAATGATGATATTCGAGACCAGATACCAACTCTCCACCACCATCTCCCAAAGAATTAGATGCGTCTGCCAACATGTCGCACAGACTATGTGGCTTAACTACAGAAATATATCTCTCACAAAGCTAACAAATAGAATTAACAGATGTATGTATACTAAGATGGATGTATGCCCTTTCAAACAGTTGTGAAAGTTGGGTGCCTAAGAGCCAGGTGTTGGAAGATTTTGGTAGGTGTCTCGATACTTTTGCATTGCTATAACAAAA
Organism: Nycticebus coucang; assembly: GCF_027406575.1. Classification (NCBI taxonomy): domain Eukaryota; kingdom Metazoa; phylum Chordata; class Mammalia; order Primates; family Lorisidae; genus Nycticebus; species Nycticebus coucang. The sequence goes on along the minus strand of NC_069794.1, from coordinate 78,030,860 downwards.
TACCATAGACTGCACAAAACAAAAGTATATATAAAAATTTTTAAGCAACAAAAATTTATTTCTTATAGTTTCGGTGGCTGAGAAGTTCAAGATCAAGGTACCAAAAGGGCTGGTGTTTGGGAAGGGTCTGGTCTCTCCGTCTCCAAGATGGTGCCCTGTGGCTGCATTCCTTGGAAATAATCTAAATGTCTGGGCTTATGCTATTAATTTTTACATTACAGCTCTTCTAGTTTAAGGAGATTTTAAAATGTGCTAAACAACCTTGTTATCGATAATTGCTTAAACTTGACTATAGGTTTCATTTTTTAAACACTGTTTCTTGTCTTCTGAATTATTTACATTCATGAATTTTTAACTGCTTCCTTGAGTTTTTTTTTTTTTTTTGTAGAGACAGAGTCTCACTTTATGGCCCTCGGTAGAGTGCCGTGGCCTCACACAGCTCACAGCAACCTCCAACTCCTGGGCTGAAGCAATTCTCTTGCCTCAGCCTCCCGAGTAGCTGGGACTACAGGTGCCCGCCACAACGCCTGGCTATTTTTTGGTTGCAGTTTGGCCGGGGCCGGGTTTGAACCCGCCACCCTTGGTATATGGGCCCGGTGCCTTACCAACTGAGCCACAGGCACCGCCCTTCCTTGAGTTTTTTAAGTGTTGTATTTTCAGCCCAGGAGAAATGTTGTGGGTAGGATACTGAACATGTCTTCCCCACTCATGATAGATAAGTTGAGTAGATAGGGAACACCCCTCTCACATTGTTTCATAGTCTTCTAGCATTTGATGTGTAGGTAAGAGGTGTGAGTTATAAAGATAATTATTTGGGGTTCTTTTATTTGTCTTGAAGGTTATAAATTTTTCTCTTTGACCTTGGAATTGAGAAATTTTATTAGATTGGGTCTAGGTAATTTTTAGTGAAGTCCTACTTGGCATCAAATGTCCCCTTTCTCTCCACTCAGAAAATAATTTGTTATATATTTTCATTGTCTTTCCCCCCTCCTATTCATTTTATTCTCTCTTCATAAAATTTCTATCATACAAGTATTGTTCCATCAGTCTTCCCTCTAATTCATGGATTCAGTTTTCAGCTTAAATACAAGTCTGAGTGGTCATTAAGGTGTTTTTGTTGTCATTTTTGAAAGGGAGGTTCATTCATGTTGGTTTTTGCATCCCTTTTAAATTTCTGTATAATAATCAGACATTAAAGTACACAAACTTTAAGTGTACAGTTCAATTGTAACGAATGTATACATGTAACCCATATAGCCACTGCATCAAGATATAAAACATTTCCATCTCCTACAAAGTTCCTCTCACCTCTTTCTGATGAACTCACAACCTTTCCCCAGCAATCACTAGTGATTTCTGTCACCACAGATTAATCTCGCCTGTTTTAGAGTTTCATATGAATGAAACCATAATAGCACATACTGTTTTGCATCTAGCTTCTTTAATGCATTTGAGATTCATCCATTCTATAGCATATAGCCACAGTATTTTTCCTTTTCATTGCTCAGTAATATTTCATCGTATGGGTAAACCACCATTTGCTTCCATTTAAATTTTTTGAATTTTTTTTTTGCGGTAAGAGTCACATTTTGTCACCCTCCGTACAGTGCCATGGCATCATAGCTCACAGCAACCTCAAACTCTTGAGCATAAGTGATCCTCTTGCCTCAGCCTCCTGAGTAGCTGGAATTACAAGCACTCACCACATCCCTGGCTATTCATTTGTTTGTTTGTTTTGCTCAGGCTGGTCTCGAATGCCTGAACTCAAGCCATCAACCCATCTGGGCCTCTAAAAGTGCTAGGATTATAGAAATGTGAGCCGTTACACCCAGCCTTAAATTATTTGAATTTATAAAATGTATTTCTTTCTTACCTAATTGCCCTTTGCAAAAAATCTGCTCTTGCTTTATTGAAGGAATATCTGCTTGAATATTTCTGAGAATGGTAATGCTACTTTTAAAGTTTTATTTCTTGTTTCCTAAATTAACTCTATTATACGTGGGGGCAGGCATTTATTTTGATTGCGTGGAATTCTTTTCTTCCTTCAAGGTGCTGATTCTCCACACATATCCAATGATTTTCTGTTGCTATAGTCTGTTCACATCAATCACACATATCATGATATGCAAATATCAGTAAGCTTTCTCAGCAATTATATCTGGTGCCCACAGTGGGCACCCTCTCCCTACAACTGTGTCATGGTTGGCTGCAGGTGGCAGATAGCAGTTTTTGTCCTGGCATTTATTTTTCATACCTTTGAAAAGTTCCTCTTTTCAAGCCAGTAACCCCTCCACCCCTTATCCAAATTAAGAATTTCCCATCTAGAGGGTGGTGCCTGTGGCTCAAAGGGTAGGGTGCCAGCCCCATATGCCGGAGGTTGTGGGTTCAAACCCAGCCCTGGCCAAAAAAAAAAAGAATTTCCCATCTATTTTGAAGAAAAGACAAAGCTAACAAATAGAATTAACAGATGTATCTATACTAAGATGGATGTATGCCCTTTCCAACAGGTTGTACACGTCATGATTGCAAAGTTCCCACTCCTCCTGCTGGACAGAGGACTGGGCTTCAGGAGCCCCTGTGAGAGAAGCTGGAGGCTCCAGGGGCTGGAGCTTTCAACCAGCTCAGACCAGCCCTGAGTGCGCTGGAGTTGGGGCTGCATGGAAAGAGGCTGTACCCCTTCCCCATGGTTCCCCAGAAGGAGCTCTGAGGGGCTGAACACCTGGGTTTCCAAGCTGAGCTCTGTGTGGGCAGCCTGCATTCCCCTGGCCCTGCCTCTAGGTGCTCCCTTGTAGTGGGGCCCCATAGAAGTGGCCATGACACACTTGCCCTTCAGTCTCTCCCCCATTCTTACTGGCTCAGTCCCCAAGCCTAGCTGGGCTAGGGAAGTGAATCTAATTCTTTTTTTCCCTTCTTTTCCTGACTTCTCCCTCAGTGCAGTTCTATCAGCTTTGTATCTCCACCTGTCTGTCTCACAGGGTCACCTGCATGTTAAGTGACATTGTATCTCCACCTGTCTGTCTCACAGGGTCACCTGCATGTTAAGTGACAGGATGAATGTACAGGCACTGCCACTGCTCTGGGTGCAGAGTAAATCCACATAGCCATTATTTTTATCATATCAGAACGCCTCAACATTTCTATCAATGATATGTTTTCCCCCTGTCTATCTCTACCATAGATCTCCCCCATTGTTTACCTTTCTTTCATTATTTATTTCAAGAGGGTACTGGGAGGGAGTGGAAGTGAAGACATAACTTGACGTCTTTAAACCAGAAGTTAGCATTATTTATTATAACTTATTTCTTTTTTTTAGAGACCCTGTATCTACTAAAAATAGAAAGAAAAACTAGCTTGGCATTGTGGTGGGCTCCTATAGTCCCAGCTACTAGGGAAGCTGAGGCAAGAGAATTGTTTGAGTCCAAGACTTTGAAGTTGCTGTGAGCTGTGATGCTACAGCACTCTACCAGGGTGACAGAGTGAGACTCTGTCTCAAAAAAATTAATTAATTAATTAATTACAATACGTCAACAACCTAAAGTCAGCAAAAGAATGACCATCAGTTCATGGGGAGCTTAGAGGATAAGATTTTTATTTAGAAAAATTTCAGGACAGGTGTAGAAAATCACACAGATCTTCGATCTGCCAAGAATTATGTCTGTGGTCTCCTATTAACACAAGGTAAGAAGGCACCCATTTGTCACCAGCCTCTTCTGGGGGCAGAGGACCTGCTTTCCCGGCTCCTCAGCCTGCTGGTAGGGGGGATGTTCAGTTTGACCAGAGGCAGGCTAGTTTTCAAAGCAGGTCCGCTGTGAGGAAACTGACACCCTCCCTGATTCTGTCTGGACCTTGGAGCTGTTCTCAGTTAGAACAGCTTGGAAGCGGGTTGTGTGTGTATGTGTGTTGGGAGGAGCATGAGTGACAGGCATCCTGAAACCCCAGTGCCCTCGTTTATGAAAACATCTCGGAGGTCCTTTTAAACTAATGTAACATTTTCATTTGTGCAATTTGGCTGGTGATATAGACTAGAAAAAATTGCCTAGCATGATACAGATTCATCCTGCTAACAGGCAAGGGTACGGGGAAGGGAGGGAGGTGGATGAGCTGGCAGTTCTCTGTCCCGATGTCCAGCTGCAGCTCCTCTGCTTTCAGACCTGTCCCCACCACCTCTGCTCTGCTCAGTGTCACAGTGGGTGTCAGGGGCAGCTGCTGCCAGCAGGTTTGGCCTGGGAGGTGCTGGGGGAAGGCCAGAGGGCAAAGGGGAACCCAGGATGTTCCCTCCTTCCCTCTGTTCTTCCTCTTCAGCTTGGGGCCACCAGGAAGCCCTACCAGCATTCCCCATTCTGCAGGGCATATGCCACACACTCCCTTTGTCCCCGCAGCAGGTGTTCTGTGATAGCAACAGCACGCAGACTAAAGCATTATGAGTTTGACTGCCGCCTTAAAGCCTGAGCATGGAGGTGTTCCAACTGCTGGGTTGAAAGATGTCCAGGGTTCTTAATGTCAGACCTAGAAAGTGGCATAGGAGGAAGGGAGGGGTGTTTGGTGTGTGTGTGTGTGTGTGTGTGTGTGTGTGTGTGTGTGTGTGCGTGCGCATGAGAGAGAGAGAGGCCCAGAAAAACACCAGCAAGCAAGTGCTGGTGGGAATCATCCTATGTGACCAGAGCTCTCCCTTCCTCCCCGTCACTGCCGTCTCTGCGCCAACCTCAGATATTAACGTCATGCTCTATTTCTCCAATGCTTTGCTTGAAGCTAACTGTTAATTAATTGCTCTGAAAATGTTGCCTGATGACTACTTAAGAATTAACTAGTTTCAAGGGTATTTTTATAGAGGAAATAAAATGTTTATTTCTTTTCTGATTACAAAAGTAATATAGGTTCCTATAGGCATTTTGGAAAAAATATAAAAAAGAAACTAAGAACCGACAATAGTTCCAGCCACCCTGAGATAACCTCTCTTGATGTTATGATGTATCGGTGTGAAGTGTTTTTATTAATGCACGTGTGCACAGCTCTGTGTGTGTGTGTGTGTGTGCACTCTCAGCTGAGATTATATCTTGCATATGGTCCTATACCCTTGCTTTATCACTTAAGAATCAAAATCTCTTTGAAGACAGAAAGAGATGAAGTACCTCCCACCCTAACATGAAATGACTTCAGGGAAACAAACATTGCCTGAGTGCTCTCCTGTGTCTCCTTACCAAGGGTTGGGATTGGGCTGGTAAAAAGAAACCATGGATTTGGAGTCCAACTGCCAAGTGCTGCATACAGACTCCAAAAGAGTGGTCCTTTGTGTGCAAATCAAGTGACAAGCTGCCAAAAAAAAGTGGGGAAAGTGGTCAGCAGCAGAACAGGACTGTGGGGTGCCCGCCGCTTCCACTGTGACCTTTTCTTGCCGAGCAGTAAAACATGCTCTCCCAGAACAGAGGCAGCCCTCTCCTGCACAGAATGAATTCCCCCACCTACAGCAGAAGCATTCTTGGTAATGAGCATCTTTTGCAATGAGCACATCCTTAGGTTCTACCTCAGATCCGGCCTACCTCGTAGATAACATGCAAGCAGGTAGAATTCAGAACTCCCTTGAGGTTCTGGGGCTTCTGAATTCAGCAGACATTAATCTCAGCTTTATTTTATAATTTATTAAAAAAACAAAGCATTTCGGAGGTGAATATGGCATATAATAGCATATAGCAGGCTGAGGAGATGTGGACAAAGAAAGACTCCACCTCCTTAACAAGGATACAGGTGTCTGCCCTTTCCTTACTGAACTTTCCTTGCCTGTGAAATGTTTCAGAGGAGAGAGACTGGGCTGATGGCCCAGGAGATGTTATGTTAATGAAAAGCAGGATAAATGCTCAAAATGATTTGCATAGGAGGAACCTGACCCAGCTGAGATTTGGAGAGGGTGTCCTAGGGGAGGTGCCCCACAAAATGGGCCTTCCTTTGTCAGCTGTGGATCTGAAAGAAGGGTCTGAGCCTAGAGAAAGAAGTTCAGAGTTCCTCTCTTCTCCAGTAAGGCTTCACAGCTGCATGTGTATCTGTACTGGTGTTTGCCTAGTGACGCTCAGTAACTGCCCAGGAAAGAGACCAGCTCCCAGCTCTGAGCTCAGCCTGAAAAGCACAGTGGAGGAGGGAAAAGGGAGTCCCAAAGCATTGGTGAGTGATTTTACACCCCCCTCCATGTGGGAGTATTCAACCACCAAATTGCCAAATTGTAGGGAGAAGTGCCCCCTCCCCTTCCCCAACTAACATCAGGGTCTGTGGCTGAGGGCCAGGTCAGGCATGGTGGTATGATGGAGGCGGGAGAGGGTCTTCAGGTCTTGCAAAGATCCTTCTCTCAAGGGAAATGCCACCTTACCGTGAGCCACTTACAGGAACAAACATGTTTTGACCCATATCCCCCTCAGACTGGATTCAGGTAAGAGAAAAGAAGGGCAGTGACATCACTGAGCGCTCGCCATGTGCTAGGCACTGTGCTTCTGCTTTATTCTCTAAAGTCTCCCAACAAACCTGCAAGATCGATACAACTAGTCTTTGATGCAGATGGGGACATCAAAGCTCAGAAAAGTCAGGAGCGTCACCCAAGGTCATCTGAGCTGAGGCTTAGTCTGTGTTTCCACCTCCTTCCCACATTCATCCGTCCATCACACTAATGCTTGGGGGGCACCTACTGTCAGGCATTCTGGTAGGTGCTAGGACTACAGGGGACAGGGGCCACACACAGGCACAATGACAGCTCTGAGCTGTCTGTGAGGAAGCACGACTTGGATCAGCCCAGTAGGTGAGTTTACCAGGTGAAGAGTGGTGGGCACAGCTTTCTAGGACAAGGCCTCAGAGGAGTGAGGGGACACGTGTGGACCTGGAAGGAAATGTCCACAAATGGATGGACGGAGGGCAGTGGTCCTGCAAAGGGGACACAACCTTGCCAGCTTGTTATATAATCTGTTATATAATCTGATTATAAGTAGCATTTTTTAAAAGAATTCTGAAAAGACCTACGTGTGCATCAATGCATGAATGGGTAAACAATACAGAGAATATTACTCAGCCTTCAAAAGGAAGCAAAGTCTGATACATACCACAGTGTGGACGCACCCAGAGGACGCCATGCTAAGTGATCTGAGCCCAGCCAGTCACAAATGCACAGATCATACACTTATTTATTTTTATGAGACAGAGTCTCACTTTGTCACCCTCAGTAGAGTGCTGTGGTATCACAGCTCACACAACCTCAAACTCTTGGGCTTAAGTGATCCTCTTGCTTCAGCCTCCCAAGTAGCTGGAACTACAGGTTGTTTTGTGAGAGTGATACCCAGAGTGAGACCTCATCTCTGAAAACACTCTGGCTCAGGCTGGTCTGGAACCTTTGCTGGGATTACAAGCGTGAGCCACAGCACCCAGTCATGATTCCACTTGTTGATGTCCCTAGAGCTGTCAGATTCCTAGAGACAGAGTAGAATAGTGCTTGCAGGGGGCTGGGGAGGGCGGAATGGGGAATTTTTGTTTAATGGGGACAGACTTTCCATCTGAGAAGATGAAAGCTCTGGAGATGGTGATGGTGACAGTCACACATTAGTATGAATGTACTTAATGCCAGTGAGCTGACCCCTTAAAATAGGGGTGGCGCCTGTGGCTCAAAGAGGTAAGGCGCTGGCCCCATATGCCAGAGGTGGTGGGTTCAAACCCAGCCCCGGCAAAAAAACTGCAAAAAAAAAAAAAAAAAGTCAAAATAGTACATTTAATGCCATGCGTGTTTTCCCACAATTAAAGAAAAAAGTACATTCTAGCTTCCCAATAGAGAGCAGATTAGAATGAGGGCTGTATAGGGAGGAACAGAAGCAGACGTGACTTTGAGTGATCTGGGTGAGAGATGATACTTTCCCTATCTCCTTAGATGGAAATATCCTCCACCTAATAATGCCGAGGGGGATGTTCTCTGTTTTCTAGAGTGCCTGGCTGGTGCTTGTTCCAGTGAAGGCTGCGTCTTTCAACGAAACCATCAGAGGGCTGCCTGCGGTCTGCAGTGCTGCAGACAAGTACACATGGAGCTCCCAGCACACATGGTCTGTCTGTCCTTGTCAGCGAGGCTGGGCCTGGCCGTGTCTGGCATCGTAGGCCTCTGATGATAAATGCAAAGTTGTGTGCAGATTTTAACACACATACCTAAGGCTGATTCTCGTAGAAGTATGATGTTTTGACTCATGAGCAAGCGTGCCTCCGGGTCTCGGTAATTCCTTTCAGCTCTGCTGGCCTCCCCATGGAACAAACCATAGGTTCTCTTTGTTTCAGGAATTGATGAAGCAGAAGGGAAGCAGAGGCCTCTGGAGTCTGTGTCTGCCTTTTCCTTTCAGAAGCCAGAGTGTAGTGTATTGAATGCCAAGGCATTAAACACCGGATCTGGAAGAAAACTGAGCAAAGCCAGTTTTTCACTTTGTAAAGGAGATAATGATTTATTTGGCTAGGGATAGAAATGAGTCTGAAAATTTAAGTCCTTCACCAGTTGGTTCTGTGACGATGGGACAAGTCAAGCCACCTGTTTGCATCTTTCAACAGATGGTCTCCTCATCTGTACAAAACTCCAAGGGGTCACTCGCCACCCCGCAGATCCAGGTATCCACTCAAGCTAGCTAGTTGTTTATGGTTCCTGGCGTTGGAAAACCCTGAAGCGAATCCTTTCTTCCAGCTCTGACGTCCTGCCTATATCCAAAATGACCGTGTCTCCTGCACACTTTGGGGAGGATTCTTCCCTCCACGGGCATGCGCTGCCTTTGCCAGAAGGGCAGCCTGGGATAGTGGGAAGGACATGGTGGTTTTAGATATCGGAGCTGCTGTTAGCATCCAAGTCACTGTTAGCATTCTGACACGAGGCAAGCTATTTAACCACTCTAGGCCCTGATTCTTCATCTGGAAAATGGGGTTAAAGCAATACCTTTCCCAGGGCCACCACAAGGATGAGAAATAAAATGGAGTCCTCCCAGCACGATGCCAGACACACGTATATGGTGGTATGATAGCATATTAATTAAAAACTCAGACTTTGGGGTCAGACAGATGTGGATTTAAACCTCCTTCCATCAGCTTCCTGAGAAATGATGAAAAGGCACTAAAGAAGAGTTCTTCCTCGCTGTTAGTATGATGGGGGAGGGTTCTACCTATGTGTACAGGGCAAAAGGGGCTTCTTGTTTTCAACTGGGTTTTGACAGCAGCAGTCTGGAGTCACAGGGCATTACAGTGCTCTGAGTTCCAAAAACAGGGCACCAGAAACTCAATCTAAAGGAGCAGATATCAACAGGAGGAGCAGTTTGACATAGATGAGCCTTCTTCAGTAAGACCAAAAGTTCCTTCCAGCCCAATAATTTCAGCATCTTCTTTTGGGACAGGATTTTTCCAGCTCTTGGGTTCTGTGCCCACAAGGCCACCTGAGAAGGAGTATACTGTTACCAATAAAGAAGTCAGTGTTAAAATCCAGGGCTTATCCCATCCACTGTGCCGCCAACTACAGGGACACCCTGTGGTTACTGCCACCTGGTCAAGGGGGCTACCTGGACAGGTCCTCCTGGTGCTCTGGGTGCAAGGCCCAGAGCTCATGCCCCAAGACCCCTGCTTTGCTCCTCTAATCAGCAGCAGGGTGCAGGCTTGGGCAGAGAATTACCTTTTAATGCAGATTCTACAGACTCTGCAGATCAGGGGTGGAACCTGAGATTCTGCATACTGCCTGGGGACACAGAGACCTCATGGGGAGATTACTCTTCCTTGAGAGTCTCCAGGATGAGTCCAGGCAATCCAGGCAGAAGGAAGGCCCTTGAGCTGCCTCAGCCTCAGGAACAGACCGTGTGGTCTGGCATTAGTCCCAGCACACTGGACATTCTGAACTGAAAAAAGAAAGAAAAAAAGGAATCTTTGAAAATGGATCAAAAGAAATGGATGTGGTTTAAAGAAGAAAATAAAGCTATATTGAAAGAAGTACTACCTCCAAAGCATGTTTAGAGGTGACAATTTAAAAAATGTAAAAAACAAACCAGAATCCCAGGATTTCCGGCTTTCTATGTTACTCCTCTGGAGAGAAACAACCAGAAGACAAGAATCCTGCCCCCTTTTCAAGTTCTCCCGTTGCACACCCATCACATGGGGTGGTGAGCTCTCTGGCTCTGCATCTGGTGTTTGACTGAGTTCAGATGTGTGCTTCCACAGGGCAGAGCCACCTGCCCTCCAAGCCCAGCTGTCTCATCTTTTTTCTGAAATACTCTTCTGTTGATTATTTTGAGAACATCATAAGTAATTCACATATATGTATATAAACATAAATAATAAACACAGAAGACCCTGCCTAATTATTAAATAGATTAAAGTAATGAATTATAATTGAATGCCATCCTGGTTTTTAAAAAGAGGCTTTATTTTATTAGAGCAGTTTTATGTTCACAGCAAAGTTGAGTAGAAAGCACAGAGTTCCATTATACTCCCTGTCACCTGCACCCGCTGCCTTCTCCACCATCAGCATCCTGCACAGAGTGGGGCCTTTGTTACAATTCATGAACCTACAGTGACGTGTGATTATCACCGGGAGTCAGTCCATAGTTTGCATTAAGCTTTATTCTTAGAGTTAAACCTGCTGCAAGTTTGGACAAACGTATGCATCCACCATGATAGTGTCCTCCAGAATAGTTTTACTGCTGTCAAATCCTCTGTCCTCTGCCTGTTCATCCCCCCCACCCATACCCCAACCCTGGCAACCACTGATCCTTTTACCATCTCTGTCTTAGTAGTGTTGCCCTTTCCAGAATGTGGTACAGTTGGAATCAACTCCCTACTGTTTTGCTTCCTAATGTGAGTCAGGAACTAAAATGAAAGTGGCAGATCCAAGCTCCTTCTCATGCTTCAGTTTCCTCATCCATAAAATGAGAGGGGTGGACAGCTGCCCCAGCATCCGGCTGCACAAATCAGTGTGATTCCACAAGCCGCTAGAAGGCAGGCCCTGTGACAGTCTTCTGTACTGTATACCCAGCTGCGAAAACAGTATTTGAAACCCAGTGGGTGCTCGGGAATTGAGTGTTGAATAAATTACATTTAATTTAATTTTATTATTACTTTTTTTTGAGACAGAGTCTCACTATGTTGTCCTTGGTAGAGTGCCATGGCAACACAGCTCACAGCAACCTCAAACTCTTGGGCTTAAGCAATTCTCTTGCCTCAGTTTCCAGAGTAGCTGGGTGTACAGGCGCCCCCCACAATGCCCAGCAATTTTTTGGTTGCAGTTGTCATTGTTGTTTTAGCAGGCCTGGGCCAGGCTCAAATCTGCTACTTTTGGTGTATGTGGCTGGCGCCCTACTCACTGACCCACGTGTTCTAATTCCACACAGGTTCTAATTTTGTTTGTCTGTTTTTCTCCTTTTTTTTTAAATTGTTATATCATAGCTGTGTACATTAGTGCAATCAAGGGGTACAATGTGCTGGTTTCATATACAATCTGAAATATTCTCATCAAACTGTTCAACATAGCCTTCATGGCATTTTCTTAGTTATTGTATATAGATATTTGTACTCTACATTTAATAAGTTTGGCCTGTAACCATTCTAAGATGCACCGTAGGTGTGGCCCCACCCATTACCCTCCCTCCACCTTAACCTCCCCCCTCCCTTCCTCTTCCTTGGCCCTTTCCCCATATTCTTGTGCTATAGTTGGGTTATAGCCTTCATGGGAAAGCTTTAAATTAGCTTCATAGTAGGGCTGAGTACATTGGATACTTTTTCTTCCATTCCTGAGATACTTTGCAAAGAAGAATAAGTTCCAGCTCCATAGACATGAAAGAGATAAAGTCTCCATCTTTCTTTAAGGCTGCATAATATTCCATGGTATACATGTACCACAATTTGCTAGTCCATTCATGGGTCGATGGGCACTTGGGCTTCTTCCATGACTTAGCAATTGTGAAATGGGCTGCAATAAACATGCTGGTACAGATGTCTTTGTTATATTGTGATTTTTGGTCTTCTGGGTATAAACCTAGTAAAGGAATTATAGGATCAAATGGCAGGTCTATTTTTAGGTCCCTAAGTATTCTCCAAACATCCTTCCAGAAGGAACGTATTAGTGTGCATTCCCACAAGCAGTGTAGAAGTGTGCCCTTTCCTCCACATCCATGCCAACATCTCTGGTTTTGGGATTTTGTTATGTGGGCTACTCTTACTGGGTTAGGTGATATCTCAAAGTAGTTTTGATTTACATTTCTCTGATGATTTTAAGGATGATGAGCATTTTTTCATGTGTTTGTAGATCGTGCGTCTGTCTTCTTTAGACAAGTTTCTCTTCAAGTCCCTTGCCCACCTTGAGATGGGATTACTTGTTTTTTTCTTGCTAATAAGTTTGAGTTCTCTGTGGATTCTGGTTATTAAACCTTTGTTGGAGGTATAACCTGCAAATATTTTCTCCCATTCTGAGGGCTGTCTGCTTGCTTTAGTTACTATGTTCTTGGCTGTGCAGAAGCTTTTTAGTTTGATCAGGTCTCCGTAATGTATTTTTGATACTGCTTCAATTGCCTGAGGAGTCCTCCTCATAAAATATTCACCCAGGCTGATTCCTTCAAGAGTTTTCCCTGCACTTTCTTCAAGTATTTTTGTAGTTTCATGTCTTAAGTTTAAATCTTTTATCTAGTGAGAGTCTATCTTAGTTAATGGTGAAAGGTGTGGGTCCAGTTTCAGTCTTTTACAGATCACCAGCTAGTTCACCCAGCACCATTTGTTAAATAGGGAATCTTTTCCCCACTGAATGTTTTTAATTGGCTTGTCAAAGATCAAATAACGGTAAGTAGCTGGATTCATCTCTTGGTTCTCTATTCTGTTCCAGACATCTACTTCTCAGTTTTTGTACCAATACCATGCTGTTTTGATCACTATTGATTTATAGTACAGTCTCAGGTCTGGTAGCATGATTCCTCCTGCTTTGTTTTTATTGCTGAGTAATGTTTTGGCTATTCAAGGTTTTTTCTGATTCCATATAAAATGAAGTATTATTTTTTCAAGATCTTTAAAATATGACAATGGAGCTTTGATAGGAATTGCATTAAAATTATATATTGCTTTGGGTAGTATAGACATTTTAAGAATGTTGATTCTTCCCAGCCATGAGCATGGTATATTTTTCCATTTGTTAACATCTTCAGCTATTTCTTTTCTTAAAGTTTCATAGTTCTCTTTGTAGAGATCTTTCACGTCCTTTGTTAGGTATATTCCCAAATATTTCATCTTCTTTGGCCCTACTGTGAAAGGAATAGAGTCCTTTACTGTTTTTAGAGTCCTTTGCTTGGTTATTATTGGTATATATAAGGCTACAGATTTATGGGTGCTGATTTTGTAGCCTGAGACATTGCTGTATTCCTTGATCACTTGTAAAAGTTTTGTAGTAGAATCCCTAGTGTTTTCCAGATATACGATCATATCATCTGCAAAGAGTGAAAGTTTGATCTCTTCTGACCCTATGTGGATACCCTTGATCGCCTTTTCTTCCCTAATTGCAATGGCTAAAACTTCCATGATAATGTTAAAGAGCAATGGAGACAATGGGCAACCTTGCCTGGTTCCTGATCTAAGTGGAAATGATTTCAATTTAACTCCATTCAGTATGATATTGGCTGTGGATTTGCTATAGATGGCCTCTATTAGTTTAAGAAATGTCCCTTCTATACCAATTTTTGTAAGTGTTCTGATCATGAAGGGATGCTGGATATTATCAAAAGCTTTTTCTGCATCAATTGAGAGAATTATATAGTCTTTATTTTTTAGTTTGCTTATGTGCTGAATTACATTTATAGATTTATGTATATTGAACTAGCCTTGAGAGCCTGGGATAAATCCCATTTGGTCATGGTGTATAATTTTTTTGATGTGTTGTTGGATTCTGTTCGTTAGGATCTTATTGAGTATTTTTGCATGAATATTCATTAGTGATATTGGTCTATAATTTTCTTTTCTTGTTGGGTCTTTCCCTGGTTTGGGGATCAAGGTGATGTTTGCTTCATAGAATGTGTTGGGTAATATTCCTTCTTTTTCTATATTTTGGAAGAGGTTTAGAAATATAGGTACTAGTTCTTCTTTAAATGTTTGGTAGAATTCTGACGTAAAGCCGTCTGGTCCTGGGCTTTTCTTTTAAGGAGATTTTGTATAGTTGATGCTATTTCAGAACTTGATATAGGCCTGTTCAACATTTCCACTTTGTTCTGGCTAAGTCTTGGTAGGTGGCGTACTTCCAGGTATTAATCGATTTCTTTCAGATTTTCATATTTCTGAGAGTAGAGTTTCTTGTAATATTTGTTAAGGATATTTTGAATTTCTGAGGGGTCTGTTGTTATTTCATCATTACCATTTCTGATTGATGAAAATAGAGATTTTACTCTTTTTTTCCTGGTTAGATTGGCCAAAGGTTTACCTATTTTATTGATCTTTTCAAAAAACCAACTTTTGGATTTATTGATCTGTTCTATAATTCTTTTGTTTTCAATTTCATTTAATTCTGCTCTGATTTTGGTTATTTGTTTTCTTCTGCTGGCTTTTGTGTTGGAATGTTCTTCCTTCTCCAGTTGCTTGAGATTTCCCATTAAGTTATTGACTTCCTCTCTTTCCGTTTTCTTGAGGAAGGCTTGCAGTGCTATAAATTTCCCTCTTAGGACTGCCTTTGCTTGCAGTGCTATAAATATCCCAGAGGTTCTGATAATTTGTATCTTCATTGTTGTTTTGTTCCAAAAATTTGGTGATTTCCTTCTTAATCTTGTCTATAACCCATCTATCCTTCAGCATAAGGTTGTTTAGCTTCCATGTTTTTGTATGGGTATGCAGATTCCTGTTGTTATTGAGTTCAACTTTTATTACATGATGGTCTGAGAAGATGCAAGGAATAGTTTCTATTTTTTTAATTTTGCTGAGGTTAGATTTGTGGCCTAGGATGTGGTTGATTTTGGAGTATGTTCCGTGGGCTGATGAGAAGAATGTGTATTCAGTTTTGTTGGGATGCAACATTCTGTAGATGTCTGTTAAGTCCAGATGTTGAATGGTTAAGTTTAAATCTAAATTTCTTTGCTTAGCTTCTTTTTTTTTTTTTTTATTAAATCATAGCTGTGTACATTAATGTGATCATGGGGCACCATACCCTGGTTTCATAGACTATTTGACACATTTTCATCACACTGGTTAACATAGCCTTCCTGGCATTTTCTTAGTTATTGTGCTAAGACATTTATATTCCACATTTACTAAGTTTCACATATACCCTTATAAGATGCACCGCAGGTGTAATCCCACCAATCTTCTTCCCTCTGTCCACCTCCCACATCCCTCCCCTCCCTTTCCCCCTTCCCCCTATTCTTAGGTTGTCACTGGGTTATAGTTTTCATGTGAAAGCCATAAATTAGTTTCATAGTAGGGCTGAGTACATTTGATACTTTTCTTCCATTGTTGAGATACTTTACTAAGAAGAATATGTTCCAGCTCCATCCATGTAAAAATGAAAGAGGTAAAGTCTCCATCTTTCTTTAAGGCTGCATAATATTCCATGGTGTACGTATACCACAATTTATTAATCCATTTGTGGATTGATGGGCACTTGGGCTTTTTCCATGACTTAGCAATTATGAATAGGGCTGCAGTAAACATTCTGGTACAAATATCTTTGTTATGATGTGATTTTTGGTCTTCTGGGTATATGCCTAGTAGAGGAATTATAGGATTGAATGGCAGATCTATTTTGCTTAGCTTCTTTTTGGAGGATCTATCCAGCACTGCCAAAGGGGTGTTAAAATCTCCAACTATTACAGAACTGGAGGAAATCAACTTGCTCATGTCTGTTAGAGTTTCTCTGGAGGTGCATTCTGGTTGGGTGCATAAATATTAATAATTGAGATCTCATCATATTGAGTATTACCTTTAACAAATATGAAGTGTCCATCCTTATCCTTCCTTATTTTGGTTGGTTTAAAGCCTATTGCATCTGCGAATAGGATTGCAACACCTGCTTTTTTCTGCTTTCCATTTTCCTGGAGTATAGATGACCATCCCTTCACCTTGAGTCTATATTTGTCTTTTAATGTAAGATGAGATTCTTGTATGCAGCAGATATCTGGCTTGAGTTTTTGTATCCAGTTAGCCAACCTGTACCTCTGTAAAGGACAATTTAAACCATTCACATTAATTGAGAATATTGATAAGCCTTTTGAGAGTCCGCTGGACATTTTCAATTCTTTTGCGACTGTGGAAGTTGGAATTTGATCAAAATTTTCTGGGTGTGTTTACTTTTGTGGTGGAGGGTTATACTGGTCAGTTTAGCTGAGTACAGGATCTTGGGTTGAATGTTATTTTGTTTTAGGAGGTTAAAAGTCCATGACCATCCTCTTCTAGCCTGAAAGGTTTCAGCAGAGAGATCTGCAGTTATTCTAATATTCTTCCCCTTGTAGATGATGGTTTTCTTTTGTCTGGCTGCTTTCAGAATTTTCTCCTTCATATTAACTTTAGAGAAATTGATTATGATGTGTCTGGGGGATGTCTTATTTGGGTTGAGTCATGCTGGAGTTCTGAAACTGCTATCTGAATTTCAGAATCTCTTGGCATGTCTGGAAAGTTCTCCTTCAGAATCTCATGGAGAAGAGACTCTGCCTTGTGAAGCCACTTTGTTACTTTCAGGGATCCCTATAAGACAAATATTGGTTTTCTTAGAATTATCCCAGAGCTCTCTGAGAGAGTGATCTGTTTTTGCCCACCATTTTTCTTCCTCTTTGAGAGTTTGGGAGCATTCGAAAGCTTTGTCTTCAATGTCAGAAATCCTTTCTTCTGCTTGCTCCATTCTGTCACTAAGGGATTCTACTGTGTTTCTCAGATCTTTGAGGGCTGCAACTTCTTGTCTCAATGTGTCAAAATCTTTGATCATTTGGTCTTTGAATTTGTTGAATTCTTGAGATATCTTTTGGGTTACTGCTTGGAATTCTAATTCAATCTTATTTGCTATCCAGACTCTGAATTCGATTTCTGACATCTCAGCTATTTGTTTGTGCATGGGATCTTGTGCTGTGTCTGCCCCATTGATCCTTGGGGGAGTCGATCTACTCGGATTATTTATATTGCCAGAGTTTTTCTGTTGATTTCGCCTCATGATTGTTTTTCACCGTTGCCTCTGGCCGTCCTCAGAGTTGGGGACGTGTCTCTCCAAGATTAGACTCCAGCGGGATCACTCTATTGTTGCTGAATCTTTGTAGGGAGTGACCCTGTGTAGTTCCTCTGGAGCTGCCCCAGTCCAGGAGTTCTGGTTGTGGTAGCAGCTCCGGAGTGTGACACACCCGGATCCAGCAACAGGGCATGGGGTGGTGCACAAGGTTCTGGGAGTGCCTTGCACCCAGTGACTTTGGCACAGACAGCCCAAGGCTCCAGCAGTCTCTGACCAGGAGAAGGGCTCTGTGCAGAGGCAGGGAGGGCTCCAGAGGGCAGGTGGCTACCAGAATCCCTGGCCAGAAGAGTGGGCCAGTGTAGAGGCAGGGTGGATACAGGAGGGAGGACGCGGGTTTGTGTGGCTCCCACAGTTCCTGGTCAGGGCATGTGGAGGCCCGGCTGGTGTGGGTCGCAGGTCAGGGGTCGCGGTGTAGCTCTTATGAGGGTTTGGGTGGGCACCAATTGCGGTTGCAGCGCAGTTCTTATGGAGGTCCGGGCCAGGTTCTAATTTTTTGTTTCAATAATTGAATTCATCTAAGCACTAAAGACATTGATATTGAAACATAATAATACATTCCAGAGCCACACTGTAAATTTTATCATGACCTTTCTTATTCTATCACACAGATAAGTTGAACTTGGTACTAGTTTTTCTTCTCTACCAAAAAAAATGCAAAAATTATCAAAAAAGGCACATATGCATCACAAGAATTATTCACGTGGTTAATAATCCACATGATCAGATGTCAAAAAGAGGTATAAATTTTGTTTAGAGACTACTGAACTGTTGCCATTTTACAAATAATAAAACTGTAAAAAACTCACTTAGCTCACCTCTTGGACTGTGCCAATAATTACAGAAATAATTTCCACTGCATTAATACCTCACCAAAAAAAGACTCACTAAGGAAGTAATTTCTATGACCTTCATAATATATTTTTATAAATTTCTAATAGGCTTGGTGAACATGCTTCCTCCTTAGTTCTGCCCTAAAGTCAACCATGAAATGAATTTATCATAGATGAGTAATATACTTCAGGTTTGAGCATTTACTTACATTGCCATCAGAAGCAGTTCTTATTTGATCAGTATTTCATCAACACAATGATCAACATAGAAGAACACTTCTTTGTGTTTAATTTTTTTTTTTTTTTTTTACATAGAGTCTTATTGTGTTGCCCTAGGCCAGGGGTCCTCAAACTGCGGCCCGTGGGCCACATGAGGCAGTGTGATTGTATTTGTTCCCATTTTTTTTTTTTTGTTCAAAATAAGATATGTGCAGTGTGCATAGGAATTAGTTCATAGTTTTGTTTTTTTTTTTAACTATAGTCTGGCCCTCCAACGGTCTGAGGGACAGTGAATTGGCCCCCTGTTTAAAAAGTTTGAGGACGCCTGCCCTAGGCTGTAGTGCCAAGGCATCAGCCTAGTTCACAGCAACCTCAAACTCCTGGGTTCAAGTGATCCTTCTGCCTTAGCCTCCCAAATATCTGGGACTACAGGTGCCCACCACAATACCTAGCTAACTTTTCTATTTTTAGTAGAGATGGAGTCTCACTCTTGCTCAGGCTGGTCTGGAACTCCTGTTCAAGCAATCCTCCTGCCTTGGCCTCCCAGAGCGCTAGGATTACAGGAGTGAGCTACCTGTTTGAGCCAGAAGAAGACTTCTGTGACCATGTGTGTGGGAGGTTTTCCCCAGACACCAAACAGTGGACACCAGCTGGGTGTCATCTAATTAAATTCAATTCTGATGCTATCTACTGGTAATAGCTTTAGATCCCACAAATTGAGGGCTCAGTCCCCAAGACTGCTCCCCTCCTGCAGACACCGGTCACATGTCCAGGCCTCCAGAACTTCCAATTGACCAATGTTAAGTTGGGGTCCCCATGAAACCCTCTTTGGGTTCAATTAATTTGTTGGAGTGGTTCACAGAATTCAAGAAGACACATTTACTAGTTTATTATAAAGGATATTACAAAGGGTACAGGTGCAGAGATGGGTGGGGTGAGGCATGAGGGAGGGTAAGAGCTTCCACACAGGTTCTGTGTGTCCGGTTAAGCTAGAAGCTCTGTGAACTCTGTCATTTTGGGTTTTTATGAAGGCTCCATTACCAAGGCATAGTTGACAACTGTGGAGAAATGTGACTGGACAAGATGCGCTCATCTAAATCCAGCAGGGCTGGCGTGTTTAGGCTTTTCTCTGCCTCTCTGTGTGGCCTTGCTTCCTCTAGGGCAGTGTCTTTCAACCTTTTTACTTAATGGCACACTTGAACCTATAATTACACTTCTGTGGCACACTCAAATTATGTTGATTTTTTTAAAAAAGTAAAAAAAGGCTGGGTGCAATGGCTCACACCTGTAATCCTAGCATTCTGGGAGGCCGAGGCGGGTGAATTGCCTGAGTCACAGGTTTGAATACAGCCTGAGCAAGAGCAAGTGAGATGCCGTCTCTAAAAATAGCTGGGCATTGTGGGGGGCACCTCTAGTTCCAGTTACTCGAGAAGCTGAGGCAAAAGAATTGCTTAAGCCCATGAGTTTGAGGTTGCTGTTATCTGTGACACCACAGCACTCTACCAAGGGTGACAGAGTAAGACTCTGTCTCAAACAAACAAAAAAAAAAAATATTTAAAAACACAATATACTTACTATGCTTTGAAATTCTTTTGGAAATAATTTAATTAATGATATATAAAATTTTTTCTGGCACATCTAAGATTCTCAACACACTGGGTGAAAATCACTGCTCTAGGGTATGTGGCAGGCACCTCTCTGGAGTGAGGGTGTTTGGATTCCAGTCAGATTCGAGTGGGCAGGTGAAAGGATGACAGGAGAAGGTCAGAGAGAGAGATTCTTTCTCCTGAGGCTTAAAGATCTCCAACATTATAATAAAAGACTCTAATGAAGGCTGTGAAAGCTATGAATCAGGAACCACGATGAAAACCAATATATATAATCATAGAATCAGTCAGTCATTGGGAATGAGTTGTTGAGACAGACCACCATGGTCTGCATGGTTACATGGTTTACTTCTTTTTGCATTTTGTATTTCTTCATTTAACACTAAGACACAATGCTCCTGTGTTATATGTAGTGTTCATGTTTAGAGCAAGAGGATTCTTTAATGCTCTTCACTCACCAGCCACACATGGTACCCACCACTCTCCATCAGTCTTCTCTGATGTCTCCAGTCAGGGACACCTGAGGACTGGAGGCTATGCTCTGGTGCACACAGGTGCACATCTGCTCTTACCTGTTGGACTGTCCTCAGACCAAAAGTCAATTGTGTTTATCCCTAAATCTGTTTTTGCCAGTCATATTTTATGTTATAATTACACAAGTTAATTAAATATCACATAAAATGTTGAGTGCAGAAGAATCCATAAAAACTAAGCTGCAAATCTCAGTGAAAATGAGTCACTAAAAATAAAGGCCACTGAAATAGATGTAGTGAGATAAGCCAGGGGGAGGGGAATCTAGATGATTCTGCATTCATATTGCTTCCCAAATGTCTTTCATGCCTCATGACGCAGTAGTACATGGGTGTGATTATACTCAGGACAGCATGGCTGTTGAAGCAGCAGTCTTATAAAGTGTCAGCAAATGTGTAAATCTTTAAGTAAAAACAAATATTAAAATAGGTGGTTTTGAAGAAAGGGAAACACTTTTTATCTTTTGTATTAACCTGGATTGAGTTGGAACCATTCTTCTTAGTAAAGCATCACAAGAATGGAGAAGCAAGAATCCAATGTAGTCAATTCTAATATGAAGGCAGTAGGTCATCTAATACAAGGTGGGGGTAGGGGAATGAGGGAGTGGGAAGAGGGGAAGAGGGAAGAGGATGAAGGGTCATGGTGTATGGCATATCTCTTTGGGGCAGGACATAATTACAAGAGCGACTTTACCTAACAAGTGCAATCAATGTAACCTAATTCTTTGTACTCTCAATGAATCCCAAATAATTTTAAAAAATTAAATAAAATAAAAAATAAAATAAAATAGGTGGTTGTTATCACTTGTTTCAAGGTGATTGCATAAGAGGGTTTCTATTGTATCATTTAAAAAATCAGATTAGTATTTCCATTTTCCATGTGTGGATGTATTATAATTTAGTAAAATTATAATTAATTTTTGATGCATTAAATTATTTGTAAGTTTTTTATTTTTTTATTTATAAGTTATTTATTTATTTATTTATTTTGAGACAGAGTCTCACTATGTTGCCCTAGTAGAGTGCTGTAGTGTCATAGCTCACAGCAACTTTTAACTCTTGGGCTTAAGCAATTCTCTTTCCTCAGCCTCCCAAGTAGCTGGGACTACAGGCGCCAGCTACAATGCCTGGCAATTTTTTGCTGCAATTGTCATTGTTGCTTTAACTGTCCTGGGCTGGGTTCAAACCTTCCAGCCTTGGTGTATGTGGCCAGCACCCTATCCACTGAGTTACAGGCGCTGCCTATTTGTAAATTTTTAAAAAATAATATTCCAATGAACAACTTTCATGCATATGGAATTTTTTGCTTGTCGAATAATTTTTTTAGGATAATATGTACATATTAGACAAGTATGATTTCTTTTTCAAAGGGTATAAATGCCTTTCTAGATTTTGGTAAGTACTACCTTTTAGATAAGAGTGGAATTTCTATTTCCTTAATGGTAGTATAGTAACACACGGATATGGCCCTCCAGATCCCCAAATGTGGCCTCTTGACTCAATCCAAACTTCACAGAACAAATCCCTTTATTAAAGGATTTGTTCAGTAAAATTTGGATTTAATCAATAGGCCATACTCAAGGATCCAGAAGGCCACATGTGGCCCTGAAGTTATGCTTTGGTTACCATTACTACATATCAGTCTACCTCATAACTTCATGGCTTAAAGTATCCACCATTTATTTCATTAATTCTCATAGTTCCAAGGGTTGATCAGGGCTCCACTCTGATGGCTGATTCTTACGGTGGTTTTTATGCTGGTCTCATGTGGGATTGCTCATTCGGGGGCAGGCAGGCAGAGAACACCTTGGCATGTCCTGAGAACTTGGCATTATAATAAATTTCCAGGATCTTACCGTGCTTCTGGCTTTCTAGAAGCAAATAAACCGCCTGGGTAGAAATTAGAGGAAGGCAGGGAATTGAATAGAATGAATGATAGCCTTTCAGATCAAACATTTCACTCAACATGCCCCCCTCACTCCTGCCCCAGTTGTGTGTGAAAGATGAAGGATAAAAGCATCACAGTGAAAACCCAAGATACAGATGCATCAGAGGGCGTGAAAGTCCTTAGTTAATGTATTTCAAGAAGCTTCTTTAGCTAGATGTGAAGAGGATCCCAGCTTTCCTCCTGAGGAGTGGGAGTAGAATGCTTGTCTGAAGGCTTTTGGTCTGCATTCACTCTGATCCCTACATCTGGGTATGTAGTTAATAATTACTACTTTTCGTTTTTAAACACTACTTCAGCAAAGCTGGAGTGTCACCATATAGGAGGCAACTCTGGAACAAAGATCAAAATGTATAAACAGACCCTCTGAAAGCACAACAAAGGCTGGGCTGTGACCTCTGCAGAGGAATCAAGATTTCAAATGAGCCTGGGTGCTTCTGGGTACATGATTCTGTCTAATCACCCAGCCCCATCTCCACCCTTCTCCTCACCAGCTTCCTCCCCACTTCCCACCTCCAAACAAAAGAATAGTGCAGGAAAGCAAATATGGAATAAGGTCTCCAGCAACAGTGTGCGCCATGGCTCCGGAAGGAATGTGAGCCTTTGCAGAGGACTGTGGCGCATCAGCCCTACTCTAGGAAGTCAACAATGACTCAAGAAAGCTGTTGGAAGACTTCCAAAATGAGCAACCCATCAAAAGACCATCTGCCCCATACTAACCTGAAATTCTCCCTGGGTATAGAAGGTAGAGAAGAAGGTGAAGGCAAGTTATGGGTGGGAGACAGAATTAAGATGTGGGAGAGGAAAGATAGCCCTTCGCAAGGAGGTGATTTCAGGGGCCATTGAACACAAATGCCACCTACTTCTCAGCCTCGTCCTTTTGGCCTCAGCTGTGGTCCTCCTGAAGGCTTTCCTTCCAGTCAGGTACAAAGTCGATGGTTCTTCTACAGCAGCACCAGTTTGTAGAAACCCTGAACTTGTCCACCCTATAGTACTTCGTGTAATATTTTATCACAAAGCAATAATAACAATAATGTTGCTGTATCTAATATTTTGGAGACATTCCATCCATGGAATCATTTAAAAATGATTCCATATTTAAATCATTATTCTTGTTTTGCAGATGAATAGGGAAAGACAGAGAAGTTCGATAGACTGCCCAAGGTCTCAGCTAGCAATGGGCTAGTCAGTGTGCAAGCCCAGTTTCTTCCCCAGGTCTCTAGGTGGCCTCTGTTCAGTAAAATGCTGGCGGGAACCCTTCCAGGAGAACCCCCAGACCTGCTCACCATGCCCACTCCTCTTAGAACACAGCGAGCTCACCCTCTTGTTAGAGTTTGTCTGTTTTCCCAGTGACAGCAGCAGTGGCACTGGCCCACTTGGCAGTGCAAGTAGGTGTCACCTAGGGCATACTGCCAAACTGAGCTTTCTTAATGCTCAGAGTAATGTTGTATAAGTCATTTTTCTTATTTCACACCCCAGATTCTGGATAGCAATGATCAGAGTTGAAAGATCAATTTCAGTTATCAATTATTAGCAATTACTCAGCAGGGTCATTAGTAGGATAAGGAGTTTGTTGAACATGATTGAACCTGCACTATACATAGACAGCTTTGTATTATTTACTATACATTCTGCTTAAATATAATTTTATACATCAAGTACAGCTATGGGAGTTGTGATATTCACTCCCATGAGTGTCTTTTCTGTCCTCAGGAAGGCTGGATAGACCCTCTGCTCCCTGGGGCCTCTCTTTCTGCTTGTCCTCACCATCCTGGCTCTGGTGCTGCTCCCTGGGCCTCTGCCCACCCTGACCCTGCCTATCTGCTGTGCTGGGTTTCTTTGATATCTTACCACACTAATAGGGCAGTGGTCACCACCCCCAAGGCAGTAACTTGGAGCTGCATCTTTCTTTCTGCCAGACGAAAAGTTATCTGTGGGCAGAGAGGAAGTCCAGTTCACCCCTGTCTAACTCCAAGCCTTATACCCAGTGGGTGTGAAATAAATGTTTACTGAGTTTGATTAACACTTGCAGATATTTTAATAGCCACATCTGAAAGTCTCTTCCACCCAAAAGACAAAAGCATCCTGTTTGTACCTTGTCTTAACCCATTTAGTGTCACTATAAAGGAATACCTGAGACTGGGCAATTTATAAGGAAAAGAGGTTTATTTGGCTCATGGTTCTGCAGGCTGAACAAAAACCATGGCACCAGTAGCAACTTCTACTGAGGGCCTCAGGGAGCTTCTAATTAAGGCAGAGAGTGACAAGGGGAACAGGTGTGTCACATGTTGAAAGAAGGAGCAAAAGAGAGGAAAAGGAAGGGGTGCCAGGCTCTTTTAAACAGCTAGCTCTCACATTAACTAAGAAATAAAAGAATGAGAACTCATTACCTCCAGGAGGGCACCAAGCCCCTCGTGAGGGATCCACCCCCATAATCCAAACACCTCCCACCTCTAACATCAGGGACCAAATTTCAACGTGAGATTTGAAGGGGAGAAACATCCAAATCATATCACACCTCAACACATGAAGAGCTGATGACAAAGAGATAAAGGCAAATGATAGCACGCTACCACACTCATGGGAACCTACCTACCCTCCCCCCTCATTTCCTCTCTCTGCCTCCATTTCTCTATCTTCCATCAGTGGTCATTCAGGAGCACCTCCTAAAGTATTTCACTCTGAAGATACAGAAATAAAAAATATAGGCTTCTAGTTTAAGGGATAAACCCGACAAAAAACAGTTTTGCCATCCAGCCTGAGGCAGATAGAATAGGTATAGACAAAGGGCTGAGTTATTGGCTAAGCACTTTATACCACACGGAGGGAAGGCTTCTTTTCAACAGAGTCTTGGAGGATGAATGGAGAAGAAAGAGAAAGACACTCATAGACATGAGACCATAGACATGGGCCATGAAGATGAGACCATGAAGACCATGAAGATGAGACCTGAGAGAATGTTTGGGAAAAGGAATTTGATGGAAGGAAAGGCTGGGAGCAGAGCTGAAAGCATTCATGGGTACCAATGCTCTGCCTTCAGGAGCTTAGACTATGTTCTGGAGGCAGTGGGGGGCTCAAGTTGACACTTGAGCAGAATATTGAAGAGTTAGAAAGAGTTCATGAGGAAGGATACATTCTCTTTGAGGATTGCCAACTTTGTCTTGTCTTCCCAACACAGTCACAGGCCCTTTCTAGATATGTTCCATAGATATTTATTGAATGAATAAGGGAACTGTCCACATCAGTGTTTCCAAACTTCAGCAAGCATCAGAATCACCAAGAAAGATGGCTGGGCTTCCTGCCTGAAGTTTCAGAATCAATAGATCTGAAAAGGGGCCTGTGAATTCGCATTTCTAACAAGCTTTCCAAGGCTGCTGATGTTGCTGGTTCATGAACCATACTTTGAGTAGCACTGGTTTACGTAGTGTGCCTCCTCCTCAGTCTACACAAAGAAATCAGGAAATACTCAGTATAAGCATTTTCTGAATGACCTGAATGACCACTGATGGAAGATAGGGAAATGGAGAGAGAGAGGAAATGAGGGAGGGAGGGAAGGCAGGTTCCCATGAGTGTGGTAGCTGCTATCATTTGCCTTTATCTCTTTGTCAGTCATCAGCTCTTCATCTGTTGAGGTGTGATATGATTTGGATGTTTCTCCCCTCCAAGTCTCAGGTTGAAATAGGATATATGTGAGAACGATAACAGTACATAATCATAGTGGTTTTTTGATAACTAAATGAGTCACTATGTGTAAGGTGCTTAGAAGAGAGGCTGAGACATATAGTAAGCTATGTAGGTGTGTGCGTGAATGTATAAAGGAATGCTTTATATATTATATATATAATATTATACATTACATCATCATTATTAATATGTGCCCCAAATGACATTTCACTTCCAGGCTAGGGACAAGTGGAATCTGTAGGACTTAATTCAGATCAGGACTCCTGTGTGTTGAGCTCAGTTTTCTGATCCAGAATTTTCTTTTTCAAAAAAAAAAAGGGTAGAATTCCTCCATCAGAAAGACCAGAGAGGAAGTAAGTATCCCTGGACGGGAATATGAGGAATTCACACAGTGCCTCTGCCTCAGCACTTGTCTTGAAGGCAGGAAAAGCCCAAAGGCCCAGGCACAGGTCGGGAAAGGCCCAGCAGTTCTTCTGGCTGAGCACCACAGTTTCTGCCACTTGTTTCTCTGGGTCATGGGAGGTTGGTGGCTAAGTTACAGCATCATTTCCAAGAAGGCACTGAAGCTGAAAATGAGACAACTAGCGACAGTAGCAGAGTGCCCAGTGCTACCACCTAAAGTACTGGCTGGTCTGAGCCAGGATGGCTCTGACAGGAGTCTGCTGAGCTCAGTCACGTCCCTGGGTGTGTTTAACCCCTGGCGTCTTTGTCCTGGGCCTTTTTCTAACTGTGGCTGCCAGCTGACAAGTCCTTCCTGCCCAGTTCTCATTTGTAGCATGCCCACAGCTGTGTGTGCTGCCCCCCTCAGGAATCACATGGGTTATTTGTTGTGGAATTAAGGACAAAATTCACCATAGCATTTAGCTCCTTTCCAGAGAAGCCAGATTCCCATTCAGGACAGTATCTTCTGGGCATGTTAGAATTATTCAAGAGTAGCACTACGATGGAAACCCTTAAACTAGCAAGATGAGACTTTGGCCAAAGAGTCTGACAAAAGGATAGAAATTCTAGTAGAATCTATAGGACTAATTTCTAGACCTGGCTTCCTCAGAGCACAGTAGATTCTCAAACACTTTTCTTACGAGTAATTTGAATATAAACTACCAGCTCTAGTTAAGCCCCTCTTGTGAGACTATTTTAGAGAAACAAGAAGTCTGTTTTCTCAGTAGATATCAAGCACAGTTTAATTTACGAAAATAATCCCATTTGCCCACAGGCTGAATTTATAAAATCTCTCTCACTGCAACTGATTCATATGTAGCCTAAGACAAAATTTATCTGTGTTTTACTTTTCCATAATATCCATGTATTTGGGTCAGCAGTAACCCAAATACACTAAAGTTATAACACCTTTTAAACACAAGGGAAAATTCCACTGTAACTATTCATTTAAATTGCTAAAGTCAAGGTACAAAATCTGAGCATCCTTGCTCCATCCTCCCTCCTGGTGAGTCCAGTATATGGAGGGGGAGGGGGAGAGGGAGGGGGATACAGAGCAGCCAAACCAGCTCCTTCAACTTCAAACAAGTCTTCCCCCCCTGTGCATATTGGCGACTAGCAGGCTGCCATGTGGCTCTGCAGACCTCTTCATATACTTAGAATTCTCCATTGTCCTGGGTTTTCTTTTCCTTTTCCTATTCACACTCTGCATTCCTTCCACATTGTCCTGAGTTTTCTTCTTTGAAAAACCCCACGTTATTCAGTTGCACGCTCTCCTGGTAATAATTTAAGGTTGCAGTTATATATACACGGATCCATTTCATGATGTCTGGTTTTGACAGTGAGTGTTAATACCCAAACCTTTGTACATGGCAGTCATAAAATCCATCAACTATGTACAGAAAGTGAAAGAAGTGCTTAGACTGTATTTTCTACTGTTGTGAAGCGGATCTGATCTTCCTGGGTTGGGTGGAACAAGGTCAATCCAATTTTACACACGTGATCAATTTAGTAGCCCTTTTGACAATTATGATGATGATTATATTGCAGATTAGAGAGTCCATAATACAGTAATTGATGCAAGGAAATCCAAAGAACTTATTGTTTCTCCTTTAGGAGACACAGATTTCTGGCTTTTTCATTAATTGTTTAGACTTTCTGTGCTTCTAATTCACTTACTGCATATTCTTATAGTTGTTAAGTAAGACTTAGCATAGGAGTTTGTTTCAAAAAATGCCTAGTGGTTTTTTGCTAAGTACCCTCAACTCAAAGCCAAAAAAGGAAGAAGAACCATCTGGAAGGCACAAAGTCATCTGCCAAAGCTTGTACATTTTACTCAGGAGGTACTCAGTGATGTGATGACTGCTCTCATTTCAGAGGCCATTTGAAAAGGCTTTGTTGTGTATTTTATAGCCTGTAATTGCTCAACAAATACTTATCTGTACACTAAACACATGCAGATCATGGATGCGAGGACTAGTGAAGGTGCAGTCTCTGCCTTCAAGGAGCTGACGATGTCGAGGAGGTGATACACCAATATACTAATAATGAACTTTGCTTAGAGACAGAGAAAAATCAGTGGCACGGGATCAGCAAACACAAAATGACGGGGGTCCAGAGAAGGGAGAAATTCATCCCCCTGGACTAAGGGAAGGCTTCATAGAGAGGTGGTACTTGGGTGAGGGCTGAAAGACCCTGCATCCCGGGCAGAAGGTAGGGCACAAGCAGGCACAGGGCAGAAAGTACAAAGCAGGGCTAGGGAACAGCAAGCAGTCATCACATCCCTGGCTCAGCAGAGTGGGGAGGAGGGGGTTAAAATGGAAGAGACATTTGCTTGCAATGGACAGAAAGTTGCAGTGAAAAAAATCCACTTAGGAGTTATCTAAAGACTGGGAATGAAGACCAGTGATACCCGTTTGACTGGATTTAGAAAGTAGAAATGAAGGCTCCTACCCCCACTTCTCTCATTTTCTGTGTGGTGCTCTCTTCCTTCTAATTTCATTCTCCTATTTCATTCTGGAGACCAACTCACCCACTTGGGGAACTTGGCTTGTATCGTTCAAGAAACAGCTTCTGAGACTTTTTCTAGTTCAAGTACCCAGTTGGTTAGGAGTAGGTTCAACTGCAATATAAGAACATAATTCTCTCTCACAGCTCACATCAAGAAATTCAGAGGTAAGGAGCTTCGGGCTGGCATTCGTGCCATCCCATCACTCTCCCGTGTGTGGGTTCCACCCTGTGATCCTCTCACGCCCTGGGATGACACTGAAGCTCAGCTGTTATGTCTGCCTTTTTCAGGCAGCAAAAAAGGAGAAAGGTTAAAAGAGCAGTCTCTCTTTTTAAGAGAACTTCCTTGAAGTTGCACATACCACGTGGTCTCTCTCCTATTTAGAGACCACATCACATGTCATCCATACCAGAACCCTTGTGTAGGTGACAGGCATAAAGTGGGACTGTCCCAGCATGGATGGCTGTCTGCCTCATATAGTCCATGGCCACACCTTTGTGTAAGGGAGGCTGACCTCCTGTCGTTTATTCTGGGCAGCCATGTGCTTGCTGGAACAGGGGAAAAGGAGGACAGATAACTAATTAGTATCTCTGCCACAAGCACCCTTTGACACATACTCAAACTCTTTGACAACTCTAAACTCCCAGAGAAAAATTCACAATTGTCATAGTCTGTGGACTGGTTTTGTATAGGGCAGGCTTCTACCCTGGTCCTATCAGCTATGAACAGGAAGAGGCAGTGGGGACAAGACAACGGAGTGCAAGGTACCCCTTTCAGAGGCTGTGTGCAGGAGCAGAGACTCTGAGATAGGGGCCTGGGCAGAGCAGGCAAGTTAACTGACTTGTTCACTACAACAGGCTAGAGATGGTGTTGCAGACGGCGACTGATGCTGTAAAATAGAAAATCACTCTACTCCAGCTCAGCAGGCAGGCTGTGGGAAATCACCAAAGTATTTTTTGTAAGGAAATGGTGTGAGTGAAGCTTACTAAGACAAGGTTATCCTGGTATGGGGTGGGCACTGATCTGGCCCAAAGGTAAGATGAGAATTAGAAGCTCCCTTAGGTAACACCTGCATTAGGCCACGTCAGACTGAATTGGATTTTTTGTTTCAAAGTATTAAGGGGGTACAGATGTTTTAGGTTACACAGATCACTTTTGATGCTTGAGTCCCAGCTATAGGGTGCCCATCACCCACATAGTGCACACTGTACCCAAGCTACAGAATGGGGGAAATATTCACAAGCCATACATCTGGTAAAGGGCTAATATCTGGAATTTACAAAGAACTCAAGCAAATCAGCAAGAAAAAAAACAAACAACCCTATTAAAAAGTGAGCAAAAGACATAAACAGAAGCTTCTCAAAAGAAGAAAGACAAATGGCCAATAAACACATGAAAAAGTGCTCAACATCAGTAATCACCAGAGACATGTAAATTAAAACCTGAAAGAGATATCACTTTACCCCCGTTAGAATGACTTTTATTAAAAGGTCCAAAAACAATGGATGCTGGTGTGGATGCAGAGCGAGGAACATGGAGGCACTGTTGGTGGAACTACAGATTAGTACAACCCTTACGGAAAACAGCATGGAGATGCCTCAGAGAACCAAAAGCAGACCTAACATTCGATCCGGCAATTCTACTATTGGGTATATTGGGTATCTACATAAAGAAAAAGATTTTCTATTGTACCCTCAATGAATCCCCAACAATAAAAAAAAAAGAAAAAAAAAAAAAAAAAAAGAAAAAGATTTTCCATCAAAAAGACACTGTAACTTCTGATGTTCCATCAAAAAGCTATAACCTCTGATGTTAACTGAATTTAACCCACTCTGACCCTTGTGGCAGCCCTTCACCTTTGACTTAGAGCAGAACTGTACAAGGGGAGAGAGAGGTGAAAGCTAAGTAGGCAATTACAGCAACAAGAAGGTCACTGGCAGCATAACCACAAAGGAAAAGTAGAAAAATCTATAAAAAGCAGAATTTCAAATTAAAAACCATGGCAGCTTGGACCATACAGTTAAGTGGCACTTAATACAAGTGTGACTGTGTTATATACCATCACACCATAATGTACAGTCATAATGATACCCTCAAGTTCTTTAAAAAAATCCTTGCACTATATTTCAGAAAGTAAGAACATCTGTAATACACATGCATTATATAACATGCTTTTATTCTTAATGTAAATTAAATTAAATGTAAGTTAAATTAAATGTAAATTTATTCTTAATGGTAAGAATAAAGTTTTGTTGTATTCGTTTCAGAGGTAAGCTTGGGTATTTGAAGACAGCCTTATTGGGGAACATCTTATTTCCCAAATAATAATTAAATGAGTCCTCACTGTACCTGACACAAACATGTTTTCAAATGGATATTATAGTTCAGCACATAGACGTATAGATTATGTTTACCTTGCTGACCACCAAGGGGGAAGCATTGCTCTGGAGACCCAAAAACCTCAGCTAAATGAATGAATAAAACTCATTCAGGGCAGCGCCTGTGGCTCAAGGAGTAGGGCGCTGGTCCCATATGCCGGAGGTGGCGGGTTCAAACCTAGCCCCGGCCAAAAACCAAAAAAAAAAAAAAAAAAAACCCAAAACTCATTCAAAGAAGTCAAGCCTCTTGTTTATCAGAGAAATGCAGCTAAGTAATGCAGGAGGCCTTAGTATGATATAAGACACGCAACATAAGCCCTAGGTAAGCACACATTTCCTACTGAAGGGCAGAGCTTATGTGACTCTCCCTTGAAAGACCAATTTCCGTAATAGTTTAATCCTTGAGCAGAATACATAGAATAACAGAATTATAAAAGACAGTGTAAAAGATGTATATATATACAGAAATCTATGGCCATCTTTTATGGTTTACATAGAAATATAATAAACAGTATTATGCTCTAAATTTAAAGAAACACACCCATGGGAACATAAGAGAAGGACTCTAGTCATTTTGAATAACAAATGGGAATACTATACTAGGATGGCTGAGAGAAAAATACAAAGAATCTTCTAGAAGTTTGAGCCTTTGCGTCTGACTGCTGAAGCATTCCTCCATTTCAAATGAGGATTTTTTTTTTTTAAAGCATCCCTCACAGATTATTTTTGACTTAGCCAAGCGGGGAGCCTATTTTAAAACTCCCAATTTGAAAATCATGGAAGCTTTATAAAGTCCTCCACCTGCATCTCTTTTTAGGAACACAGTCCTTTATTCTCTAAAGGATGAAAACCTCTAGCATATAAAAACTTTGTTAAGCTGTCATTATCAAAAGAGCAAAAAAAAAAAAAAAAAACCAAAAAAAACAGTGGACAAAGAAGAAACAAATTGCATCTTCGAATAAGTTTTCTTGAAGCTGTTGTTAAAAGCTATAACCTCTGATGTTAACTAAATTTAACCCAGTCTGACCCTTGCGGCAGCCCTTAACCTCTTCTTTCTTCTGTTTCCTGTGGCTGCTGGAGAAAACTGGCCCAGGCATTGGAAAAGCGTTCTCTGTAGCACACAAAGGCCCAGCCTTCCTGCTACCCTGTCAGGAGGCCCCGAGTTGACCGCAGGGTCAGCACCTGTGCTGAGAAGCAGGTGACAGTGGACTGCCTGCATCCTTCTTGAGCAAGTTGTGAGAGTGTCTACCCTTCAAATATCACACTGCAGTTTCAGGCATTCAAGCCACTGAAGTTCAGGTTTTCTTTGTGAATGCAGCCTTTACACAAATTAATCTATTGCTGTTCAACTGACTGTAAAATTAGTAGATTTACTGTTGCAAAAAAAAAAAAAAAGAAAGAAAGAAAAACTAAGAGCTTTCACTTCCACTTTGGTAAGGTCATGGATGTGTCCTAGGCTGCCAACAAAGCAGCTTTTAAAATCTTTGCAGCAGAACCTAGCAACTTTTAGGGCAAAAAAGCAGCAAAACAATGACTCCAATGTACAGTGGAAAGTCTTCCCTATACAGTAAACATCTAAAAATCCACATTTGAGGAACTTTCCAAAATGGAGTTATTTGCCTTTAATTCTGTTTTCTTCAAAAATGAGAAACAGTGAAAGTACAAATTTATCACTATCATTCCACTTGCTGTCAGTCCCACCTTCCTTAAATAGCCTCATAATCAGAAGGTCTCATGTGGGTGTTTAGAAATAGCAAAAAGTTGTATTTTAAATGTAAAATGCTAACTAATAACTTGGTCTCATTTTCCTTTGGTTTCCCCAGTAGTAAACATGGCACATTTTGTAAGCTTTCATATACTTGCTTGTTGTTCTGTGTGGTATCCTATCATAATGATAGAAATTATTTTCATTATTTCAAAATGACCACAGTTAACTGAATCACCCCAAACTCAACACCTTTGCAACAGAAGCACATGGGTCTGTTGTTTCTCCAAAGGAGACTTCTGTACTTACTTTTTGCTTCATCCACTTTTCACAGAAGATAAATGGACCTTCCATATACAAATACTTTTATTTAGCAGACATAAAAGCTCTTTTAAAAATTCATTACAGGGAGGAGGGTGGGGCCTGGTGTGTGCCACACCTTTGGGAGGCAAGACAGGATTGTAAGAGGGACTTGACCTAACAAATGCAATCAGTGTAACCTGGTTTCTTGTACCCTCAATGAATCCATAACAATAAAAAAGAAAAAAGAAAAAAAATCCACAAGTAAAAAAAAAAAAATTCATTACAGTATGTCACTTTAGACAGATTTTATTTTGCTCATTTGCAACCACCATGTTTTAATAATCGATGCCATCATTTTTTGACAAGAGAAGTTATTAATTTGGAGAGCAATGTTATGAGAAATCTTACATGGTAAAGAAATTTATTCTGACTCTAATAATAGTTTGAGAGCACAGATGTGGTCACAGATGTCCTCTAGCTCGGCTGCAGAGCCAGTCTAAGCAGCATCATGATGGATTTAGGTTATGTAAAGAAAGTGATTCCCAAGTCTTATAAAAGATGGAAACAAGGAGCTAAATTTCCTTGCCTGGAGTTTTTTGTTTTTATTTTTCAAAAATATAGAGATCTTTACATCTATGGAATAGATTGATCACAGTCCTTCTGAGGTAGATGGTAGAGATTCTGGAAGAGGGCTTTTAGCTTTAAAGGTTTATAATAACAGACACATGCCATTGGGCTAAGAGTATCTGTAGGAAGTTGAACAAGTTACCTAACACTCAGCCAAAGCCTCTTTACATGCCTGGCTCTTGATGACCCTTTTGACAAGTCTGTAAACATAAGCTAAGGATCCACTCAGTTATTGACTTGGCACTGTAGTGACAAGAGTTGCAGCCATGTAAGGTAATTGCTTTCAGCTCCATTTAGTTGTTGCCTCAAGTATTATAAACCTCAACTTCCCTACTTTAGCCCTGATAGGAGCTTATAATCTTATTGGGGGGAATAATATAAATTAACTATAATCCACAAACAACTATCTGTTGAAGAATTTTCTGAATATGTGAACCCACACAGGCTTTGTAACATCTATATAACTTCAAAATAAACTCGGGATTTTTATTAATATCCAATTTGTTTTATAATTAGTTGTTATAGTTATTTTGACATTATGAAGACACACCCTAGTGTCAATAACTTCTTAAAGAAATCACCCACAGTATAATTAATTTCTTTGTGGAAAAGATATACTGTGCCTCAGGGACCTTGGCCTAAGTAACTGAGTCTCACATACCTCCCTGTTTGAGAAGGTTCCCTCTGCAGCAGGGAAAAGTGAAAAGACTGAAAGCTCATAGGCAAGGAGAGGGACAGGATATTTCCATTAATACTTCACCAGAGCATTCAATACACAAATGTACAGAATGAGAAACTTCACAGGCTTACCATGGAAATTACAATGTGGTGGAAAGTGTGAAAGTTTTAGGGTCACCAGGATTTGAGTCTGAGCATTAATTTTGGTAAATTACATGCAGAACTAAGACTTGGGAAAGCTCTATGTGTCCAAGAGTTCTATGCACATAACAGATCAGATAGTTTACAGATCTGTGGCATAGTAATATTACTTTCCCAAACCAAAAAGTCTTTATTCTAGGGTCTTCAAAATCTGCCACCACCAAGCTGAACCCAAGGCTCTTGATGACTTTTTTTTTTTTTTTTTTAAATACGGAACACTTCACGAATTTGCGTGTCATCCTTGCGCAGGGGCCATGCTAATCTTCTCTGTATCGTTCCAATTTTAGTATATGTGCTGCCGAAGTGAGCACAGCTCTTGATGACTTTTGTTTTTGAGACCAAGTCTCACTTTGTCACCCTTGGTAGAGTGCCATGGAGTTACAGCTCACATCAACCTCAAACTCTTGGGTTCAAGCAATTCTCTTGCCTTAGCCTCCCAGGTAGCTGGAACTACAGACACCTTCCACTATGCCCAGCTATTTTTAGAGATGAGGTCTTGCTCTGGCTCAGACTGGTCTTGAACCTGTGAGCTCAGGCAATCCACCCGCCTCCGCCTCCCAAAGTGCTAGGATTTCAGGGGTGAGCCACAGTGCCAGGCCTCAATGACATTTCAAGAGTTGCCCAGTCCCATTTTGGCTGGAAGTCAAAGCAGCGCTCAAGGGAAAAGATGAAAAACAACAACAACAAAACTGGCTTCTTCTCTGTCTGCCAGCATGTCTGTACTGTCTGTCTCTTTCCTGCCTGTCTCCTCCCAGGGACAATGAGGCAACATATTGTAGATGTGGAGACATCTGACAATGGCAGGCTAGAAAGTTTCCCCAACTACCTACTCTGAACAGATCTGCCTTCAAAAAGGACTACAAATGGATGTTGGCAGGATGTAGCTTTGGTTACCATTGACTTGGTGTGAATTTATTCATATCATAATCTCACCAGTTTTACCACCCTTAGTTTGGGTACTAAATGCCTCGATTACTTTTACATATTTCACATCATTTAGTATGTTTGAGAACTTGTAACTTCACTGCTTCACTCACTACTTTAGCAGCAAGGAACCACTTAGGGTTAAAGCACCTACTATGGCACCAGACTGCCTAGGGTTATTTTTTAATCTTGATTCTACTAGTTGTGTGACCTTGGGCAACTTCATTTTTTTATGCTCCAGTTCCGTTATCTGTAAAATGGGTAATAAAAGTAACTAGATCATAAGGTTGTCCTGAAGATTAAATAAATTGATATATGTTAAGTACTTAGAACGGTGTCAAAGACATAAGTAAAAGCAATAATAGATGAAGGCAATTATAATTACAGAGCACCCTAACATTTCCCAAAGTATTGTGCTACTCACTCTATCCTGGTATCCATATCAAACGGCCTTACATCTTGGTATTGAGAAATAATTTGCAGAATAAAATGAATCTTTAATCCTTCTCGTTTAACGTGGAAATGAACTTTGGGTCACGGAGTGGTTTCAGGGTTTACCACCTTACTATTTTAACGGGGAAGGCCAACGCCACCAGCCACTGTGGACTTGAGGAAACCGAGACTTGGTCTTTGCGCTCAAGGGATACTTAAGGCTGAACTAGTTTCGTAGTCTGTAATAAAAGAAGTTAACACCTGATTCAAGGAGCTATTTATGAGAACGAAATAAGACAATATGTTAACAGTTTCTCTTCATACAAGTAATCAAACTATTCCCAGATTAGGTGGCTTCACTAAACTGGGATTGCAGAGTCTTGCTCTGTATTGAGGAACGTCCTATTGCATAGGAGGTGGTTAATACCAATTCGAAGGAAAAGGCAGTCAGCAGCCTCGTGGCCCTCGGGTCGCCCCCAAAATACAGCAGGAGAGAAACCAGGGGCACCCGACTGCACTTAGTTTTGGAAGTGGCTCTACTGGGACTCTGGGCAAGTAGGTTACACACTCCGCGTCCGTTTTCCTCTTGGTCAAACGACCATCTGTTAGAACCTCTCCCAAAGAGAACGTGACCCGAATCCGCCCCGCCGACCCCATCTGCCAACCGAGGGAAGCCTTGTCCCCGATTCCGTCTGCCCACCTGCATGTCGGGATCGTACTCTTTTACTCGCAATCATAAAAGACGTTTATTAAATATTTGGCTAAATATTATATTAAATAAAAAAGACGTTTACGAAAGTACATTATGAGCCCTAGTGGGAGACGTAGCCATACCGAGACTGGCATTAATGTAATTGGATGAAAGGATGCTCTGATTGCTGCCGAAACGCCAACATCTTCATCACAGCCCTGGCTGGAGCGGCGGGAGCCAGGAGAGCTGTAATTTCTCTAAGGGAAATTTCCTGCCCAAAGTGCTCCACATTTTTTGTCGGAGGAATTTAATCTCTCCAGCCGAAAAGCACCGCTCCCCTGTCACTTTTCCTTTAAAGGACGCGGGTCGAAGCCCCGCCCACTACGGAGAGCGAAGGGATCTCGCCCGCGATCCAGTCTACTGGCTCCTCTGTCAGACCTTACAAATCGCTGACCCCAGGACTGGTAATGCTGAAGGTGAGGGGTGTGCAGCGATGAGGGCACCTGCCGCGGGAGGAATTAGTCTTAGCAGACATGCCTGCGGAGAAGGTGGCACTGGCAGTGTCGCGTTCTTGGAAGGTCAGGGCCACTCCTTCCCGCCCGAGCGGAAGGCAGAGAGGTCCCGCAGGCCCTGCCGCGGAGTAAGAGGTTTGGCCGGGCTGAAAAGCCGTCTTCGGGCCCAGGCTGCCGCCCGAACTCCCAGGGTCGCACGTCCTGCTGATACCCACGTCCGGTCCGGTCCTGCTCCGCCATTGCGGCCCATCTGTGC
This sequence comes from Nycticebus coucang, assembly GCF_027406575.1. NCBI lineage: Eukaryota > Metazoa > Chordata > Mammalia > Primates > Lorisidae > Nycticebus > Nycticebus coucang. The sequence goes on along the minus strand of NC_069794.1, from coordinate 77,993,191 downwards.
GCACGCGCAGTTCGTCCCTTCTCTGGCTGAAGCGTGTAGCGGGTCCCCTTCCCTGGGTGGGCGTGGCCGCCGCTGCCACACGTGACCGGGTCAGCTCCGCCCGGAAGTGCCACTGCTGCCCGGTGCACGGGTCCCGCTCCGGCGCGGGTGCTGACCCCGAGAGGCTGGACGGACGGTTTTTCTTGCTGCCTGCTGGTGCCAGAGAAGCCCTTAGTGAAGACCACTGTGGCTTTTCCTTTTCTATTTATCGTAGGTTCCGTGGCCTAAAACGAAGGAAGTAAAATAAGTTTCCTACTGAGAAGGCTCAGTTTCAAGTATATGTTACGAAAGGAATTAATCTGAGAAAAGTACACAGGGTAAAGAGAGGAATCTGGAAAATCGACTGTTATTTATTGTGCCAAGCATAACATTATGATGAATAAACTGGTTTTGTTTCCCGCTTCATGGGAAACAGTCTCGTGAGGAAGACAAAGTAATACAAAATTGAAATTGTGGTAAGTGTTTTAAGGAAAAGATAAATAGGACTACGAAGCATTTAATGTTAAGCTCAACAAATTTAGGAGGGGATGGGAGATTTGGCTTAGTTTGGGAGGTAGTCAGAAGAATATCTGAGAAAGATAGCACTTGGCGTTGACAGCGAGTCCTGAATTTCAAACCGTGGCTTAGGCAGCGAGGAGGGAGGCTGGAGAGGTGGAGGAGCCTTCTGGTTTGGTAAAGGTGTAGGTCTTTAATCTCAGCGCAGTTTTAAGGCGGAGAGGGCTGTGGGTATGGTGACCGCAGTGCAGTGGAGAGAACTGGTTGCAGGGCTCAAGCTGAGTGTAAGAACTGCGTTAAGAGACTAGCAAGGACCGCAAGAAGATGGTCGATATTGGGCAGTACCTGTGGCTCAGTGGGTAGGGCGCCGGCCCCATATGCCGAGGGTGGCGGGTTCAAACCCGGCCCGGCCAAACCGCAAACAAAGAATAGCCGGGTGTTAGGGCGGCGCCTGTGACTCAAGGAGTAGGGCGCCGGCCCCATATACCGAGGGTGGTGGGTTCAAACCCGGCCCGGCCAAACTGCAAACAAAAAATAGCCGGGTGTTGTGGCGGGCGCCTGTAGTCCCAGCTACTCGGGAGGCTGAGGCAAGAGAGTCGCTTACGCCCAGGAGTTGGAGGTTGCTGTCAGCTGTGACGACACGGCACTCTATCTAGGGCGATAAAGTGAGACTATGTCTCAAAAAAAAAAAAGAAGAAGATGGTCGATATCATAGAGGAGGGTGGTAACTGTGGCAGAAAACTGGATGGACTTGAGTTGGTCCTCAGAGTGAGGGAGAGAGGAGTTGTCAGGTGGTTCACTAAGATACAGAGTTCTAAAGAGGAGGACATGGCCATTTAGAAGATAAACATAGAAATAAGTATTTTTTTTTTTTTTGAGACAGTCTTACTCTGATGACCTTACTACTGGGCTGTAGTGATCCTCCTGCCTCAGCCTCCAGAGTAGTTGAGACTACAGGTACACACCTCCATAGTTGGCTTATTTTTCTGTTTTTGGTGTGTGGGGGGGGGGGAGTGTCTCTTGCTTAGGCTGGTCTGAAACTACTGGCCTCAAACAATCCTCCCATCCTGGCCTCCCAAAGTGTTAGGATTATAGGTGTGAGCCATCATCACCCCTAGCCAAGTTCAACTTTTAATACTAAATATTTAATTCTGAGTTTAAAAGCTTTTAAAAAATACTCTGGATAGTCACTAAATTATTTGAATTTAACAGCTTAAAGAAATGTAGTTAAGTCATTGGCCAAAGGTATATATTGATTTTTTTCCCCAGTGTTCTAAATCAGAGTTCTAGCTTGTAAAAAGCTCAGCTTTATAGTGGAAAGCAGTTTGTGTTCTTTTGGAAGAGCCAAACCAGAGCCAAGGGAGGGCAGCATGAAGGTTCAGGAGGCATAATGCAATACTCTGGGATTAAGGCTGCACAAACCAGCTAGAGTAGAGAAGGCGGGACAGTTGGCAGGCAGAAGCAAGGACTTTGTTAAACTCTTCTAGAAGGTGTGAAAGAATTCTTAGGATGATAGGAATTGGCAAAATTCATTCCACAAATATCTAATCCACTAGAATATATGTAATTTTTATCCAGCCTCCCTGGAAAGGATGGATATAAATTTGTGACTTTCAGCTATGTGAGAAAAATCAGTGAGTGAACAAGTAATAGAAGTTATATTCACTTCCTCAGTCTGCCTGGCTTTAAAATGCAAGTAATTTAATTTCTTGTAGTTCACAGCAACCTCCAACTCTTGGGCTCAAGTGATTCTCTTGCCTCAGCCTCCCGTGTAGCTGGGACTACAGGCACCCGCCACAACACCTGGCTATTTTTAAGGACAAGGTCGGGCTCTGGCTCAGGCTGGTCTTGAACCTGTGAGCTCAGGCAGTCCACCCGCCTCAGCCTCCCAAGTGCTAGGATTACAGGCGTGAGCCACCGGTACCCGGCCTAGCAATTTAATTTCTTATAGGGCAGCACTCCCCATCCACCCCTCATGATACCACATATTTAAATTGTATTCCAGGAAGTTCTTTACAAATCTGTTATCAGTACCTTCAGGAGAATGCAAAATAATATATTATACAGGGGATGCAGCTGACCTTTGGAGCAATAACTGTCACTTTTTTTTTGGTTTAAGAATGTTCACAGTAGCTTTATTCATGGTAGCCAAAAACTGAAAACAGCATAGGTGTTCATTTTTTTAAATTTATTTATTATTAAATCATAGCTGTGTACATTAATGCAATCATGGGGCACCATACACTAGTTTTATAGACCATTTGACATATCCTCATCACACTGGTTAACATAGCCTTCCTAGCATTTTCTTAGTTATTGTGTTAAGACACTTATATTCTACATTTAGTAAGTTTCACATGTACCCTTGTAAGATGCACGGTAGGTGTGGTCCCACCAATCACCCTCTCTCCGCCCATCAGCATAGGTGTTCATTAATAGAAAACTAGATTTAGAAACTGCTGTACGTTCATATACTAGGACACTTCTCAAAAGCAAAAAGGAACAAAACTAATGTTACATACAACAACATGGATACATCTTGAAAACATTGTATCTCTGAGATGCCTTGCAACAAAGTATATATACTGTTCAGTTTTATTTCTATGATGTCTTAGAACAGACTATGATGGAAGAAAGTTAGAACAATGGTTATCTCTAAGTGGGGATGGGTATTGACTTGGAAGAGGCATGAGGCAACTTTCAGGGATGGTAGTGATGTTCTACAAATTGATAGGGGTTTTGGTTACAGAGATGTAAGTACTTGTCAATTTATTGATCAAATGTTCAAGGTTTGTACATTTCATTATGTGTAAATTTTATATCAAAAGAAAAAATTTTAAACAAATATTAAACTTGTTAATGATATTTGAGGATGAATGTACTAGTGTCTGTCTTAGTTTGAAATGTATCAAAATGTAAGCAAAATGAATGGAAAGAGAAGTGCATGGATGGATAAAGCAAGAATAAAAACATTAAGTATAGAATCTAGGTAAAGGCATTGGGGTACTCACTGTAAAGTTTCAATTTTTTTGTGTGTTTAACAGAAAAATTTTCTGTATCTTTGATTTTCATAAAAAGATGTTGGGGAATATAGTCCTTTAAAGAATATTGTTTATTTTAGACAACAGAAGACTAATATGAAAATAAATGAACACAACTGTAGGTTCACATGAACTGTAGCATACGGAGATAGCCACATATTTATTTCATAATTTCTTACTTTATGGCTACTATTTAAATAATTTCTGTTTCTTATGGAGTATGTGGATAATACATCAAAATAACTGTATTTTATACATTTGGAATGATGCCATTGGCATTCTTTCTTTCTTACATCATCCTGGGAAAGTCTTGGAGTTTTGATCCAGTTTCCGGTAAACAAGGAATAAATAAAAATAAATTATGGGTTTCTTTCTACAGTGTGGAGTCAGCTATTAAATTTAAAGCTACGGGTAGATGCAGACTCATGCAGTGTGGCCTGATTCTGATAAGGTCTAAGTAGTAATCAAATCAGAAATGGGCATCTTATTATATAAAATTGTGCATTTTAAGTAAACTGATGTTAAGATAATTGGCTTTTAGGATATTATGGATGTCTTAGAGACAGTGTAGTCGTGGGAGTAAGAGTACAGCTAATGCACAAATATTATCCTGAGAACATAGCATTTTTATTTTGATTGAGACTGCTGGTCTGTCTGTTGAGCTTAGTATTACTTATCTGACAGAAGTATCAAAGACTTTTGTCAGAGAATATTGCTTCCTAGTTTACATCAGCTTTTAAAAGTTAAGGGTAATCTCAAACATCCTGCCTCAAACTACCTTTGAACAACTTACATTATAATGTTTTATTACTCATTTTCTTAAATTTCTCTCTCTCTCTTTTTTTTTTGTCCTAACCCAGTGGTTCTTTACTGGAAAGGGGAGAGGAAATACCTGTGCTTTGAGAAACATCCCCAAATGATGCTGACAGGCCTCTAGTTTCTGAGAAACACTGCTCTAATATAGTCATGTGAACTTTTAACTGTTTATTAGCAAGAAATTGTACAAGTTCTATCTCAAACTGATATCACCATTTGTGATGATGAGACACTTCTAGACTCAGGTTTGATGAAAACTAGATAGAAAAATAAAGGTGATGTGCATCACAGAACAATTCAGAATTTTAAGTTTATCAGGTTCCTTACTTACAAGTCACTTAGTCATGGGCTTGAAACATCGGTAAAGCTGTACAAAGCCAGAGTGCCAATGTATAATACTAAGTTACAGTGAAATTTAGAACTGTGCAGACTCAGTAGGCATATCGACATGACTAGTGAAATGAACATTTTTCCCTATAGGCTATTCGTTGATTTTTGTTTGTTTGTTTTTAGACACAGGGTCTTGCTCTGTCACCCAGGCTGGAGTGTAGTGGTGAGATCATATTTCACTACAGTCTTGAACTCCTGGGCCCAAGTGATCCTCACCTAGGCCTCCCAAAGTGCTGGGATTACAGGAGTGAGCTGCCATGTCTGGCCTGATTGGTTTTTAAAAAACTTTTTAATTATGAAAAAAAATTGTGGAAAAACTTAATAACTGAACACATATATATAACCATAACCTAGATTCAGTGGATGTTGCCATAATTACATTGTCTAACTTTATATTTCCGGCTGAACCATTTCAAAGTAATTGACATGTCGTGGCACTACCCTAAATACTTCAGCGTTCCTTCCCTAAGAATTCCATTTTCTCACCTAAGAAAATTGACTCTACTTCTCTACTAGTGTCTAATACCTAGTCCCTATTCAGATTTTACTCTTCATCCCCAACATACCTTTCCAGCATTTTATGTGTGAATATCCTTTTTTCCCCTAATGACGTTGACTTTTTTAGATATCAAGCCAGTTGTCTTGTCCCACAATCTGGATCTGGAACAAGACACCTTGCAGTGTCCTCTGATTTGTTTCTCCCCAAGTCTGGTCCTTGTATCCTCTAGAAACTGGAAGCCAGCTCCTGACACTGCTTCAGGTTCAGGGTCAGCCTTTTGGCAAGGCCGCTTCATAGGTCTGGTGCACTGTGAGTGGCTTCACATCAGGAGGGGTATGCTGCGATGGCCAGTTGTCCCATCATTGAAGATGCTGAGTCTGACCTTTGATTAAGATGGTGGCAGACAGCTGTCTCCTTGGCAAAGTGTGTTTTTTTTCTTCTTCCGTCTGCAAGTAATCTGTGGGTGACCCTTTGGCGTCAGCTTTCTGCCTAATAATTTTTCACATCTACTGTTGTGTTAATCAGTGATTTCTTTGGAGATGGCCAAATGGTAATTTTCTAATTGTGTTTGCTTTTCTTTTCCATTTATTAGCTGTCATTCTTCTGTAAAGAAGAGCTTTTCCTCATCAAGTGGGGATGATTACAGTTCTTCTTTAAAAAGGTAGGATAAATGCTCAGTTCTTTTTGTTTAATTACCAATTTACCAATTTCAAAGTAAGGAATTAGAGTGTCAGCCACATGCAGTTGTGGCAAACTATCATTTTCATATATTTTTGCATGTTCAGTGTATTGAAATGAATTACGGTCATTACTCCTTTATGTTTAAATTATACCAAATTTGACCAGCGGGAGTCTCTTCATGCTGCCAAACTGTAAATGACATGTAAACAAACAAATTACAGTACTATCAGGGAAATCCTAAAACTAGATATTTGATGATAGAAAGGAACAGTTATTAATTGGGATTATTAAAAAGATAAAAATCATGCCTCTTAGAGATAGAAATGGAGGTATTCTCTGATAAAATAGGATTTATTTTGAAATACTTCCTGGGTAGCTGGGGAGGGAGACGGTTGAGGGCAGAGATGAAATGAAACAAGCGAGGCATGTGCTGTTTGTTGGCTGTTTGTCTGTAGGAGTTTGAAAAGTTTGCCAATGAAAGGTTTTAAACTTCTGAATTTATGTTGACATTTATAATTCAAATTAAATATTAGAGGAATTTTTATTTTTAAGGGCCTATTTTGAAGTAACATGTATATTTTCAACTTTGCTAATCTAAAGGCAAAATTTAAGTAGTAAAATGAATTGCAATGAACTATTATGTCTACTGCATAAATCAAGAAAATTTGAAGCTTTTTTAAATTTAAAATTAAATTTGAATAATGGTAAAAGACTCTGAATTAGAAAGCATCCTTTCAGTATTTTTCTACTCATTTCCTTTCCCTTTTTCTCTCCTTGGAAATGGTTTTTAAAGCCTTAAAAAAAAAATCTTGCATTATTTTTTTGAAATAGTCTTTGTTTTGTAAACGAATATGTATAGAATTTATTTACCAGTATAAAAATAATACTCAGAAAAATTTGGGAATAATGATGATCAGAAAAGATAAGGGAAAGATCACTTTTGTCTTCAAATAACCAGGGTTTTAATAAATTTCTTTGCATCTTTCTCTTATGTCTAGTATTTTTGTTTATTCACTTACTTCTTTGAAAAGAATTTTGCATTTTGAGCTGGGGGTGTGGGGAAGCACAACTATAACTCGGGAGACAGAGGCAGGAGGATCAGCCCAGGAGCTAGAGGCTGTGATGAGCTATGATGATGCCACTGCACCCCAGCCTAGGACAGGGAAGACTGAGGGGAGAAGCAAGTTTGATGTGGGAGATTCTGAAGTGAATTCTGGACTTGTTAACTCTGGAATGACTATTGCATACCTAGGTAGAAGTGCAGGGTACGCATTAAACCCTCCCAGCGGCAAAGATTGGAGCTAGAACTGTCAATTTGGGCGTTGAGTGTTAGCAAGCTGGGTAAGGATGGAAGTAGACTGCGTGTTCATCACTTTCCATTTAATATATTGTATTTTTTTTTTCATATCACTTTTCAACATGAGGGGTTGAGGTGTCAGTGGGTCATACAGCACGGTAGGTTCAAAGCCAGGAACTAGAGGAAATTTCTAGTTTTAAACACCCAGGTGATTCTCATACAGGTGGCACAGGGACTGTTCCTGGAGAAGCACTACTGAAGACACCTTTTTTCCTCCTTCCTCTGACAAGTCACACTTTAGCATACCCTAGATGAGACGACAAGTCCTGTCATCACTCCTTCAGCCTGTGTCTCTAAGATTTATTAAATGTGTGAGTGGAAGGAGAGAGGTGTAATTTAAAAAAATCAACGTACAGTTTATAAGTGCTTCCAAGTCAGTCTTACGGCCATGAAGTAAAACTGCTATCATCATATATGTTGCAGTTAACATTTGGCAGAAATACCTGAAAGATCTTTATCGTTTTTGAGGCTGGCACTTCAGTTTATGTTAGGGCATTTCCTTTTTGGCAGTCTCAGTTATTTCTTCCAGTGGGTCAGCTTCCTTCCTGGAGAGGCCTCTTTTCCATAGTATTCTTATCCTTTGTATATCATCACATATTGTATTGATGAATTATTAACAGTTAATTATACTAAAGTTTTATGAATTGGTGTTTATAAATTACCAATCATTTTATATGCTACATTCTCATAAACTCTCAAGACGATATCTGCTTTTGGAGTTGGTCCTAAAAGATCCATGGGAAATAATAGTCAAATGAGATCTTGTTACAGAAGGAAAAAATGGAAAACCAAAGCACTGTGCGAATCTGGCTTATTCTAATAACAACTTGTGCTGGGGACAGTGCCATCATGAGTTAGCCTGACCAAGGTGACTGATAGTCCACCTTATTGGTGCAGGTTTCTCTGCATGAATTTGGTCGACCAGGGCACAGCATTTCCTTAGCCCTTAACAGATAATGTAGTCTGCAACTTCACACACAACCCTGTCAGTTACCACAGTGTCAGACCACAGGAGTGACTGAATTTTAATGAACTTTTCTTACTACTTTCTTAGGATGGCTGCCCTTTTTCTAAATAGGTTAACTCTACAAACCATAAAGACTGAAAGTAATTGCATTAGATGTTTTGCAAAACACATTGTGCAAAAGTCAGCACCAGGATGGTGGTCCCCTACTGCTCCTGCCCCACGGCTGTCTTTCCTAGTTCATGCAAAGGCTTTTAGCACTGTCCACGACATCCAGGATGAAAGAAAAAAGAAAAAAAAGGATGGAACATCTTTCAGTAACGTTGGAAGAAAAATTAGTGAGCGAATCATTCACGTACTGGATGAGAAGGGCAATGATTTGGGAAACATGCACCGAGCAGATGTGATTAGACTCCTGGAAGAGCGGGACCTGAGGCTGGTTGTGAGGGATGCCAGCGCAGAGCCACCTTGGTACCAGCTCATGACGGGGATACAGATTCGCGAAGAACGACTAAGGCTGAGAGACAGGGAGAAAGCTAGACCCAAAATAGGTAGGTGTTTTGCTGTTTGACCACTGATCCTTCAAATCTGCAGTTTAAATTCTGGTATTTACATGGTGCCTGTGACATTGGGGAAACAAGAGATTGGCAGATTCATGATTCTGCCACCATCCTATGTCTCCCTTTTCCTTCCATCCCTTCTATTCCTTTTTTTGTTTTTCCTTGATACCTTGCCCATTGTCCCTTCCTCTAATCCTGTGTCAAATGAAGGAGAAACAAGATGAACAAACCAAAAATGATGGAAACTCTTTTCCCTCTCCAGCCTTGTCCCTGGAGCAGAGTAGCTGGTGGGGGAAAGGGAATGAGACTCCAAGGGATGATTTCAAGTTCCTTGTCCTGTCCTGGGTGTTTTTCCCGCCTCATCTCTAAAGTGGAGTTGTTTGGTTAATTACCTAGAAGTACCTTTTAAACTCTCAAGTGATTCTGAGTGTGTCTGTCATGTCACACTTGTCACTTAAGCCTCAGAGAAGCCGTGAGTTGTATGTAAAGTGAAGATATTTTTTGTAATTCCTAAAAAGTGCTGATTCTGAGAGACCGTTCAATGGATAAGGCATGAGGATAGGAGTCAGGGCCCCAGTGTTGCCATCATGAGCTTGTGCACCTTGAGAAAATCACACTTCATCTGTGGCCAGTTTTGTGAATCCACCTTAACGAAGTTGACTAGAAAACAAAAAAATATTCAGAACAGACTAATCACAGGGAATAAGAAAACATTTTTTTAAATAATTTTTATTTTGGAAATTAAAAAGCATACAGGAAAAGATAATAAACATGTTACCCATCATCCAAAATGAGCAAGTGTGTTGTTGCACTTTCAATTTTTTTAAACAAAACATTATAGAAAAAGTTGTCTTCTATATTCCCTTCTCCCATCTGTCCTGCCCAGAGGTGCCCTGCCCACTCTGTGCCCTGCCCAGCCCATGTTGTTAAACTAATCACATACAAGTGTATTTGTAAACAGTATATATTATTATGTGCAAAAAAATGGAGTTCTGTCATTTTCAAAACCCTATCCATGTTTATATAACAGGTATAGCGAATGTATTATTGCCTATGTCCTTCCTTATAAGAATGTATCATAAATTTAATCCAGTTCCATCAACACTGGGCTTACTTTCAGTAGTTATGAACACTGATACATACTCTAGCCCAGTGATTTTCAACCTTTTTTACCTCATGGCACACTTCAACCTATAGTTATACTTCTATGGCACACTTAAATTATGTTGATCGTAAAAAAAAAAAGATATACTTACTGTGCTTTGATCTTCTTTTGAAAGTAAATTAAGGGTGCATCTTACAAGGGTACATGTGAAACTTAGTAAATGTAGAATATAAATGTCTTAACACAATAACTAAGAAAATGCCAGGAAGGCTATGTTAACCAGTGTGATGAAAATGTGTCAAATGGTCTATAAAACCAGTGTATGGTGCCCCATGATCGCATTAATGTACACAGCTATGATTTAATAAAAAAAAAAAGAAAGTAAATTAATGATCCTTAAAAAATTTTGTGGCACACCTAAAATCCTCTCACAGCATACTGGTTGAAAATCACTGGTCTAGGGTCTCTGAAACTAAGTGGGTCAAAGTGCTTTCCTCAGCAGTGTATGAAGTTTTTTCTACATCCTCACCCATACTTGGTACTCTAGTTTTTGTCATGCTAATGGTGAGAAACCGTATCTTGTTTTAATTTGTATTTCTTTTCACCATCTGAGTTTATTCTTCTGAGTTGTCTATTCATATTTCTTTTTCTTAGGTGATTTTTCTTCCTGATTATTAGCTCTGTTGTAATATAACCATTTTATCCCAAATGTATTTTTTACTTTATTACACAGTTGCATTTTTGAGATGGGAGTCTTTCATAATGAACTCCTTTCCCTATCCTGAAGTCAAAAACTAGTGTATCGTTTCTTCTATTTGTTCTAAAGTTAAATTTTTTCCCTGCAGACAATTAGTTCATCTGGGAGATCTAACTTCCCCATCAGAAAACTTCCAATTGTCCCAATATCTTTTTGAGCAATCTGTTCCTTCCCTGTTGAGTAATTTTCCAGTAGGCAGGACTTCTGGAGACAGAGGGTGTGGACGCAAGGAGAGCATCAGAAAAGGGGTGGATAAAAAGAGGACTCCATAGACACTGGCCCGTATCAGAAAGAAAAATGGGAGAAATTAAGTTTATCATAAAGCTAAACTTTATTCTTTTAAATAATTCTTTTGATGTTTTTTCATCCAATGATGGTTAACAATAAATGGAAGTATTTCAGATTTTAAAAACCCTTACCTGGCAGGTAAAAAATGGGTACCTTTATGTTTATTGCCCCCATTTAATCAACTGTTTACAGGTCTGTGAAACAAAGTCATACAAGAGGATCATTAGGTGGTAACCAAATATTCTGTGAAGTGATATGGGAAAGGTCAGGATTCATAGTAGACTCATCAATAATAGCCCTGCACCAAATGTCACTGTTTTGAACTAGGACCAACCCTGATGAAGGAGCTAACTTTTTCTTCAAATATTGGACAACATGATTTGGACACAAAGAATAAACAGATTCAGCATTGGATTGAAAAAAAATTCAAAGTTCAAATTACTATAAAGAAAGGGAAAAACACAGATGAGCCAGAAAATAAAATAGTAAGTAAAAGCAGGTATGATTGACTGGTTTCTTTTCCAACCTAAAACTATAGCTGTAAAAAATCTGAAGACTTTCAAGGCAAAGAAAAATGACTGGTAAATCTACCCAGTGTTATCAGCTTTCCAGTTTGTTTTTCAAAACATAAGCATACTATGTATGAATTTTCCATTATGGTGTATTTTGCCATATGAAAATAAGACATCCTCCAAAAATAAGACCTACTTATAGGAAAGATAAAACGTCCCCTGAAAATAAGACCTAGTGCATCTTTGGGAGCACACTTTAAAATAAGACACTGTCTTATTTTTGGGGAAACAGGGTATAAAAGCTATATGCAATTCTATTTTACAAACTGTAGACTAAATGTTAAATAAGAAAGCTGGAAACTTTACAGACTCATCCTTTAAGTTTGTTTCCACTTTGTATTTATGAAAAGCATCATATGGTCGAACTGTCTTCTATAAAGTATTTATGAGTTTAAAAGCCCAGGATAAGTTTATGGAGTATCTTATTTCACTGTTGAAGTCAGATAACTTTATCACCCATCAAAGGCAGCATTAGTCCAGTGGTTTTGAACCCTAGATCCATGGTATAGTCATTAAGGTGATTAGTCCCAGCAGATGAAGAATTTGAGCCCAGGTCTGTATTTTTTTAAAAATTACTCCAAGTGACTCTGTGTTAGTGAGTGTTGGGAACTTCACTGAGCTAATAATTTTCAAGATAAGGATATACTATGCCAATGCCCAAATCCCTGCTTTGTACTTGTTTTGGGGAGAGGGCAGTCTGGAACGCAATGTAGCCCCTCAGTGCAATTACAGTGGAGATCTAAGACTATAAAAAGCCTTTACAGTGCATCACGTCAGTTACATGAAAGTTACTATACAGATTTCAGTCATCTTGACCAGGTATGTGTGAACTGATGCTAATCCCTTAAATAGCAATTCAAGAATGTTGAGAGTTTTATGGATATTAAAGCATTGACACTAGAAAGCATCAAAGACACTTATTTTAAATTAATCTTTGGATGTTTTCCTTTTTTAGGAGGAGATATTTAATCAAATACTCGAGACTATGCCTGGAATAGCTACCTTCTCATCCAAGCCACAAGCTATTAAAGGAGGAAAAGCTTTAACCTGTGTTCTCTGTCCGCTGACCAAAAAGGAAGAGAAGGGATATAGAGACACTGAAGAGACCCAGAAAAGAGACACTTTGAAAAAAGATAATGGAAATGATAAGGAATCAAATGTTCTACATCTGTGATTTTAATAAAGAAAAATATGCCTCTAAGAATTTTCCTCTAAGGAAAATTACTGAGCTCATTGGTCTATAGCCCTTTAAACAAAGCAATGTGATACTTAGTTGAGGGTAAGTATTGCAACTGTCGAGAGCACCTGGTCTTTTATACAGCTCAGCGCTTCTCCATTTTTAGACAAAGATGAGCTCTGCTCTTCTAGTTTCCTTTTAGGAGGGAGATAGCCACTGAGACGAGAGGCCAAACTCCGTTTTTCACGAGATTTTTTTACCTTTGAGAATAAAGAAGATAGGCAATTAGAAATCAAAATCAAAATTATCTGAATTAATTTGATAATAGTTTTATGTACTGGCAGATACAGTATACAACATTCCTTTATAAGACAAGTCTTTCACAGTAGTGCTGACTCATATAGTAATTGCAAATATTCCAAACAGATTCTATCTCGCTTTATTTTATATTTTTGAGAGAGTCTCACTCTGGAGCCTTGGCTGGAGTGCAGTGGTGTCTTCATAGTTCACTGCAACCTCAAACTCTGGGGCTCATGTGATACTCCAGCCTCCAAGTAGCTGAGACTACAGGTGCACACTACCACTTTCGCTAATTTTTTTCTATTTTTGGTAGAGATGGGGGTCTTGCTTTTGATTAGGCTGTTGACAAACTCTTGACTTCAAAAGATCCTCCCACCCCCACCTCCAAGAGTGCTGGGATCACAAGCCTGAGCCCATCTGGTTCTAAATAATTTCTCTTTTAAAGAAACAGCCATCCCAAGAAGTTCCAACTTACTTTGAATTTCATTTTCTTCTTGTCAGGATCATGCACAATGGCATGTCGAGTGAGACTTTGCTATAATGAAAGAAAAAGAAAATGTTACATTTTTAAAACACTTGACATGTGGTGTCTATTAACATGAAAACTCCATGAGTTATGGGTAAATGTCAACCTGCTTTCTGTTATGAGCTTGTTGAGGGAATTGACTTCAATTCCCCCACCAGAGCTAAAGTAGGACTTTTCCCTCAAAAATCCTGGACTTAAGTCATTACTTTTTCTAAGGACTCGTTATATTACTCCCAACCACCAGTGGCTTCTTAGTTCTTTTGTAAGGCAGGGGGTACCTATTGTAAGTGAACTAGTCCAAGCTGGAGGAGGCTTTTAACTGCATCTGTCTAAGCAGTGTTCATAGATACAGGTGGGAAATCTGACCAGCGTCTTGCTCTTGACTCTGCAGAACTGCATAGGTCCCTCCATTGCACCCCATGTTCTGGCTGGCTGCCGAGGCCTGGAGCAGATCCCAGAGTCCTACATCCCTGATCTCCTTGCTGCCCATGCCCCTTCTCAGTCTCGAGGTGGTGGGGGTCTAAAAAGACTCCCAAAGTACAGCTCGCTTTTACAAGTACTCAGCATATGATGCCAAGGCCACTGGCATCATAAAAGTGTAAGAATCCCCTAAAGAGGTTGCTAAAACAGATTTTGGTCCTACCCCGAGTTTCTGATTCAGCAGGCTAAGTGGAGCTGTGAGTCTCTATTTTTAACAAGTTCCCAACTGATGCTCCTGGTCCAGGGCCACCCCTTGAGACCAACTGGGCTTGGCAAAGCTGGCTGTTCTGTAGCCTTTAGTTAAGAACCGAGGGCGACGCCTGTGGCTCAGTGAGTAGGGCACCGGCCCCATATGCCAAGGGAGGCAGGTTCATACCCGGCCCCGGCCAAACTGCAACAAAAAAATAGCCGGGCGTTGTGGCGGGCGCCTGTCGTCCCAGCTACTTGGGAGGCTGAGGATCAGCCTAAGCCCAGGAGTTGGAGGTTGCTGTGAGCCGTGTGACGCCACGGCACTCTACCGAGGGCAATAAAGTAAAACTCTGTCTCTACAAAAAAAAAAAAAAAAAGAACCAACCAGCTGAAACAATAGTGTAAGGTGTAGAGTCCAGGGCTCCGGTGTCACAGCACAGACTAGAGGACCCTGAGTGAGGGTGAGCACTTACTTTCATTGCAAATGTTTTCCCACAGCCAGCATGTTCACACACAAAGGGGCGCCTTTCCTCGTGGAAGGTGAGGATGTGGCTTTGGAGATTAAACACGGTTGTGTAGGTTCTTCCACAGCCTTCTCTTGGACAGTTACACACATCCCTTTCTGGAGCATGAGTTTTCATATGTTGCTTCAGATAATCTTTGCGTTTAAATGTTTTCTGGCATACTTCACATGTTATTTCCTCTGTTGGAATAGAAAAATTTAACTAACATCCCTATGTCGCCATGCAGAAAAAAATTCTAAGTAACATTCAATGCCTCAAGCCTCACCGTTATACAAAAATCAGAAATTTCTGAGAAATGTGACCACAGTTTTTATCACCTAGTAAACTGTCAATTCTCCTAAGTTCTTATGCTACACACAGTTGCTGTTCGCTTGACAAGGAGCAGAGGCTTGCTGTGTGGTGATGGGGGGTGAGAAAACGAAAGAGACATTGGTTTCCTTTCTTGTCATCCAATGTGATCGGTAGGACAGTGTTTCCTGCAGAACACTAGTGCTCCCGAGATGCCTCAGTGCAGACTGCCAGACTCCAAGCCTGTGGAAGCTGCATGGTGGTAGTGGCTCTGAGAGAACCGGTACAGCCCTGCTCATCCATCCTACAGCCATAGTACCAAGCATGTCACAAAACCTTGTACAGAAACCCTTTTACTACAGCACACAGTTGGCATTTCCCTTTATTTAAAAGCACTAATGAGTTTTGCAGGGGCAGGTATTTACAACATTCCACTCAGGCCTGTCTCACCTCTATGAGTTTCTCTCACATGTTTCAGAAGTTCTGTCCATGTTTTCGCCACAAAAGAACATCCTTTTTGACAAATATAGCCTATTTAAAAAAAAAAAAAAAAAAGACTGCTGAATGCATTGCTTGTGAATACCCAGTGTGAACACTAACCATAACTAGAAAGGAAACTTTCTGGCCTATGTAATTTTTCTCCCACCTCCTGAGAGGATCCTGTTAAAGGTTTATGTTACACCAAACGAAACAGCTGCATAGCAGATGCTTCATATTAGGGTTTTACCTTAGCAAGACAGATGCCTTTCCTTCTGCTGTTGTCAGAAGTTGGGTGTGCTGTGTACAGACTCCCTGTTGCTTTAATCCCATGTCTCCAAGTCTCAGTTCCCTTCCTCCTGCCTGCTTGTCCGAGTTTTGCAAAAGTGTTGTACAGTGCTTTGCTCTTAGCACACAATTGAAGTCTCAGTAGTTACAGTACCCTCCACTCCCACCCCAGCCCCGGCTTCCTCTAGTCTTGCCCTCTAGCAGTTTGCCCACTGCACAAAGAAGCTGAGTACAGCTATGGAAGAAAACAAACTGAACAAATGTGCAAAGCACTAAAATTGGATTCATCGGTCACCATAACAGGCAGGCTGAATTTCCTCCAACTAGAAACTAAAAAGGAAACTGCCTCTCACTCTCAGCTACTAGTGTCTTCAAACATGCAAACAAAAAAACCAGAAAAACAAATTCTAGAACCCGGAAATTAGAGATGTCAAAAACCCTTCATGGAAACAGATAATAGATTCAAGTAGTTAAGTCTTTTTTTTTAAAAAGTGACATCTGGGCTCAGTGCCTGTTGTTCAAGTGGCTAAGGTGCCAGCCACATACACCAGAGCTGGCGGGTTCAAATCCAGCCCGGGCCTGCCAAACAATAACAACAACCGCAACCAAAACACAGCCAGGCCTTGTGGCAGGCGCCTCTAGTCCCAGCTACTTGGGAGGCTGGGCCAAGAGAATTGCTAAAGCCCAGGAGTTGGAGGTTGCTGTGAACTGTGATACCATGGCACTCTACCCAGGGCGACAGCTTGAAGCGCTGTCTCAAAAAAAAAAAAAAAAAAGTGACATATGGTGACTCTGAAAACCACAAACTACTATCCAAGTTTGTTGAATGGTCAACAAATAAAGAATGGCAGAGGTAGTAAATAGAAGAGGTTAAAAACAAAGTGAAGGAGCAAAGCCTTGGCTGGAATACTAACATGTTCACAAGCATCAAGTATAACCAGGCACCCTGCACAGCAGTGACAGTAGTAAAAGAAGACACACGTGTCTGGATAAGACTGTAAGAAATGAATAGGCACAGTGACAGTCCCCTGCCTACACAGTTCCCTCTTCTCAATATGACCCTGAAAGAGACCAGCAGGCACCACGTACTCAGCATGGCCCTCAGAGCCAGCACACCAGGGCCGTCGTACCTACCCTCATGGGTCTTGCTGTGTCGTTTCAGCTTGCTGGCCGAGGCAAAGTGCTTCCCACACCCTTCCTGGGTACATCTGTGTTAGTGACACAGGAAGTATTAGCCAGTCCATTCTCAAAGAGGATTCCACTTAGGGTAAATGGCACTTTGTCCTAATTCTCCACCAAAGTCTTGCCTCTTCCCACAACCAAACCCATCATATTAAAAAAATATATTAAAATGTTGAACTAGTCATGAGTGAAATGCAAGTTACTTGAGCAGCCCTGGACCAAGTGCACCATTTGAGAGGGAATAGTCATGTTACTCTTTAGCTTATGTAACCATATTAAACACTATTTTCATCTGTATAGAGATGAAAATACACTCTGCTTTCATGGCTACAGAGAAGACAGTTCAAGAGGTTCTCTGACTCGGCTTAAGTAAATACCACTCTAATTCGTTTGTATCTAGTTTTCCTATTGACACTGCATGGGGGTTGTGTGATCTGAGAATACAGCAACAGATCCATGAGCCCTAGGTGCACAGGGAAAGGTACGTGCACTCCTGCACTAAGGCCATCTGCAGAACGAGAGTAAGTGGCAGACCGACAGCAAGGACAGGCAGCAAGCATGGTCACCGCAGCAACTCAGAGGCACAGTAAACTACTTTATCTCAAGAGGCTTTAGGAGTAATGACATCCATGCGAGCCTGAGTGCCAGCCCCTTCCAGGTCTAGTCTGGTCTGTCCAGCCTGCACTTAGTCCCTCTCTAACTGGAGGCTGAGGCCAATTACTTTTGTTTTTTGTTCTGCAAGAAAAGAATGAGTGTCTTCATACTGACATTTCACATACTTGAATAGGCTCTCTTGGAATAGTTAAGTCATCTCTTAGCCTTCCCTTCAAGCTTAATCACAACTGTTAATAATCTTCCAAATTATTTTGAAATACATATTTCTTTTAGAGAAACAAAAGCAAAATTAAAATGCCCCACATATATATAAACATGCATATGAAGTGCATGGTAATAGGAAAACACCGATCAGGAAACTGTTCCGGAACACTTGTTTCCAATCTTTGCATTTCCATCTCACCCATGCCTAGCATTTAAGAGATTTTCAGCCATGTGAAGTACCTACTTGAATAGTGGTTCATTGGTATGATGGCACTGATGGGTTTTCAGCTGCTGATGTTTCTTAAAGGTCTTCTCACAACCTTCAAAATTGCACTGTTTAGAAGATATTTGTTAGTCTCTGAGAAAAATATTTAAAAAACCACCACAGTTCATAACAGAATCTTCTCAAGATAAAAACATTGTGGAGATTATATAACTGCTACTTTCAACTCATTTAGTTACTGTGAACTTCTACTTTATCTCAAGAAGCTTTAGGAGTAATGACACTTGAAAAAGCAAAAATGTTTCAGTTGAGGTCATCTCTCAGTAATACACTTTAATTCACACAATGTTTGCTTCCAAATAAAACCTTTATGATGATAGCTAGAACAGACTAAATTCAGATATTTGACAGGAAAATATGATGAAAACTTCAGAAACATAAGAAGCGTAAAAAATTCTCAAAAATCTTAAACATTTAAGTCATACTTACTACGTATTGTTTTTGCTGATTTTCATGTTTACGTTCAAAATGCTTCTTCAAGTTTGATTTTGTGTTGAACTTTTGGTCACAGCCAATAGCTGTACAACTACAAAAAGTAATATAAATCAAAATATTAACAAACCAAGGGAAGAGAAGTTTTTTTTTTTTGTAGAGACAGAGTCTCACTTTATCGCCCTTGGTAGAGTGCCGTGGCGTCACACAGCTCACAGCAACCTCCAACTCCTAGGCTTAGGCGATTCTCTTGCCTCAGCCTCCCAAGTAGCTGGGATTATAGGCGCCCGCCACAACACCCGGCTATTTTTTTTTTTGTTGCAGTTTGGCCGGGGCTGGGTTTGAACCCACCACCCTCGGCATGTGGGGCCGGTGCCCTACCCGCTGAGCCACAGGTGCCGCCCGGGAAGAGAAGTTTTAAGATGCATATATCCTCCCACTTTATAAAAGCTAATTATTCCAAATAATAGTACCAGGTGTCCAGAAGATAGACAACTATTTTGAATTGCACACCAACTTTATGGACACCCTGTATAAAACAGCTCTTTGCAAATTCCAAAGTGGTAAGCCCTCCCAGGCAGGCCTCCCACTACCTGATGCAACTATCATCTAACAAGATGCTTTTTCATGTTAGGCGTTTGAAATTAAGCACACTGTTAGACACATCGTTATACACTGGGCGGAGGGAAGGTGAAAATACTCATCCCAAAGACCTAAACCCTGCTTCCTCTTTAATCATGCTTAAGTTAAATTATTCTCAGCTTAGAATCCGACAACTGTAATTTTGCTTGAAATGTCACTATAAACTGCATTTCCAAAAAGACCTAAAAAACAAACAAACTGGTTCCAGCTTCTCATTAGCGGTAAAATAGATACTTAGAGCAGAACCATATGCTATTACCGGCCCTGACCTATCAGCGAGCCATTCCAGTTTCTCTTGTCTCAGCACCTGGGCCTTGAATGATCTAAATCCTTTGTGAAGTTTGTTTTCTTTTTTTTTTTTCTTTTAAATATGTTTTTTTGTGAAGAGTCTTCCTAAGCCTGAGGGATAAAGCAGGGGGAGCCTCAATTCTTCATGTAGGTCTTCTACTCCAGGTTCCTTCGAGTTCATTATTATCGCTCAATAATAACAAGGAACAACATTCATATCGGGCACGTGTTAGCCCCGGAGCCAGGTGGACAAGGACCAAGACAGTGGGAGGAGCACTGTGGCAGGGCTCACCAGAAGTCCCCACTACCACAGGGACAAAACAGAGTGCTACATGGGCAGGTAGCCAACAGAAAAAGCTTTCTCCAGCCTCCCTTGCAACTAGTAGTGACCATGTGGCTAGCTCCACTCATCTTGCTCAATGCCCACAAAGTATCTATAAAGGGGACACACCTCTTGTGGCCTTTCCTCCTCCCTGCCAGCTGGAATGCTCATGCAACAGCTGGGCCCCAACAGGCTTCTTAGAAAAAGAGGGAGAAGACTCATGGCAGACCAGTTACAGGGAGCCCCAGCCCCCTTACCCTCTGTATTTGAAAGACAGTCCACCATTATTTAAGCCTCTCTGGTACTGTGGGTTTCCTGTCATTCCTGGCTTAAACCCGACACAGACCCAGACACCAAACCCAATATGAGTGTGGGGCAAGAGGACAGGGCTAGAAAGAGTCCTGAAGGGAACCAAAGACAAGTACAGGGGCATGAAAGGCCCTGGAAAACTTGCAGAGTAGGGGTGTACTGCACCACTCCTTCATGTCTGAATCAAGCAAATGGGGCAAGATAAGCAGAAAAGGACCAATCACACAGGGTGTACAGCTCACCAGGCTTCTTATGTAAGCAGTGTTTGAAACCACTGCACAGCTTTACATAGGGAAGCACCCTGGGGTACCGTGGGCAAGGCCTTTTGGCAGGCAGAGAACACTCTTTAGTTGTTCAAGCAAGGAGTGGGGGCTGGAGATAACACAGTGGAGCAGGGAGGGTCTGAGGGTAAGTTACCGCACCTGATAACCTACTTGTTATAGGAGATGGGAGGGAAGGATGAGTCCAGGGAGCTGCCTGAGCTTTGCTGTGGGTCACTGAACAATATGCCACCTACCCAGAAGACCAAAGAGAAAGGTGAACTCAGTGTGGACTGGGAGGATTTTCGGCTACGTGGAATTTAGGAAGCCAGAAAGATAGCTAAGTAGTGCCGTCCAGCAAGCAGCCTGATACAGAGACCAAGAGTGTGAGAGGGAGAGTCACCGTGGAGCTTTCCCCAGCTACAATGTTTCCTCCATTCTGCCCCTACACAACTCACCTACTGCTCTCAATACACGTTGACATTTTTAATTTTATTATGTCACTCCTGGGGGTTCTTTATACAAATAGGAACAAATACAAATACAGTTTCTTCCTGTCCACCCAACATGTCCCCTGCAGCTTTTTAACACACAGAAAAGCAGCCCACTCTGGAGGATTCTTCTGCCCGTTGGTTTTCTGATTGGTGTGCCCTGGAGATTTTCTCATGGTTTCACAGACAGCATGTGTCTTCTTTTTTCCAGCTGTACAGTACTCCACTGTTTTGATATACTTTAGCCTGTCTGTACAGATGAGCTTATGTGTTGATTCCAGCATTATGCTGTTAATGCTGTTGCACCTGACCTTGTATACACATTTAGTGCATTCCCCAAACTGAAACTTCCAAATCAAAGACATATCTCAATGTATTTTGAAGACCACTTTAGTTATCCTTTGCTGGTCTAGTTGACCTGAACTATATTTTGAAATAAAATAAGCTTTACTTAGAGTCACTGATTTTGATGACACACTATGCACTTGAACAGGAATTGAAATAAAGACATGTGCCATTTCTGGTACTTTGCCCCATACCCACCGGCTAGCAAGCTAGGAAGATAGGGCCTGGTGTGCCTGTCACTGAGATGGCTCTTCACACTGAAAAGTGACAGTGAAGTCTGTCCTATGTCAAGAATTCAACTTCCTTAGAATGGACTTTTGTGAGACCTGAGACACTTCACATTTATTACCACCTCTAAACTGAAAGAAATTCAATGTAGGTCATTAGAAAACCTTACTGCTCAAAGAACTGTCTCATAGAATGAAATTATGATTATCAAAACCTAATATCTGAACAAAGTGCTATTCCATTATTTCCTGATAAGGTATCTTGCATAAAGCTTTCATCTACTACAGATATTCTGATTTTCAGTGAAAACTATATTTTCTCATGGAACATTTTAGTTAGTGTTTCTCAAAGTATGTAAGCAAGACCAGCAACATTAGCACCACTTGGAAACTTGCTAGAAATGCAGACTCCCTAGCCCCATCCCATACCCACTGAATCAGAAACACTGGGGTGGGTCCAGCAGTGTTTTAGCAAGCTCTTCAGGTAATTCTGATAGACCTTACATTTGAGATCCACTGAGTATCTCCACCCTTTGAGATATAATCAGCAATTCCTGATAGAATAAATTAAAACTTGCCTGTTAGTGGTGCGAAGGCCTAATTCAAAGAAACACAAGATAAACTTTGAAAGCTCTACTTCTTGCTTATATTTTTGATATCAGTAGCTTATTAAGAATCAGCTGTTCATAAAGACCCTGACAACTCTGGGCCAAGATCTTTCCCGGGAACCATTTCCATCTAGTCCAGCGGTTCTCAACCTGTGGGTAGTGACCCCTTTGTAACAATGAAAATACACTGTGGCATTAGGAAGGTCGAGAACCACTGATGGAACTATGTGTCTTTAAGCTTAATTTCTTGTTTTCTATGTATCTTAAAGGGAGATGAGAGGATGCAAACTCAAAAGAACTTCAGATTAACTCACTCCTGAGTTTATTACACACAAATGACCCAAAAAACCCCTATTCTCTTTCACACATTCAAAATCTATTCTGCTCTTATACAGGAGAATGAATGAAGCTTCACATCCTTCATCTTATGAGTTAATCTTTTGAGTCAATCTTCTTACCAAGTCTGTATGCCGAATACAGCCTGTTTCAAAATCCTAAAGAATCCACTACTTACATGAATGGCTTTTCTCCAGTATGAATCAGGACATGGCGACTCAAATGGTAGTCCCTGAGGAAGGCTTTACCACACCCTTCATAGTCGCAAACAAATGGTCTCTAGGGAAGAAAAGAAAAAACATGTTACTAGTTATTAATTCTGAATGTTATTTAAAAGCTTAAAGTGTCTAGTAAGTAAAGCCACAGACTCCTTGTCTAGAGATGGTCTCCACTCTCCGCTATTGAGCACCTGCTACACCAAGGCAAGGTTTTCCTGCATGAAGTTACAAAACATAAATACCGCCCCTTCTCACCATGTTGGCGCAGATTTTCACTCTATGAACAGCATTTGAAAAAGCAGTCACACTAATGACAAAGCATTGCTAACCTGCTCCTAACCAGTCATCAGGCTTCCAAACAACCCCCCTGCAAGATTTCTTTCCTGTTAGCATGGCCTGTCTGCATAGATCCCCCACTACTTCTAAAGCAGTGGTTCTCAACCTTCCTAATGCCACGACCCTTTAATACAGTTCCTCATGTTGTGGTGACCCCCAACCATAAAATTATTTTCCTTGCTAAGCACCATAACATGAGGAACTGTATTAAAGGGTTGGGGCGTTAGGAAGGTTGAGAACTACTGTTCTTAAGAAAGGCTAGGGCAGAGGAACAAGCGGGTTCTGCCTCATCCTGGACAAGCCCAAAGTCTGTGCTAAGAGAGTATCAGGCATGGAAAATGCGTCACACATCTAAAAAAGCTCACACGTGCCAGGGAACAACCAAAAAACAGCTCATATTCCTAACTGCAACCACTATTTGAGATTTGAGACCAAGGAGTTGGGAGGAGGCACTCCATTCTGAACTATAGGAAAAGCCAAAACACGTCTCCCAAATAACCGGTTTTGTGTATCTAAGGAAAGCATACCACCAGGGCCTCAATGGGAGAACTAGGAGCAGAGCAAGTGGGCAGGAGGACTGAGCTGTATACCTGGGGCGGGCCGCGGAACCTCAAGCAGCTCCAGTTGTGTCAGTAGGTACTTAGTATTTAATTAGCGTGTGTGATTTGGGACCACAAAGACGACTCCACATTTTCCAGGCTGACAACCCCCGGCACGTGTTAAGTTATCCTTTGCACCAGTCCCAGAGGCTAGTGCTTGGGCAGGTTTCTGGTGGTAGTAGGCCGTCAAGACGTATACTTGTTCACAGATTACGGGGAGGTGCTTGTCTGCCCAAGACTCAAGATCAAAAAAGGGGAAAGGGTTGCTTGGTAAGCCTTGAACCTGTGGCAACGACGCCGCGGTCCCAGCAAAAAGGTCCTAGACTTTTTGTCCACTTTCTCAGCTCCTGCTCTAAGTCCGGGATGCCAGAGCTGAACAGATCACACACAGAGGGGCCTGCGGCCCTGTGCCCTGGGCGCACACGCCGCTCGGACAGCGCCCCCCCGGTGAGCCACCGCGCTCCCTAGTCCCAGGGCTGGGCTCCACGTCTCGTTACCTCCCCAGTGTGCTTGCACAGGTGCGCGTCAAGCTTCCAGGCCTTGTTGTAATTGGCGCTGCAGTCTGGGAAGGAGCAGATGAACCTCCTGGTAAGCGCGGGAGGTGGCGGAGGCGGAACCGGGCCCTCATCTACCGCGACGAACACATCTGCAAGGGTCAGGGACGATACCGCCTCGGCGACCGAGACTGAATCCTCCAGGACTCCCAAGTCTCCGCAGCCCTCGCCCCGGCACGCGGCCAAGGGCGGAGCCACGTGAAGCGAACCAGGGTTCCCAACCCACCGCTCCAGGCGCACCTGACACGCGACCCCGGGACACTTCCGCGAGGACAGCCCTAGGGGCGGGGCATGGAGCACTAGCGCGCTGACGCCAGGCCCCGCCCCACGCCGGCGCCGTGTCCGCGCATGCGTCTACAGCTCCAGCAGCGGCCGGCTACCCTCCAGCAGTTCGCGAGAGGTGGGGACCACATCGTCTGCAAAGGAACTCTTTGCGCCTTACAGGCAAGCGAAGCAAAATCGGAGGCATTGCTTACGTGTGACTTGTTTGCCGTGAGCCACCACCTTCTGGACTCTAGAAAGTACTAGACTAACATAATTTAAACTAGCCTGTTCGTGCCATATTATCGGTTGCCCTCCTGTGGACTCCCTTCTTTGCATCCTCTGGACACTCCTCCCCTGTGAGCACCAGGACAGTGTTTCCTGAGCTTGCCTGCTAGTTAGAATCACGTGGAGATCTTTTCAAAGGTCTGCCCGTAATCTGTGAACAAGTATACGTCTTGACGGCCTACTACCACCAGAAACCTGCCCAAGCACTAGCCCCCCAGAGCATACCTGGATCAATTAGATCACAAAGTCTGGAGGTTGGAAACAGGCACCAGGAGTTTCAGAAATTCTCCAGGTGATTTGAATTGCAGAAAGGTTTGGGAGCCATTGCCCTTTGCTGCTCAAAGCGGTCTGTGTACCGTCAGCATTATTAGATCCGAGTCTCAGACCTTCTTGGATCACATCTCCAGGTGATTCTATGCATGTTAAAATTTTGGAAGCACTGTGGAGAGCCCTGAACGAACACCGGTATATTGGTTTATGAGGACCCCGTGCCCAAAGAATGTCATTGGATAGCAGGGGCAGGACGGATTGTCCGATGTTCACCAGGTACCTATTTTTCACACTCTACATCATTCCAAGTCATTAAGGGCCCTGCACAGAAGTGCACCTTTGGAAATAAGCCAGGGTTTGTTGTCAGCCACTTCACACCCACTCCTTATCCCCAGCCTCCTCATCTTGAAAGTGGGAAAGATAAGGCCTGTTTCGCTGGTTCTCAGGAGAACAGGACTATGAGAGGGCATACTGTGATGCAGGTCCACCTTTGCTTTCTTCATTTGCTGCACCCCCTCTCCAAGGGAGACGTCTACTCACATCCCCCTGCAGCTCTGGAAGCCTGAAATGATTTCCCTTCTATTGGTTCTGGCTTTTTCCTTCCCATGCCTCATGAACACTGCAAGGGTGGTGAATCTCAGCTCCTCCTTTCTGCTGGCCTCCTGGCTGGGTGCTGTGCAGCACACTTACAGCTTCCCTCCTCCTGACTTCCTGACTCTTCCTGTCTCCTAGGCCAATTGCTCTTCCACCTTCTTAGCTTGGTACTTGTGTTTTCATGCTCAGCCTTCTGCTAGTATGTATCATAGCTGGAGACCACTGGCTTTCAGACTGTCACCTGATTTCAATTTTAACTATAAATTTACTAACTGTAGGCCTTTGGTTAAGGTTCTTTGAATCTCTTTTGCTTACCTTAAACTGGGATTGTAAGTACCTACCTATTAAGGTCATTTTTAGAATTAAATAATTAACCAGTATTCCATCTGTGCTAGACACATTTACCACCAACCTACAATTCTCCCAACAACTCTGCGTGTAAGGGAGCTAATGGGTCATGCCATACTCTCAAGGAAGGCTGGACGTTTTTGTTCCCACATACTGATCCATGGTGCCACCTCTTTCCTCTCTGCAGTTTACTCCACAATGCATGCCCCACATTCTTAAATGACAAGTATTTGCTTTTTCTTTACTTGAACATCAAGCAATCACCTCAAATGCAACATTATTTGTAAGTCAAACAATCTCACCACCTCTGCGCACACTTCCTTCTATCCTCTTTCTCTCAGTGGCATAATTTTGTGTCCAGCCATGAAAACTTACAACAGTGTTTCTCAACTCTGGTTGCACATGAGAGGTACCTGGGAGCTTTTGAAAAATGATACGCCTGGCTCTGTACCCTCACCAGAACGTTAAGGCTCACCTCCCTTCTCTGCGCTTCCCTAATGGCTTCTGTGCCTATCCTGTCCCATTCTTCTCCCTGTCACCCTCTGTCAGGCTTTTCTTTTCTCTGGGCTTTGACACCTAGAACAGCCCCTCAACAGGTTTCCTTGTCTCTTCAGTTCTCTTGCATGCAGTGCTAGCAGCATCTCCCTACAACATATGAAACATTATAGGGTTCAGCTTGCAAGACTTTCAAAGTATTTTTATTTCTTTTAGCTGTTTTCTTGTTGCTTCTCAGCCTTTTGGCTAAGATCAAATGTAGCTATTTTCTTGTGATTCAAGTAACAGTGCTCAGGTGAGAAATGGGTACCCTGGGCTCAGGCCCCTTTCTACCCTAGGCTCAGTTCCAGACCCAGATCAAGTCCTGCTTTCCCTGGATTAGCCTCACCTGACAACTGCAGCCCCCACCCACCTTTTCTACCTCTGAACTTTTGTGGCCCTTCCTTCCTATAGCAGTGAATAGACAGTCCTGGAATGTGTTAACCTATTTTTAACTATTCAGAGACAAAATTTCTTATTTCCCTTGTTTTGGTTTAATCTCTGTAAGGGCAGGGTCTGGGAGATATCTTTTGAATCCTTAGTAGCAAGATAACACGCATGCTCAAGGGACTAACAATATAATTTGTTAGCTGAATGGACATAACCATGAAGCTATTGTGTGAAATTGTAAAGATTTTACATGAATGTCTTCATCAAGGAATCTTTCATTGCAAGGACCATAATCACGGTCAAGCTAATCTATTGAAAAGGGTTTTTGTTGTAAGGATGCAAAGGGATCTCAGTGAATTTTAGAGACACACAGAAATGGAGCTAAAATCTCTTCCAGTTCTGATGTTTTGATCCTTTGATAAGAAGTAGGGAGCGAATATTACAAAGAACTCTTTAGGCCCATCACCCAGCTTAAACAACTGAGTTTTGTCATCTTGCTTCATCTAATGGCCTCCATTCCCAGCCTAAGACCCACAGGTCTTCAAAAGCAGCACATTCAGAACTGCCCTCTTCTCTCCTCCCCCAGGGTCTTCTTGTCACCATGAGTGTTGCCACTACCTACCCAGCTTAGCAGGTGCTTCCCTCTGTCACCTCCTGCATTTATTGGTCTGTCACTATTGTTAATTTTATATCCCCATCTGAGTTACACCCCCAAGGAAGGGCCTGGTCCTCTAGTTCACCTGCTCAGCTTGTGAGACCTGAATCACAAGAATAGCCCCTGATCAGAATTCCCTCCACATGGTTGGGGGTGGCTATTTGATTCCTAAACACTGCTCAGAAAAGGAGGGTTCAGGGATTAAATAGCCACCCTCAACCATGTGGAGGGAATTCTGGTCAGGGGCTATTCTTCCCCAAGCTGCTGTAGATCGTCCCAGATC
This sequence comes from Nycticebus coucang, assembly GCF_027406575.1. NCBI lineage: Eukaryota > Metazoa > Chordata > Mammalia > Primates > Lorisidae > Nycticebus > Nycticebus coucang. The sequence continues at coordinate 77,965,504 of NC_069794.1, read as the reverse complement.
CCCCGTTTCATCAAGCCTGCACCTCTGCCACCCTCTGTGCTACTGTGATTTTAGTATGAGCAGAGCACATGGAAATCCAGGTTAGTCTCCCCTCTTACCGCTCCCTACCTAATAACTTAGGAAAAATGAACTTCAGAAAGAATTTGTGCAAAATAGAAAGCTAAAATCTCTTCCAGTTCTGATGTTTTGATCCTTTGATAAGAAGTAGGGAGATAAAAAAAAAAAAGAAGTAGGGAGATGGTGAGGCATTTTTTGAGTTAGCGCTTGGCAACACAAATGTGATCATTCCAGCTCTAACATTCTATTATTCTATGATAAGAGAGAGGGAGAAAGTGATAATTTTTCAACTCAGAGCTGGACAGTACTAACTATGGTACCAAAGAGAAAGAGGGTATATACGTGGTATTAGGATTAGACAGGGAGAGCCCCAGGATAGGAGGGCACACTAAGGCCGTTTTTGTCAGCAGAGCAGGAGAACTGGACTTGAGAGGGCAACATTGGAACCAGGAAGAAGGGTGCAGATAGAGGCATTTGAATGTTTAGGTAAAATGACAATTCATTCATGGTGGTGGGTAGAGGCATGGGCTTTGAGGTTTGGCAGACCTGACTTTGAGTCCTGGTGTTGCCATTAACTATTGGACCTTCAGCCAGTTATTTAGTCCCTCTAATGTTAACATTTTCTCACCAATGAAGATAGTAATGCCACATGATTGTGAGAATTACATGAGCTGATTAACTTATATAAGGTATTTAACACAGCCCAGCATAGTAAGTAATAAGAAGTTAAATAGTAAGTAGCCCATTTCTTGTGATGAGATCACGGAAGGTTGAGACATTCATCTTGGTGGCAGGCTCTCCTCCTTGCCTCCTTAACGTTCTTGGTTTGTGTACTTTAGAAACAAAGCTGCCTTGCTGGAGAAGTCTACAAGCCAAAGACTTGATGGTAGCCTCTGGCCCACCGCCAGCTAGGAACAGATGCCCCCGGTTATCAGCCGCCCTGGAGGAACTGAATTCTGCCAACAACTATGTGAGCTTAGAAGTGGTCTTGCCCCAGTCAGTCCTTGGGATGAGACCCTAACCCTGGCTGACTTCTTCACTGCAGCCTGGGAGAAAGCCTGAAAGAAAAGCCACTTAAGCTGTGTCCGGATTCCTAACCCAAAGAAACTGTGAGATACGTGTAATAAATGTGCCTTGGATTAAGCCACTGTAATTTGGGGGTGAATTGTTATGCAGCATAACTAATACATCAAGTCAAAGCCTTTCACTCCACAAAGTAACTCTGGATCTGGTGGTTCTGAACTCACACAAAAGAGACAGCATTTGAATGAAAGAGGGTTCTAGCAGCTGCAGGGCTCTTCCACACAATCTAGCCATTTTACAAGTTTCTTCCTAACCAGAAATCAGATCAGGAAGTCCTCCCTTAACATTGCCAGTAGGTTCTTGGAAACTGTGACTTCAGTGAAATGACTTTGAATGAAAGATTTTCTTTTCCTCATCAACATTATAACAAAATGATATTGAACAAAAGGACCTTATTTGAGGACCTGCTGTGCATTTCACTTAAAGGTGTGGTTTCTAAGAACCTAATTGATGATGTTAAGTGAGGACTCACTGTACGTAATATGACCAGAATGAATGTATTTGTGGTGATAACTGGACAAAATATCTTGGGTGTGGACTGTTCCGGAAACATCGTCAATGGGTGGTCTCTTTTATTCCAACTTTACTCTTTATTTTCTAATGTTAACTTCTCCCAGATGATCCCAGCATAGCCAAGGTTAGTGAGGGACATTGTCTTTGCAGGTCAGGTAAACATACCTTTAGCTTAAAGAAGTAGAACCATGTACTCTTTTCCTTTTTCAAAAAATGTTTTTCAATTAAGAATTTTTTTTTTTGTAGGGGCAGGTTCTTGCTATGATGCCCAGTGAAACCACTGCCTCTGGCCTGTTTCTTCTTTCATAGGCAGCACTGTATAAAAGAAGGGGTCCTTCGCGTTGGACCCCAATGGCCACTAGCTAATTTGAGTGTGACTTTGAACAACTCTCCCTACCTGTGTTGCCTCATCTACAAAATCAAGGAGACCAGCTGAACAGCCCTCACAGAGTTGTTACAAGCATCCTGTGAGATTTTGGCACGTTAACTTCTCTCTACCTCACCAGTTGATCCAGGATAATGGTACCCACCCCACAGGATTAAATAAGAAAATGCATGCAAAGCATATAGCAAAGTGCATGGCCAAGGAGAATTACTCAATAAATGTTATCTCTCGTCACTGTCATCAATATGATCTGTGGGAACACCTTTGGCAATGATGAGGTGCTATCCATCTGTGAATCATTTCCAACGCTTCTCAGATATTGGCCAGACAGAAAGTGAGTGAGTGAATGAGCACACCATGTTGGCTAAGGTGAGCCAGAAGACAAGGCTCACAAGGAGTTTCCTCCTCTTCATATCTGGATTGAGTAAGAGAGAGTCTCACCCCTGGGCCATGTTCCTGCTGGACCCCCAGTTTCTCAGGAAGCCTCAAGGAGTCACTGATTGTCACTCAGGACAGATCCTTATGCTGTCGCCTGTGTTTTGTCTTTGCTCCCAGCTGTGTCATCGGCTGATTTTGCACTCTTTCTCGGCATCTGCTCTTTGAATGTTCCCCACCACCACCCTTGAATATTTACTTATTTGGAATCATCTAGTGGACGGTGTTTAGACATGGCACCATTTTGCCGCCTTATCAGCTCATCCAGCCTGGTTTCTCTAATTAGCGCACTTCTCACTTGGTGGGACATTACATTTTCCTGCAGCTGCCTGTAATTGCCCCAGCGGGGTTCTGCCACAGGCCTGTGCTTAATCACTGCCATCCACTTCAAATCCATTTCATCCCCTAGTAGCCAGATTCCATCTAGTGAGCACAGCGTAATTGCTCTCTGATTACCCACAGGGTCAGGTGCTTGAATGTGCACAGAGTTTCCATCCACAGCACAGGCAAGATTTTTGTGTTTGCTAATTTCCTCTGACAGCTTCTTTTCACTGAGCCACCAGAGATGCCCCTGGCAGAGGTGAGCAGTCACCTTGAAAGTACCCTCGCCCCATTTCTGGAAGGCTCCTTAACTTACTTTAGGGGCAGAATCCACCCATCTCTCTTCCCCAGTCCAGTCTGCCATGGTCTCAGCTGATCTCCCAGTGCAAATGGACTCAGCCTCTCTAGTTCTTTCTCCACACCACTGCTAAAGGATCCTGCCCAAATGCCAGGGATTTCAGTGGCATCCCACAGCCCTTAGGAGAAAGCCCCAACTCCTTTATGTTAATAGTATGCTTGCAGGACTTTCTATTAATAGCATGCTTTCTCCTGGCCCCATTTCTCACCACTTCCACGCTGTGTCTGAGCGCGCTGAGCTGAGCTGAGCTTCCTTCCTTCCTTGCACCTGCCCATCTCTCAGTCCCCTTCACATCCTCCCACATATGGTTGTCCCCCAGTATTCATGTGGGGTTGGTTCCAGGATCCCTGAGGACACCGACATCTGAAGATGCACAAGTCCATAAAATAAAATGTCATCTTATTTTCTATAGACTGCATAATACTCCCAGATACTTTAAATAGTCTCTAATTACTCAGAACGTAATACCATGTAAGTATTTGTCATACGCTATCATTTAAAGGATAGTGACAAGTTTGTACATGTTCAGTACAGAGGCAGGGTTTTTTTCCAAAAATTTTTGATCCATGATTGATTCCACAGATGTGGAATCATTTGAGAGCCAACTGTCTCTTGGTTTCTTTTATACTCTCTCTCCTTTTTTTGTCCCTCAAAACTTGCAAATGCCTACTCACTGTCAGGCAGCAGTGAAAGGATCAATTCCTCCAAAGAACTAGCCAGACCTACCTCAGCTGACTCAGCTCCACCCCACAGTGCCCTGCTCTCCCTCTTCAAAGCACTTAATGCGCTTTACTGAAGTTACTTAATTAACTTTTTACTCTGCTGTGTTTCTTTAATTGATCTTTTAATTTACTGCATTTGTTTGGATTAATCTTCCCTGACAGCATGTAAACTCTGCAGGGCAGTGTCCATGTACCTTATTCACCACGGTGTCCCCTGGGGCTGACCCAGGGCCTGGCACATGGTAGGTTCCAGTACATATTTCTTCATGAAATCAACATACTTCCCACCACTGCTCTGAAGCAAAAACAAATGAACAAAACCCCAAAAGCACGATTTTATGGCATTTCCCTTGGTCAAACATTTACTGGTCCAGACATTTCATATGAAACATTAATTTTTGGCTTGAACAAAAAGCTTTATTACTTTCTAGCATGCCAGTGATGTTTTTATTTACTTTTTAAATTTTTTTCTCACATACTTCACAAGTTTCTTATAACCTCTGAATTGGCTTTGAAATACCACTCCCTCTCTTTACTTCTCAATCATCTTGGGTCCATTTTGAGCTAATTTCTACATTAAGCATTTTAAATGGACCACCTCATATAATCCTACTCCAAGGTTTGTGAGGCAGACATGATCGTTCATGCTCACAGGTGAGGAAGCTGTGTTCTCAGGGGAAGGGTTACATCAGCTGACTCTACCAGGCCATGTGCCTGCTCATTCATCCCTAATGTGTGGTGACCTCTTCTTGTCCCCACAGGTATGGATTCCAGATAGTCCCGTTGGGTGCTCCCCTTACTAATATAAGTGGAGGTATTTATTTATCAGCTCCATCATCCCATTTTAGAGTAAAGGGGACTCTTCTGGAGGCTAGAGAATTATTTGTTCTGCATATAGCACAGAGCAGAAGCAAAGTTAAAAATCTTTGAGACATTCATTTACTTTTAAAATTTGTATTAAACCTCCTTAGAAAGTGAGGGTGCAAAGCCTGGGAGCAACTTCATACAGAGTTGGCATAGCAGCTATCCACCTACAGCCCAGGCAGGTGAATACACCTGTGAGTGCTGCGCTTTGGGGGCCAGCGTTTTTTAACTAGGGGTTTTATGCTTTAATTTCCTCCACTGTGTGATCTTGGGACTCACTGGGGCTCATGAACAGTGACCCCCAAGCCATCACAGATGCCACCACTTTTCTCCCCAGAAATGTCAGTCATATATACATGCTTCTGTCTTTTTTTATCTTTTTTTTATATACACTCTTCTCTCTTAACTGTAGATGCCACCAAGTTCTTTCTCTTGTTCAACGACTGGCAAAGGGAAATTCTATAATACAGTTGCTAAAAAATGCCAAGCAGGGTCTGGTGTGTAGCTGTCATAAAGAGCTTCTAAATGATTGGGTTAATTAATCGGGGCTGGGGGTGGGGGGCGAACAGATGGACAAAGAAGGTCCGCTGACAGCACGCGGGTGCTCCATCTGGCACTGCCCCGATCAGTGATTTTCAACCTGTGTGCCGCAGCACCCTGCTGTGCCCTGAGAGGAGCTTAGGTGTGCTGTGAACATTTTTAAAGATCATTCATTAAACTATTTTCAAAAGAAGTTCAAAGAATAGTGAGTATATTCTTTTTCTTACTCTTATTTTTGATCAGCATAATTTAAGTGTGCCACAGAAGTTTAACTATAGGTTTAAGTGTGCCATGAAATTAAAAAGTTGAAAAACACTCCCTTAGATTCTATTAAACTCTGCAGACACAAGACATCAGCAGGATTTCCTTGGGAACAGACACAATGTGAGAAGGGTATCTTTTCAAATCAGTCCTCCTAGAGGGCGCAGTGGCTCACGCCTGTAATCCTAGCACTCTGGGAGGCCAAGGCAGGAGGAGTGCCTGAGCTCAGGAGTTCAAGACCAACCTGAGCAAGAGTGAGACCCCCCCATCTCTAAAAAATATCCCGGTGGCAGGTGCCTGCAGTCCCAGCTACCAGGGAGGCTGAGGCCAGAGAATTGCTTTGAGTCTAAGAGTTTGAGGTTGCTGTGAGCTATGATGCCACTGCACTTTACCGAAGGCAACATAGTGAGACTCTGTCTCAAAAAAAAGAGGGAGAGAGTTTCAAATAATTCCTCCTAGAGAAGATGGGGAGGCATAGGCTCGCAGCCCAGACTACCAGGGCCTGGTGGCTTCCAGCTCCTAGGGGGCAAGTTTTAAATTTGAGGCAGGTTACCTCCTTCTTGGAACTTTCAAACTACTGGGTTTGTTCATATTTGCCCAACACAGCCCATGTTCAGGAGACACATGCATCTGATGAGAAGTGTAGACAAAAGCAGGTGATGGAAAAACAGGCTGGTTGGGTCCTTTCTCACTGTTCTCTGAGGCCAGCTTCTGAGACAGGAGGTGTCTTTCTGAGAGTGGAGGGTTGTGTGGAGAAGGGCCTCCCTGCTCCTTAGGACACGTGTGTGAGGACTTACAGGATATGTCTTGAAAAGTCACTTCTCTAATTCATATGATAATACAAACTTGCTCCAGAATCTCAAAAGAACTGTTAATAGTCATTTACCTGTGGAGAAGAGAAAATAGCTGGTCTCAAGGGTTCTGTCTTCTAAAAATGGGGATTTGAGCAGAGGTGGGGAAAGTTCCTGACTCTCCCATCCATGCCCTGCCCTTCCCCTGCCAGAGGGAGAAGACTCTAGAAAGAGAAGGTGCCCTCATCTGTTAATAATTGCAGCTGGGATGGATTGGGACGAAATGGTTCTGTTAGGCTTTTCTCTTTTCCAGGCCCTTTGTCATTCTTCTCCCCAATGGAGATAGTGTGAAAGAAATTGAATTATACAGGCATTTCCTTTAACAAATGCAGTTAAAAATATCCCTGCATACCAAAAGGTCTTCCTTTGTCACCCTTACACTACAATCAGGGAGCCATCCCCAGTTTCCCTCCCCAGAATAAACTCACACTCTACATGGTACATGGTTTCACGGACTTTGGGCCCCAGGTTAAGACTTCCTGCTGCAGAGGTGAGAAGAGACGGGGTTTTCACAATTAACTTAGGGCAGCTGAGATGAAATGGAGCCAGCAACTTGGTTTTGAATTTTAGATCTTTTGGGTGTTCTTTAGTGTAACAATTATTCCTGGAGCTTGTGTCTCTGGTGGTGCTTGTGTCAGCACAATGGCCTCCTAGAGCATCTCAAAGGGTGGACAGCCATCTGGAAGGGAGGGAGCCTGCTCACCAGTGGATGGTTTACGGCAATAAATTTTCTATGTCGGCTCAGCGCCTGTAGCTCAGTGGTTAGGGCACTGGCCACATGCACCAGGGCTGGTGGGTTCGAACCCAATCAGGGCCTGCTAAACAACAATAACAACAATAACAAAAAAATAGGCAGGCATTGTGGTGGGTGCCTGTAGTACCAGCTAGTTGGGAGGCTGAGGCAAGAGAATCACTTGAGCCCAGGACTTTGAGGTTGCTATGAGCTGTTAAGCCATGACACTCTACTGAGGGTGACATAGTAAGACTCTATCTCAAATAAATAAATAAATAAATTTTGTATGTAAACAGGTGGTTTGCCTCCCTTGGTGACTGCTATAGCTAGACATGTTTATGGCAGTAGTTTTCAAGCAGTGTGCTGTGAGGGAGTCTTAGGTGTGCCGTGAAAATTTTTAAAAATATTTTATTAAATTATTTTCAAAAGAAGTTCAAAGCATAGTAAATATATTCTTTCTCTCTCTCTCTCTCTTTTTTACAGTTTTTGGCTGGGGCCGGGTTTGAACCCACCACTCTGGTTTTATGGGGCCGGAGCCCTACTCCTTTGAGCCATGGGCACCACCCTTTTCTTTTTTTTTAAATCAACATAATTTAAGTGTGCCCCAGAAGTTTAACTATAGGTTCAAGTGTGCTGTGAGATTAAAAAAAAAAGGTTGAAAAACACTGGTTTATGAAATAGAGATGATGGGGGTGAACCTAAACATAGGGCTTCTCATTGGTTCCATGTAAGGAGCTGTGCCAGCCCCAAGATCATGGTAAGGTGGGGGGCGTGTACTTTCAAGCTGCTGCTCATTGTCTAGTAAAGGCATTGAGACACAGGGGGCCGGGGCCATGTTAAGGCTAAAAAGTGTTTAAAATTTCCCAGCTTGAGATAGCTCCTTGTTTAGAAGGCTGGTGAGGAGAAACTTCATGTGAGCTTTGCTGATGGCATCACATACGACCTTTCAATTAAGTTTCTATTTATCTTGCTTTGCTTAATAAATATGTATGTAAAAGTATGTAAATCTGGGAGAATGTAGGACAGTGTCCTTTGGAGAAAATTAAAGGATTACTTTTCTCTTTCAAAGTTATTTTGAGAAACAAAGACTCTTGTGTTGCTAGTTTATACTATGTACTTGTAAAAATACTCTTCAAATATAATTGTAGTAAAATTGACTTTGCTTGAAGAAATTGTATAGGGGTGATAAAAAATTAGGATAAATTTCTCAAATGTAGCCCACCTTGAGGTAGTGGCTGTCTACATGGAATGATTTCAGGGGTCCAAGAACTCCACCCCACAATGGTTCCTCTCCCTCAAGCTTGGAAGTGCACAGGTGTTGCAGTACCTGGAGGAGAAAAGCAAAGGTTCCCGGGAAGGTGGACCTTGGCACCCTCCCGTCACAGACCTCTGGGAGCCCTCTGTGGTTGAACAAGTTGGGTTTGTTGCCCAGCCCATTGGATGTACAAATCTGAAAAGGTCTAGCCACAGATACAAAATGGAGAGTACTGAACTATACTTTTAGGACCTAGACTTATTTAGAGCTCACCACCCAGATCCTCTCAGATCCTCTCACATTTCTGAGACCTGCCACCAGCCTGCTGGGCGCCAGACTCACCCCCAGAACATTCCCTGGAGCTTCCAGAGCCTCTCTCCCTGTGGGCAGGTGCAGATTCCTGGACCTTAGGCAGCCACCTGGCCTGGGGCAGAAGCCAGGTCAGGCCAGTCTGGGCCTCCTTTCCCTCCCTTGTACCTGTTTTCCCCTGGGAGCACTTTCTTAATAACCCACTGGCTCACAAATCCCCGTCTCAGGGTCTGCTTCTGGAGAATGCAAAGTCAAATCATTTTATAAGGCTGATTATGAAAAACCACATGTCCCTGGCTCCCAGCTGGGCCCCCTTCAAGGTCTTGTTCTCCAGAAGCAACCATTTTACATCATCTTACTTTTTATTTTTTTAATGTTCCTTTGTATTTCTTTTTTTTTAACTGTATTTATTTTTATTGTTAAATCATCGCTGTGTACATTAGTGCGATCAAGGGGTACAAAGTGTGGGTTTCATATACAATCTGAAATATTCTCATCAAACTGTTCAACGTAGCCTTCATGGGTTCCTTGGTATTTCTAAATAATAATAAAAATGTTATTTAGAAATGTAAATGTTATTTAGAAATGTACAGTGCTGCTTCCTGATTTTTCCAGCTGGGGCATTTTCTATTGGTTTTCCTCTCTGGACTATCACAGTTAAGGACACCCACCCCCCGTTCCATTTCTTCCCCTCCACTTTCTGACATGGTTATAAAATAACAACACTTGGTTATGCATCTATAGAACTAATTACACGCTGGGCATCATTCTAAATGTTTTACATGTATTATTTCATATCATGTTCTTCCAAACCTTCTGCCATAGGTTCTGTTTTGATCCTCATTTTACAGAAGAAACTGAGTTGCAGAACAGTTAAGCAGGTGATGGATGCGGATGTGACAGGGAATCACTGTATTACACTGCTGGGATTCTGCCATAACTACAGTTAGACCAGTCTTCAGCATTTCCACTAATGTGCTAATGGTAATGATGGTTTTTCTTTCCTTCTTGCAAAATCCGTATTATACCTAGACTTAAAAATCGTTTTTTTGTTTATCTGGTCTTCTATGTCTTATGTACTAATCACTAATTTAACTTACCTGAATCTCTGCTCAACATCACGACAGGTATTTGATCAATTTCTCCTGGAGCATTTCTGACCTGTTCCAGTCCGGACTGGCAGTCCCAGAACCTGCTACAGCCCTCGCCCTCTGGATTCCCCCATCCTTAGGGGGAATCAACTCCATCCTGTTCTCTAGATCTTGAGTTTTCCTCTTTTCTTGGCTCATCTTTTTGTCTCCAACTTCATGCCATCCTGTTCTCTAGAACTTGAGTTTTCCTCTTTTCTTGGTTCATCTTTTTGTCTTGGAGGTGTGCTCTGTAGCTTCCTGAGAAAGGACAAGTAGAAAGCAAAATTAGGGGGACCTTGTACATTTCAAAATGTCTTTTTTCTCTCTACCCTTCTACTTAATCGATTGCTTGGCTGAGTATAACATTCTATGTTTGAAATGCTTTTTCTTCGGCATTTTGAAGGTATTGCTTCAGTATCTTCCAGATACTTCAGATACTTCTGCTGAAATGTGTGAAGACAGGTGGACTCTTGATCCTTTATATCATCTATACCTCTGTTGACTTTGTTTTTCCTTGGGGGCTCTGAAAACTTTTAGGTGTCTTTCCTCTTTATTGTTCTGAAATTTCACAACAACATTCAATGCTCTGTCTTGTTACGGCCTATTTCATCCATTAGGCTGGGTACAGGTGGGCTCTCATAATCTGGAAATCTATGTCTGTATTCCTAAAAGTTTTTTCTTGAATTATTTCTAAGTTGATGCCCTCTAATCTTCTAATGGTCTCATCTTTTCATTCCTATTTTTTGTTTCCTTTTCCTTTTGTTCTATTTTCTGGGAGATTTCCCCAGCTTTATTGTGTAACCCTTCTATTGAGTTTTTAAAATGTGCTATAATATCCTATAATATTTTTGTTTTAAAATTTCTCTTATTATGTTTTAAATTTCGAACTTGTATCTCTCTGCTTGTTTTTTTTTTTTTTTATATCATCTCATTCCTGTTTCATGCACGTGTTATCTTCTCTTAGCTACTGGAGGATATTAAGGACATTTTGAAACTTTTAACTCTCTGGATATTCTGTTTCCTCCACATTATTTTCTTCTCCTTGTACTGGTCCCTGTCTTATATCAGAGAGTTGTTAAGCTCTGTGGCCACCTGTTGGGACTCAACACACATCACCCCAAAGTATGACGGTAGGAAACCGGTATATGCCACCACCACCCCCCAAAATACTCCATTGGTATATTTTGAGCTGGTGATTCTAAGAAACTGTAGGCATGAGAATAAACTATGAAAAGCTGTCTTTTTGTAAAATAAATTTGTATCTGTAAAGAAAATCTACATTAATACAATTATCTATATCAGGAAGAGAGCTACTCTAAGGTTGCTTTTTTACCTGAGAGACTTTTTATCTGCCCAGCAAGACCACTTAAATTCACCAGGCGCTTCCTCTCACCACCCTCCCCTCAGAAGCCCCAGGCCCTTCTTCTGTAGCTCAGGATGCTGTTATATACGCACCAGTCATCTGGTGTTTTTTCGAATCTCATATTTTTTGGGACTCCCATGCATACATATGTAAGTAAACATGGTTTTTCTCTTGTTAATCTATCTTGTGGCCATTTAATTCAAAGCCCAGCCAAAGAACCTAGAAGGGTAGAAGGAAGCCACTTTTTCCCTCTACGGATCCCTGGCTGTTTCGCCTATTTAATTAAAAAACTGATTGAAGCCCTGCACTCATAGGTGGTGCCTGAGAGCTGGGGGCTGTCTCACTGGGAACCCCAATGTTTCTAGAGCATTTTTCTTGAGCTGGTCACAGCCCCCAGGATCCTGCAGACAGTGCACTTTGGTGCTTTGTGGGAAAAGAGAATGGAAGCGTTGCCCTGTTCGTTAGATAAACTTCACCCCAGTTCCTCTACCCGCAACTGTACCAGCTTTTTATCAATCCAGAGACCCTGTACTTTAACTGTTTCATTAGTATAGCTCCAGGCTTCTGCTGGGGAAAAGAAAGGGGAAATAGCCCAGAGCAAGAAATGAGTGTGGTGTGCGCGCGTTTGTCTGTGTGTGTGCGCGTGCGTGCGTGCGTGCGTGCGTGTGTGTGTGTTGTAAGACCTAAAAGGTCCTGTAAGCCTTAGAAGCTCATGAGGTTCTCTGAACTCTCCTGCTCTGGCCAGCTACAGCCCCTACTCCTAAGCAGCAAAGCCTCCCCACCTGGCCAGCTCCCCTCTTCTCCTGACCAACTATGCTCCATGCAGACACCAACCTAATATGTTTCACCTCCCTGGCAGCTGTGGAATTCATCAAACAAACCTATTCCATCCTCCCCTGGAAGAATGCTACTGCAAAGTCTGTCTCCTACGTCCTCCTGGTTACTCAGCCCCCCAGTGCCTCCCATGGGTGGCCCTGGATGGTATATGGTGTCCTCCTCCCCAGGCTGGGAGTCTATGTGGCTGATGAACTGCAGTCATCTCTTCAGTCCAGTGTCCAATGTTCAGCCATTTCATACCATTTAGGACAATGGCTCCCTCGCTCACTACCAGGGCGAATCAAAGGTAATCAGGATACAACGTGTGTGCACGTGTGGTGTGCCCAGGGGTCTAACAGCTCCTTAAGCAGAACTTCAATTAGTTTCTCTATTTCTAGCACCTCCCCTCTTCTAGAGGAAAGACACAGTGCTGCAGTCGACTGCCAGGAATTGAATTCTAGCTCCCCCCAACTTTCTGGCCCCAGCTGGGCAAGTTATTCAACTTTGCTTTACTTCAGGTTCCTCATCTGTAAATGAGGATAACAGTAGAGGGTTATCATGGTGAGTAAATGAGGTACTACATGCCAAAGGCTCGTTTTGGTGTCTTAATAGAGATGGTGGATTAAACATGATCATTCACTTCTGCTTCCTTCCGAGCTCCCAATAAAATGATAGTAAGGACCGTATTATCACAGAAGGACACAGAACAAGAAACAAGAGATTGGCAAGGTGCCGTGGCTCACGCTTGTAAGCCCAGCACTTGGGAAGCCAAGGCAGGTGGATTGCCTGAGCTCCCAGGTTCCAGGTCTGCTAGAGCGAGACCCCGTTTCTAAAAATAGCCAGGCTTTATGGCAGGGGCCTGTGGTCCCAGCTACTTGGGAGGCTGAGGCAACAGTTTGAAGAGTTGAACACAAGAGTTTGAGGTTGCTGTGAGCTAAGATGCCATGGCACTCTACCAAGGGTGACCAAGTAAGACCGTCTCAAAAAAAAAAAAGAAAGAAAAAAGAGATTGTAGCAACAACATATTTGGATGCTGGAAAGCAGAAAATTGGTTGATAACTAATTGAGCAGAGGCAAGAAGTCGTCAGGAGAACTAAATACACGTGCAGGCATACCTTAGGGACGGACGTTGCAGGCTTGGTTCTAGAGAACAACATAAATCGCACATTGTCATAAAGCAAGTCACACTAATTTTTTGGTTTCCCAGTGTATATAAACTTATGTTTACACTATCCTATAGTCTGTTGAGTGTGCAATAGCATTGTCTGAAAAACAATGTAATACCTTAATAAAAAACACTTCACTGCTAAAAAATAATACTATCATCTGAACCTTCAATGAGTCACCATCTTTTTCTCAACGTTGATGGCTGCTGACTGATCAGGGTAGTGTTTGCTGAAGATTGGGGTGGCTATGGCAATTTCTTAAAATAAGCCAATGCTTATTTTTAATTGCTACATCAATAGACTCTTCCCTTTCATGAAAGATGTACCCGCTATAGAACTTCTTTCAAAATTGGAATCAATCCTCTCAAATCCTTTTGTGCGTTCTTAGCTAAGATCATGTAATACTCTACATCCTTTGTTGTCATTTCGATAATGTTCATAGCATCTTCACCAGGGGTAGATTCTATCTCAAGAAACCACTTTCTTTCGTTCCTTTCTTTTTTTTTTTTTTAAGAGACAGAGTCTCACTTTGTTGCCCTCCGTTGAGTGTTGTGGCATCACAGCTCATAGCAACCTGCAATTCCTGGGCTTAGGCAATTCTCTTGCCTCAGCCTCCCGAGTAGCTGGGACTACAGGCACCTGCCACAACCCCCGGCTATTTTTTTGTTGCAGTTTGGCCAGGGCCGGGTTTGAACCCACCACCGTTGGTATATGGGACCAGCGCCCTACTCACTGAGCCACAGGCGCCGCCCAAGAAACTACTTTCTTTTCTCATTCACACGAAGCAACTTCTCAGGCATTCAAATTTTATAAAGAGATTGCAGCAGTTCAGTCCCATTTTCTGGCTTCATTTATTCTAGTTCTCTTTCTATTTCTACCACATCTGCAGTGACTTCCTTCACATAAAGGTTGGAATCAACTTCTTCCAAACTCTTGTTAATGTTGATATAAATCACCCATCTTCTTAATGGTAAATCCTTTCCAGAAGGTTTTCAATTTCCTTTGCTCAGGCCTATCAGAGAATACCCTATCTATTTCGTAGTCTAATTAAAGTTATTTATTAAATAATAAGACTTGAATGTCAAAATTACTTCTTGATCCATGGGCTGCAGAATGGATGTTGTGTTACAGGCATGAAACAGCCCGTCTCTTTTGTGTCTCCATCAGAGTTCTCAGGAGACTCGTCAATGAGCAGTAGTATTTTGAAAGAAATCTTAAAATATTCAGTAAACCGTGCAATGAACAGAATGCTGTCATCCAGGCTTTGTTGTTCTGTTTATAAAGTACAGGCAGAGTAGATTCAGTATAATTCTTAAGGGCTTTAGGGTTTTCAGAATGGTAAACGAGCTATGATTTCAATTTAAAGTCACCAACTGCAATAGCCCCTAATGAGAGAGGCAGGCTGTCCTTTGAAGTTTTAAAGCCAGGCATGGACTTGTCCTCTCTGGCTATGGAAGTCATGGATGGCATTTTCTCCCAACAGAGAGTGTTTTGTCCATGTGGAAGAGCTGTTGTGTAATACAGACCCCTTCGTCCATGATCTTAGCGGGAATCTCTGGGTAACTAACTGCAGCTTCTCCATCATCACGAGCACCTTGCGCTTTTATGTAATGCAACCACTTTCTAAACCTCATGAACCCATCTCTGCTAGCTTCAAACTTTTCTTTGGCAGCTTCCTCACCTCTCTCAGCCTTCACAGAATTGAAGAGAATTAGCTCTAACTTAGGAATTTAGAATTAAGAATTGCTCTAAATTAAGCTTTGACTTAAGGGAATATTGTGGCTGGTTTGATCTTCTATCCTGACCACTCAAACTTTCTTCATATCAGCAATAAGTCTATTTCACCTTCTTATTATTTGGTTATTCACTAGAGTAGCATTTTTCATTTCTTTCAAGAATTTCCTTTGCGGGCGGCGCCTGTGGCTCAGTCGGTAAGGCGCCGGCCCCATATACCGAGGGTGGCAGGTTCAAACCCGGACCCAGCTGAACTGCAACCAAAAAATAGCTGGGCATTGTGGCGAGCGCCTGTAGTCTCAGCTACTCGGGAGGCTGAGGCAAGAGAATCGCTTAAACCCAGGAGTTGGAGGTTGCTGTAAGCTCTGCGATGCCACGGCACTCTACTGAGGGCCATAAAGTAAGACTCTGTCTCTACAAAAAAAAAGAATTTCCTTTTCATTCACAATGTGGCTAACTTTTGCCGCGGACCGCCAGTCGAATGAGTCTCAGTCTGAGGGCTTTCAGGGTGAGAACGGCTCAGGTTGATTGAAAGGGCGACGCAGGAAAATGACAAACTGCTACACACTAAGGATGATGAAGAAAGCAGTTGTGCTTTACTGATTTTTAGGCATGGTATTTATACATTTTTGACAATGTCTTACAAACTACAAAAGATATTTTTATGACTTGCTGATGCTTACAAAGTTCTTATCGAGTTTTGTAGATGGGAGTAGTCAACCGTCTTTTCTTAGACAATGCTTTTGCCCGCAAGGGGGAACAAAGACTGCTGCTTATCAGCAGTTACTTTTTTACTTCTCTTTATCTATGTTTAAACCTTCTTTCTTTGTAAAACTGCTTTGTTCACATTTTGTATTTTTATATTTTTATATTTGATTATGATTTTTATGTTGTTAGTGAATTGATAGTGAATTATGTATATGTTTTAAGTGTATAGTGACAAAATTATAGAGAAAGCAATTTCATAGAAAATTTATTTCAAAGAAACAGTTTCAAAGGGACATAAGGTAGAGATAAGAGACCGGAGGGAGCGGGTATCTGGTAGGAACATCTTAACTTATCATCCCTGCATTCTCTTGATACATTGTTTCAATTAACTGACCTTTATGGTGGGAACGTGTTCCCTTGGAGACTTTTTAGTCTCCATTGTATAGATGAAGTCATGGATTAGTAAGTCATTATGTTTATTCTTAGTTTCTGAGGACATTCAAGCAACAATTAACCATTCAACTCAACAAACAAGTTTCAAACAGGTTTTAGGGTAAAGGTTACTCAGGCCTTTATGCCGCACCTCATGACTTCCTACGTTCACTAAAAGGCATGCTAGGCAACTTATGCGCTGCTGTCGCAAACCAGGGGGACTGGGGGTAACGCTCCGAGGAGCACCCACCGCCTTACCACAGTTTTTACAACGCGGACAGAGCCATCCCGCCACGGCTTGATGCCGGGGGTGCGGCATTTCCCCCTTTTTTGTTAATGAAACGTAGCTCAAAGAGGTCTTGGCGAACAGCCTTTAAGGAGGAAAAGACACAACGAAGGAGACAGGGTAACAGTAAAACAACAAAGAATATTAGGCAACCAATAATGACAATAAACACAATGTACTGAATCCAAGACACAGGATTTAAAGATTTAAGATTGTCAGAGAGGGATTGAGCCAGTGAATCAAGAGAAGTGCTAGGTAAATGAGCTTCACTGATGGCAGTGATATCCTTTTGGAGAGTATGTAAATCATGTGTAATATCATTGTCCTTCCAGACACCCTGTAGATGAGCTTTAGTTTTGTCCCAGGAAGTGGACATATTATAAGGTAAAGGAGTGACACAAATAGCAGGAAAGGCAGAATGACATCTGGTTTGAAGTTTATGTTGTATAAACTTGATATCTTGTCTTAAGGCTAAAACTACTTCTTCTAGGATGTTGAGTTTTGCTTCAAGTTTATTATCTATACTGGCTTGAGTCATTAAAGCTAAAGTGATGTTGCTGCTGAGAGAATTCACAAAGTGAGCTGTGTGAACTTCTTGTACCAAGGTAGTTGTAGCCACTGTAAATGTAGTGACTATAGAGATTAAAGTTAAAATTCTTAAAATTAATGTTGTTATAAATTTCTTAGGTCTAATTAATTCATTAACAGTATGTAAAACTTGTAAGGCAGAGTTATCATACTATGGATTATTTTGCAAGTCTACAGGTAACAGTACATAAGAAGGTTTTTTTACAATTAACATAACATTCAGCAATCTATTATTTACATGAAATATATCAGAAGAAGCAATACAATTGGTTATTTTTACAAGTTAAAAGATTTTAAAGGAAATACATAGTTAACTGGATCACATGTAAATTCTTTCATAAATTCTCTTTTATGAGTTTTATTTAATTTGCACAGACCATCTACAAACATTCTAAACTTTCTTGAACTTTTGTTCTGCCTTTTACTTTCTTACATAACTATTCTGTTTCAGGACAAAATTTATCACACAAGATTCTTTCTTTATACAATGCCATTCTCCTTTCTGTTTAATTTCTCTTACTCTCAAAAACTCACTTTTCATTAAACAGGATTCCAGTTTACCATGAAGTTACTTATTCACTCAGCCAAACTGATAATTAGAAGGTTTAAAAGACAAGAATCTTATCTATTGACAAAGATTTAGTTTGTAAAAATATTTTTCTTATTTATATAAATTACTAGTGGCAAAGAGTCAATAATAAAGGTTTTAAACCTCACCCTTGGGATTTCGTCAGTGCTGCTGTTTGGGGGCTGTAACACTTGGGAGGCAGGCCCGCCCCACGAAGGGCAGGGGGGCCCTCAGCTTCTTTCCCTGCTGGGTCTTTTCAGCCGTCTTGGAGTCAGTGGAAATGTGCCGGGTGTCGGTGGTTTTGTTTGCTATCGGCGAGTGTACTTTCATTTTCTCCAAGTGGCGGGTGAGATCTTGTAGCAGCCGCTGGTGTCTCCTTCTGCGTTGTCTTTTCTGAATTTGAGTTAACTACTGGAATAACTTCAAAGTTTTTAGTATAATTTGAACTTCTCCCAATTATAATTCCAACTGTCCCCGGTAAAAGCTGCCCTTTTACTGCAGTGGGGATTAAAGTAACACCATCCCATTTGGATAATAAGACATTCTTTTCACTTGCTAAATTTAAACCTGCACTCTCAGGCGTGCCCCGTGAAAGGTCATGAATAGTAAATTCAGGGGCTTGAGGATTCAATGTAGATAAAGGTTGTGTTTTATAAGCTACAGCCTGCTCTCCCTTGGGGCCTGGGCTGGGAGAATGCCCCTTTTACTAGTTTTTTGATCTCCGTACGTCCTGATCCTCAGGATCAGTGTCACCCTTGTCATTCAAGGGGGTTCCATCCTTATGAAATTTTGATTTACATTCATTTTTCTAATGTCTGCCCTTCTTACAGCGAGGGCATAAGCCGGGTGGGTCCCCCCTCGGCTTATTGGCATGGGACTGTTTACAGTCCTTTTGCATATGTCCTGGCTTGTCACAATTGTAGCAAGTGTTGGTAGGAGCTGTTGGCCCCTTGCCTCCTTTATTGAAGGAGTTTTTCACATATGAGCTAAATTTTTGCCCTTGCATTGCTGCAGCATAAGCCATACCCTGGGCTATAGCTGGTGAGGCATCCATACATGCTTCTAACTGTTTGAGCAACAGTGATGTGCCCTCAGACGGGGGGAGTATTCTGTTAATGGCTTCTTCCAGCCTTGAAATAAAGTCTTGGTACGGCTCCTCCGCACCTTGCTTAATAAGAAAATGTATAAGTTCCTCCAACCGTTTGAGGGACACATTGAACCCATTTTTAACTAACAAATGTTGTAACATGACACTGAATATACGTTCCTCTTTGATCAATGCGTGCCTCATGGTACCTGTTGATTACTCACACTTAACCGGTCAGCCTTTACCGGCGGGACTGCAGCTCCCTGGTGAGAGTCGCCTTCAATCTGAAAAGAGAGAAAGAAAGAAAAAGAAAGATCACCTGTCCTTCAAGTCCCTGTTCGAGGGCGCCAGCTGGCGCGGACCGCCAGTCGAATGAGTCTCAGTCTGAGGGCTTTCAGGGTGAGAACGGCTCAGGTTGATTGAAAGGGCGACGCAGGAAAATGACAAACTGCTACACACTAAGGATGATGAAGAAAGCAGTTGTGCTTTACTGATTTTTAGGCATGGTATTTATACATTTTTGACAATGTCTTACAAACTACAAAAGATATTTTTATGACTTGCTGATGCTTACAAAGTTCTTATCGAGTTTTGTAGATGGGAGTAGTCAACCGTCTTTTCTTAGACAATGCTTTTGCCCGCAAGGGGGAACAAAGACTGCTGCTTATCAGCAGTTACTTTTTTACTTCTCTTTATCTATGTTTAAACCTTCTTTCTTTGTAAAACTGCTTTGTTCACATTTTGTATTTTTATATTTTTATATTTGATTATGATTTTTATGTTGTTAGTGAATTGATAGTGAATTATGTATATGTTTTAAGTGTATAGTGACAAAATTATAGAGAAAGCAATTTCATAGAAAATTTATTTCAAAAAAACAGTTTCAAAGGGACATAAGGTAGAGATAAGAGACCGGAGGGAGCGGGTATCTGGTAGGAACATCTTAACTTATCATCCCTGCATTCTCTTGATACATTGTTTCAATTAACTGACCTTTATAGTGGGAACGTGTTCCCTTGGAGACTTTTTAGTCTCCATTGTATAGATGAAGTCATGGATTAGTAAGTCATTATGTTTATTCTTAGTTTCTGAGGACATTCAAGCAACAATTAACCATTCAACTCAACAAACAAGTTTCAAACAGGTTTTAGGGTAAAGGTTACTCAGGCCTTTATGCCACACCTCATGACTTCCTACGTTCACTAAAAGACATGCTAGGCAACTTATGCGCTGCTGTCGCAAACCAGGGGGACTGGAAGTAACGCTCCGAGGAGCACCCACCGCCTTACCACAGTTTTTACAACGCGGACAGAGCCATCCCGCCACGGCTTGATGCCGGGGGTGCGACAAACTTTGGCACAAGAGGCCTAGCTTTTGGCCTATCTCAGCTTTCAACATGCCTTCCTCACTAAGCTTAATTATTTCTTGCTTTTGATTTTAAGTGAGAGACATGTGACTTTTCACTTGAACATTATACGATTATTCACTGGCCTGATTTCAATATTGTTGTGTCTCGGGGAATAGGGAAGCCTGAGGGGAGAGAGAGACGGGCAAACTGCCAGTAACTGGAGCAGTCAGAACATACACATTTATCTATTAAGTTTGCTATCTTATATAGCCACACTTCATGGCACCAAAAACAATAGTAACAGCAACATCAAATAACAGATATAATAGGAATTAAAAATTGGAAATATTGTGAGAATTACCAACATGTGACAGAGACATGAAGTGAGCACGTGCTTTTGGTAAACACGGTGTTAACAGACTTGCTCCATGCTGGATTGCCACAAAACCTTCAATCTGTAAAAAAACGCAGGATCAGTGGAGTGCCATGAAGCAAAGTATGCCTGTAAGTTAATACGTGTTAAGTTCAGAATAATCAAATGCAGTGAAACTATTTTGGAGGGTTTTAGGCTGGTAGAAAAAGAAAAGCTTTGAAGAGAATGAGGTCAATCCACAGACTTCCTAAAAAAGAAAAGAACTGATAGCAAGCAGTTAGAGCCACCAGGGAATGTAGGTGAACAACGATGAATGAAGCTGACTTATTCCTTCCTGAAAGCAAGTTGTGAATTACAGAGGTTTAAGGAATAGAGAAAGGGATTATCTTAATATAAAATAGCCAAAAAAAAAAGGTCACATGTGGAAATTATATAAAGCTTGAAGGCCCAGGTACAGTAGCTCACACCTGTAATCCTAGCACTCTGAGAGGCCAAAGTAGGTTGGACTTCCTGACCTCAGGAGTTCCAGCAGCCTGAGCCAGAGAGAGACCCTGTCTCAACAAAAAAAAAGAGGTGGTTGCCTGTAGTCCCAACTACTCAGGAGGCTAAGGCAAGAGAATTGCTTGAGTCCAGGAGTTTGAAGTCGCTGTGATGCCATGGCACTCTACTGGGGGTGATTGAAGTGAGACTCTGGCTCAAAAAGAAAAGCTTGAGCATCATTCCATTAGGAGGGATTTCAGTCAGTGCATCCCCAAATCCGATCTGGAATCGACCCTGATACATGTGTCCACTGCAGCCTCCACCACCACATCCCAAATTTCCGAGCATAATCTCAGGCTTTGCTCTAGGCGCTGGGAAGTTAACCATGAACAAAAATCCCTGCAGACACAGAAGTGATTTTAACTTTGGGTGGAGGGAAGTGAAGGGTGCTGGGGGGTCGGGGAGAGAGTAGAAAGGGAAGGGTACCACAAACAGCAAAAAAAAAAAAAAAGAAAGAAAGAAAGGGAAGGGTCTCACTCAGCAAGGAAGGGAGGCTGAAGTCACTGGTTCAACTCATGCAGTTTGGACAATGTTATTACTCAGAGCTGGTGCTGCCTGTCAAACAGGAATTGGTCCTGGAGCCCATGCTGTTGCGGAGAAGAAACCACACAGAGCCATCTGGTGGTGGAAAAAGGATACACAGGTTTCACCACGAAGACTTCGCTGGATTTTATAGGACATTAGCAGGTGTAAATACATCTGCATGCTGTTGTATCCTTGAGTCCTCCCATATGGTCCAGCAGCATTTTAAAATGGTCAGCAAATGTTTACAACAATCTATGCTTGTCCCACTAACACGTTTACCACAGGTAATTAACTTAACTACCTGATAAAAATGTAATTGGAGTGTTGTAACACTGGCTATTGTCTGAAAAGAGTTTGACTGACAGTTACTTATGTTTGCTTCTTGGTTATCTTTATGGGCATAGAATCAAATCCAAAATTTGATCATTATTTTGTGATTTGATTAAAGTTAATGGCCAAACTGGCTAATCATGATCCAGAAAGGTTTATTATTTATCTCAATTATGTGGTTTGGATTTTTATATTGTTAGGACATAATGAGAAATTAGTCTGATTGCTCCTAAATGCTATGCAGCCCCACCTTCCCTGTCAAGGGTAAACCTAATTCATCAGAGACGATGCCACACGGCTGTGGAATATTAACTGCATGCTTCAAGGGTTCATGTTGCCTCTCTTGGAAGCGTCTGTCATTTCATCTGAGTTCATCACATTACAAGCAGCAGCAACACGTACCAAGCTCTATGAAAACATGGAGTGGGTCCCCAGCCAGCAGGGAGGAGAGAAATGGATTGCAAAGCAGCTGCTGTCTGAGACAGGGTCTCCTCCTGCCACCAGCACCAGAGTCACTTGCAACCCTAGGATAGGGCTGTTATAAACAGCTTGACCAACAGTGAAAAGCTTCCTCAAGTTGCTTCCGCTATGACTGGTGATAAACACATGCCTTCCCACATACAAGGTTCTTCCTGCATAAGCTCAGCAGATGGTCCCATCTGAACTCTTATTATAAGGGACAACTTTTCCAAAGTGTGACTTTTAAGGGTTCTTCATCATCTGCCTAGAAGTGGTCAGGACCCACCAGGTACTTCCACTGATTTGGGCAACATCTCAGCAGCCTGCCCAAGAATGAATCCTTTGCTGAGTTAGAAAGGCCTGAATGTTGAGACCGTAAATCAGTGGTTCTCAACCTTCCTAATGCCTCGGCCCTTTAATACAGTTCCTGTGGGTGGCGACCCACAGGTTGAGAACCATTGCCATAAATGAAGGGACTGTAAGAGCCTCTGGGTGGCGTTGATGTTTCTGGATACTAAGCAACAGCCCCACACCCAGTCCAAGAGGAGGCTCTGCTACAAATGCCTTTGGCCATGCCCTTGAAGTTGGCTAAGACAGAAATCAGTTCAGTTTTTAAGACAGCTAGTTTTTCTCATGTCCTTAGGGCAATCCAAATTGTGTTCCCTGTTCTTCTACACCTGTCTAGAACCCCACCACCACCCCTGCACCCTGCGCCCTGCAGTGCCAACCCAATCTTTGCTTAGCACAGTGGTTCTCAATCTTCCTAATGCCTCCTATTGCCATGACCCTTTAATACCGTTCCTCATGTTGTGGTGACTTCCAACCATAAAATTATTTTCATTGCTACTTCATAACTGTAATTTTGCTACTGTTATGAATCATAACATAAATATCTGATATGCAGGATGTATTTTCATTGTTACAAAGGGGTTGCGACCTACAGGTTGAGAACCGCTGGCTTTGCAGATGAAGAGGTGCCTGTCCAGCTTCAGCCTATGCCCACAAAGGCCAACTTCCTGCCAAGGCCTGCAGGCTTTGCCCACACGTTAGCCCCCAGCTCCACAGGTCTCTTCCTGCTGTCTCATAGCTAACATGTGCCATGAACCACCTGCGTCTCCCTAGGGAGACAGTAAGTGGAACAGAGGCAAGGCTGTGAGTGCAGAACAGGCCATGAGGTCCATGTGTCCACTCAGCCAATGCTCACTGAGGGCCTGCTCTGTGCCAGGTGCCACTGTACGCCCGGAAGACAATGGTGGACCAATAAACCCATTACATCCTAGATGTGCAATTTGGTGCATGGTCCCAGGTCACCCAGGAGTCTGGGGGCCAGAGATGGGCATCAAATCAGAGTCCTTGCAGTGCACGTCAATCATTCCAAGTGAGAACAGACTCCCTGGCTTTCAGGCGGATGGTGTGCCACCATGAAGTGATGTGCATGCCTCAGCGGGCGTGTCTGCTGCTGGGAAGTCTGGAGGCTCCCGACATTTTCCTAATTCTCACCAAATATGCAGCTTTTGTCTCACTGGGGTCTTGCCGAGGCTGTTCTGACCCATCTGCTATGCCCTGCAATGCTCTCCTCAACATGGCACCCACTAGGAGGAAGTTGAGGGATCATTTGTGCTGCCAATTTCAAATTACCCTTAGCAAATACAGGTCACTTTGTAGAGCAAACAGGATCACCCAGTTAATCTATAGAGCAAGGGAGAGAGAACTTTACCCGTCATTAATGTTTTACTACCTTTTTCAAAAAGTGTAACCTTTAACCCCCAAATCAGCTCTGAACTGAGGCGAAGGAGGGATAGCTCCTGCAGCAGTTCCGGGTGCTGGCTCTGTCCTGGTGCCAATGCTATTTCGATCTGGAGAAACAAATAAACAGAAAGATAAGCTCTTTAAAGCACACGATGAAGCAGACCCAGAATTTCCAAACCAGAGCAAGCTGGCCGCTGGGCCCTCATTTGAAATGATATATAGCTATCTTCCAGAGTGCCCTCCCCTCCCCAGGACACAGCTGGCCTCAGCAGTGACTGGTGGTAAGGAAAGCCCTTGCATGTGTCTGGAGAATGTTGTGGTAGGGAGTAGGCTGCCTGGAGCTAACTGCAGAAATCCTGGCATGGGCTCAGCCCCAGCAGCTTCCACAAAGTGGCAGACTCACTGCCAATGACTACCCCGCAAAGATCTAATTTAGTGCAAGGATTGCATTGACTCCAAAGTCTAAGTCAAGCTTGGTGGTGATTAGAAATGGTCTTAATGCAGCCTGAGCCAGGAAGGCAAAGTTTCCACATGAGACACCAGTCCACCTCCCACCAAGCAGGGCACTGACGCCAACACGCAGGTCCTTCTTTCGTGTCTCACGTGTGACTGACGGCTAGTTCTGGATACTTTCATTTTTATAGATGACTAATGCTAAATTATTTGTGACCTAAGAAGTGAGTCATTAGGAGTCAGTACAATTTATCATTCACACCTTGGACCTGGCACAGGACTGGAAGGTGCTGAGCAGTATTGACTTCAGTTCCTTCCCACAGGCCCAGCCACTGTGAAGGGTTTGGCTCTGTGGCCAACATGGCTGGCATCCCTGCAATTTGGAGGAGGAACATTTTGTTATTAGTGTTCTCTGGAGTTGACCTTGCTTTATAGCTGCTGCTTTTTTGCTTTTGAATTAGAATTTTCTGTTGGTTTCATATCTTCACTGCCAGCTGAGATCATTGGGGGTTGTTTGGTTAGGGTGTAGAGGTATATTTTAGCATCTGCCCATACTGTTCCCATATTATGCTTTAGCACATAAATGTACTGGGGTTCAAATATGAACCACCCAGGCCCCTGTTGCTAAACCAAAACTGGATATAGTTCTGCCAGATGTATGTGAGGATCTCTTTTTTTATGCCATATGGAAACTGACTGAAGTGGGTAGGCCATCAAGTTTTTGGTTTTTCAAAATTGGATGCTGTCAACAAAGTTTTGCATGCCACCGAAGTTTGGAATTGCAAAGCACCAGTGTATGCAGCGGTGTGCTAATAGAAACTTAGCAACCAGCTCGCAGGGGTAAAATGTGTGTGTGTTCAGTATGTTTATTATAAATTTTATTGATATAGATGTGTGACACTACAGAATGCTTTCAGTTTTCTTTTTTGTTGTTGTTGTTTTTTGAGACAGAGTTTCAAGCTGTTGCTCTGGGTAGAGTGCTATGGCATCACAGCTCACAGCAACCTTCAACTCTTGAGCTTAAGAGATTCTCTTGCCTCAGCCTCCCAAGTAGCTGGGACTGCAGGCACCCGCCACAACACCCGGCTATTTTTGTTGTTGTTGTTGTTGTTGCAGTTGTCATTGTTGTTTTTAGCTGGCCCGGGCCGGATTCTAACTCGCCAGCCTCGGTGTACGTGGCAGGCACCCTACCCACTGAACTATGAGTGCCGCCTCAGTTGATTTGTGTTGAACTCTCGTATCCACAGCCAAACTATATTAAAGGACAAGTGTAGCGCTGATATAAATGCTACTTGTCACTTTCTTTAAGAGTAAGGCAAAAGTGGAACAGCACAAACTGTTCAAACTTCCTTTATCAATGACCAAACTCTAGCTAAATCAGATAGTGTTTTCAAAAACTAGAAGAAAATATTTTTAATTTTTTTTTTTTTTTTTTGAGACAGAGCCTCAAGCTGTCCCCCTGGGTAGAGTGCCATGGCATCACAGCTCACACAACCTCCAACTCCTGGGCTTAAGCGAGTCTCTTGCCTCTGCCTTCCAAGTAACTGGGACTACAGGCTCCTGCCACAGCGTCTGGCTATTTTTGGTTGCAGCCTTCATTGTTGTTTGGCAGGCCCGGGCTGGATTCGAACCCACCAGCTCAGGTGTATATGGCTGGTGCCTTAGCTGCTTGAGTGAAAGTATTTTTAACTTTTAAGCTATTCACAATTAATGGCTATGCAGATGTACACTTTTAAGTTTAATTTGCCTTATTAACATCTTCTCCATTACTTTCTGAAGTCTAAGCAGTCAACAAAATAACCCAGTCCTGATTTGTAGCGTTGCCCATTTTTCTGGTATAAACACTCTCACCACTGCTGATTTCAACATCCTGACATGATGTCACTGAACGTGGAGTGGGATGAGATTTACAGTATGATACAAATAATGTGGTATTTCTGCCACACTGCAGAAGCCTAAATAACCTCAAGAACATAGATTATCGTAAAATGTAGTAAGAAAACAAATTAGCAAGTGATGAGTTTTTAGTATTAGCTGCTTTGATATAATGTATTTAATTGTAACTTCATTTAATTATTAGGAATGGCTATGTTTAATAACTGGCTCAAAAGATTCCTAAAGGTTCTTCCGGTACCAATCAGCCTCCGCCCCCCCGTCCAGTGTGGCTGTGATGGAAGGAAGCTGGCTGTCCTTTGTGTTTCCCGTTCTGGCTTCTCTCAGCTTATAATGTGGCCAACATCGGAGTTTAGGCTCGACTTGTCCAGTGTCAGCTGCCCTCTGTCACCAGCCACCACGGTGCCCCCCTACCGGGCTGCGCTGGGACTGTGCGGTCCCTCTGCTGCTGAGATGGGCCCTGGCAGGCCTGCAGCTCTGGCAGTGCCGGAAACTCAGCCCGCCATAAAGAGGAAGTGCTAGGAGCAGTTTGAGAATTAGGAAGAGAGTGCCAGCCAGTGACTAAGGGCCTAGTGTAGCCATAAAAATCTGCCCCAGGTCACCTCCTGAGAAACAAGGTGTTGGCTTTAAAGGTGTTCATTTGCTCTCCCTTAATGACTTAACCCCAAACTGTAATTATAGGCAGATCATAAAACTCAAATTCCAATATCAAAGGACGTTTCCAAGGACATGTCCATATGATTTACTCATTTTGTAATGCTTTATTCAATGACTAAAAAGTGCCTTCCCCAGCCCCGGTCTGGTGTAGCTGCATTTGTCCTTTCAGCTCAGCTGAAAGGCACTGCCAGAGCTGCAGGCCTGTTCGGGCCCATCTCAGCAGCAGAGGGACTGCACAGTCCCAGCGCAGCCCGGTGGTGGGGCATCATGGTGGCTGGTGACAGAGGGCAGCTGACACTGGACAAGTTGAGCCTAAACTTCGATATTGGCCAAAGTGTGGATTTTTCAAATTTTCTTTTTCATAGCAACTGATTCTCAGCGATAACAGATATTAATGTGTTTCAAACTGGATCCATTGGCTTAAACATCTAATGAGACAATCCATTTCCTCCATCTCCCACTTCTACATTTTGGTCGAAATGAACTGGGGTCCTGGAGATGAGAAGGCGCTGTCTCCTTGCCCTGCGCCTTCTAGAGCTATTCTAGATCTGTCCGCCGCCTCGTTCCCTGCTACGTATTATCCCAGTAAGAAAATATCACAGACTTTGAAACTATTCTCTTCTCAGAAGAACTCTCACCTGGTATCTCCTTGGGAGAAAAACTGTGTGTGTGTTGGGGGGGGAGTCGTTTTGTTTTGTTTTTGTGGGAGTTTGGGGGGTAAATTATTAATTTGGAGACCATTCTGTAGTTTTGAACACTAACATCTGCTCTTTGTAAAATACTACAGGAAATATATACGTAAGCACTTTCTATTCATGGAGAATGTTTAATAATATTAATAATGAGCAAAAAAATAACAATACAAAAAAAACTTCTTGCCTCAAGAAGCCTAAGAAAGCCTCCAGACTCCTAAGTTCCTGTAAGTGAGGATAGATGGCAGCTTTGAGATCCAACAAGCTGCTTCTCCAGAGGGACCTGGAGAAGTGAGAATGCAGATGGCACTGGCTGAAAAGGGACTGTCACCTACAGTTTGAGTAACTTCGATACAAATAGCATTTATGTAAATTTAAATAGACCCAGATGGTGCATTGACATAACTGTTTTAATGAAAAGATCCTTTGACAGGAGATGTATTTTGGTTTTTGCAGGTGGAAGCATTTCTTGCTGGGCATAATTGATGCGTTTTAAACATCCCCTCATTTAAAAAAAACCCAGCTCCCAACTTGCCTCGTACTGGTAATGCCCAGAGTTTGGGGAGAGAGGGACCGAGTGCCCGGCTTTGCAGTTTGTGCACATCTCCCAGAGGCTCAACGATCATCTTTGCGGGGGTCTGTTCAGCTCCTTCGCCAGGTGTGTTTTATGGGTCTCCTAACATAGCAGTCACTTCTCTCCTGTCTTTGGGGAGGCTGTAAGTCCGGTAAGGCACAGTGTGTGAACATGCTTTATCTAGAACCTGCTTCAGTCCTTACCCAGATTTCTCCCAGTGTGGTAGAGGGGTGGAGTTCTATCACTAGCCAAGAGTATAAAACTGGTCATTTAAACCAGAGACTCTTTTATGATTGTACACAGGTATTTCATGTTGGACCAAAGTGAGTACATTCGTCTTTACACACTAGAAGGCTGAGTTCCTATCTGAGGCTAGTGGATGAGGAGGGAGAGAGGTGACCTTTTCCTGAATCTCCTTCCTGGAATGTGGTTCTGAATAAAGTGATGGATCTATTAGGAGCCATTAGGGGAGAATCGAGAATATCATTCATTTTACAGGTTAACTACTAAGCAACACTTAACTCAAAGTAGAAGACAATTGTCTAAATGTATGCCAAAAATCTTCTAGACAAATGACTAAAGTTGTTAAAATAAAATTCTTATTTTAAGTAGTTCCATTTATAGTTTGGCCAGATTTCGTCTCTGAGAATAAAATTATGTGTTTTTTAATAACAACAGCCTAAATAATAAAAGCACAGGAAAACCCATAATATGAACTGGAAATTTCTGCAACCTTTGCCCAACCCCGAAATTTTGGGAGGTGTAGTCAGGATAACACCTATAGATCTGGAATTGAGAGCATTTCCTAGGATAACAGTCATAGATTTAGCCAAATATGATTAGAATTCCTGGTCACATGACTCCTCACGATTTTCAAAGACAAATAATCACCCTGACTACTGGGTCTAGCACATAACAAAAATGAAAATTTAATCTTTAATGAACGTTTGTGATGTTGATGAGACGTGTTTCACATATTTCGATCGGTATGGTAAAATACTTACAGATTTGTATCATCCATGAGTTGATCAATCTAAAGTCCAAAGAAAAGTAACACTCGGTTTCAATGTGTTTACAGTATCTGATGTAAGTCTCTCAGAGTCTGTGTCTGTGAGTGCACACCCTGCTTCACACTTCTTAAAGTACAATCTCATCTATTTGAACTTGGCAAAAAAAAAAATCTATTAGAAAATATGTTTTTATTCCCAGATGATAGGTAAATAAATTAGAACGTGGAAGTTTTTTAAACATTGCATGAATTTAGTGGCTGAGCTGAAATAATAACCCAAGGGTCTGGGCTCTTTGGTCACACAGCAGCCTGGAGACCCCTCTGAAGCAGCCTTCAGAGAGCGTTCACAGGCCAGCAAAGGCCTGAAAGAAAGGGGGCCTGCCATCCTTGTCTCTGTCTCATCCTTTGTCCAGCACTCTGGGACTCTGAGCCAGAAGGGTTATGAGATGTGATTTGAGAAGATATTTGGATTCCCCTAACAACTGTTGGCGACACACCAAAGATGTGTTTTTGCAAAGGGATGACTTAGATAACCATAGGGAGGAAGGGATGACTTTTCTCCCTCTAACCATTGAGAAATGTATGCAAATATTTGTGCATACACATAAATAATAGGATGGAGATGAGGAACAGCATGGGAAGAGGGGAGAGAATGACGTATGGGAGGCAGTGATGCTCTGCAGAGTGGTGAAGAGCGGGACGAACTGAGAGGGGAATATAAACGGCCAGCACTTCCAGACATTGAATGAGTCCAACTCTGACATCAATTCTTTAATTCTTTTGACAAACATACTAATTCTCTCTAATACACTCTTATGCTCATCACCACCAAATAAGATAGTACAAGTGAAGCTCTCATAAATTTTAAGTCAGTGAATATTAACTAACCATAACAACAACTGCAATAATAAAACTAGTGTAATGATGCAGTCGGGTCACCATGTACATTTCTATTGTGGGGCACCGTGCCTGGCAGTATAAATGGTGTGAGCGGTCTAGAGCACCCCGTCTGCCTTCATCACATTTACCTGCTCCCTGGAGAGACAGGTACGTGGGCGCTTAACTCGTCACTTCCACAAAGCAGAAGTGTGGGCACAGATTCCGAGCTTTGCTGCACCTGTTTCTTCCCAACTCCAGGTTCAATGGTGTCACAGTAGTGGCTTGAAATCAGCTTTGGTGGGAGGGTTCACACCACCCAAATGGCAACACTACAAATCAGGGCTCAGATTTTTTTCCCCCAAAGAGCTGGTTGTTAATCACCGATGCTTACTGTTCAGAGGTAAGAAGACATGAACTAGGCTTGTAGAAGGGTGGGTTGTGTGCTTGAGAAGCCTCTGCTCGTGGACCCTGCACTCTCTTGCTGTTTTTTCTATCAGTCATGGATGTGCTTCTCAGCTCCAGGCTCTGAGGAAGAGAAGAACCAGGGGGAGCAGGTCCGTGGAGCACCTGAGGGCTAGGGTCCCTCCTAGCAAGTGAGAGAAAATACGAAACAGTGGTCTCAGCGTCTCTAAAGTGAGAGCAACCTGGCCAAAAGCTGATGAAACTGCAGCACTGTGGACAGGAAAATCCTCACAATTCAGCTTAACATAAATTATCGAAATCATTAAAATCAAATTCACCCTTTAGAGGTGACTGGATGTATTGATTTGCATTAAAAGAAAAGAAGTCAGGGGTCCATGATCTCCATTCATTTGCTGTAATGATAGAAATTGCCTTTAAAACAGTTGTTGAACCATTAAGAGTTTATGGAAAGACATTCATCGTCCAAAAAAGAGACTATTGCTTTATGTAGGTCCACACTCAGTCTTCAATAGAAACAGGAGGAAAGCACAGTGATACCCATGAAATGGGAACGGGATGCATGCTTATCGTATATCCTCTGATGGAAGATTTTGAGCCAGCTAGTGTCCGGTGAGATCACTAAACCATTCTCAGTAACTACTTATATTTGACTTTGACACCTTTTCAAAAGTCAGAAGAGGCATTTGCAAGAAGCCATAAAAAGTCATTACATAAGCAGAACAATCGAGGCTCCCCAGCATCTGGGGAAAGCAACACATCTGTCTTCTGTCTATTTCTTCCCTAAATGTCTCCCTGAATCAACTTTTATGGTGGTGGGGGAGGTCGGAGGGTGTCGTAAATATCCCATTCTATTTGAATCAGAGAGTTAACAATACCCCCTGTGACTACAAACACAAGATGTTGCATTCAGGGGAGAGGTGCACTCAAGTAAGCAGAGATCTTTGTGACAGTGGTCTCGGTGTGGGCCACAGGCCAGCTAATCACATTACCATGAGAGCCAAGAGGTGGGCCACAGACAGTGAAATAAAGAGGAGGGGAAAAGCAAGACTAATCTTGTTAAAAGGAAAGACACGATAGACGCGGCTTTTACACAGCTGCTTAAGACGCCCAGTTTTCCCAGGACGGGTTCACCTGGGTGTCCCCTGCAGCTTGGGCTGGTGTAGAGGCATTGTTCAGCCCAACCAAATGTGAAGCCTCCTAAGCAAGCAGACCTTGTCTTCAGAATCTTCTCTAAGAAAAAACAGATGTCACCCCCTCCCACCTCCAAAAGCCTTCTGAAGACACCGTTTTCCTTCATTATTCCTATTTTCAATTGACTATTCCTTAATTTTCTAAAAAGACCAAGTCCTCCAAAGACCTGAGTAAAAAAGTCTAGCTTTGCCTGACTTCTGCAACCTTGAGGAAGTATTAAACTAAATCTGAAGAAATCCACTAGTCAGCACTTCCCAGCATGTGGTCAGAGGACCGCCAGGAGGCCGGAGACACTTTCAGGGACCCCAGGTTTCTCTCTTTTCCAACAGCGTATCTGAGGGATGCTGGACATTCTTCTATCTTTCAACTCCAAAATATATCACTATAAATTGAACAGATGTGGGAACCCAGTTGCTAAAGGGATTTGCCATCTAGAAAGCAAGGCATTAAACACATTGGCAAAAGTGAAAAGCCATCCTTCTCTTTTCACTCAAAGTTTTGTTGTTTCAGAAACTTTATTTTTGACGAAAATACATTATATATGTATGTTATCATGTAAGGGATTTATTACTGTTATTTGAAGGTGAATTAATAAATCAATATTTTCAAATTCATCTGTTTTTGTTTCTAATTCAGTAAATATGGGTAGATGTAGCTCACACAAACAAAAGCTCTTTGGCACGGGAAGAGGTCCTAGACTACAGAGTTTCACAACTCCTGCATTAGAAAGACACGAAAGGCGCCAGCTATGTCCTTGGCGCCATAGCTCAGTGAGTTGGGCACCAGCCACACACACTGGGACTGGTGGGTTCAAGCCCGGCCCAGGCCTGCTGAATAACAATGATAACTGCAACCAAAAAATAGCCGGCCGTTGTGGCAGGTGCCCGTAGTCCCAGCCAGTCGGGAGGCTGAGACAGGAGAATTGCTTGAGCCCAGGAGTTGGAGGTTGCTGTGAGCTGTGACGCCATAGCACTCTACTGAAGGCAACATGGTGAGATTCTGTCTCAAAATTAAAAAAAAAAAGACACGAAAATGTTCACTTGTAAACATTGTTCATTGCTCTAGACCAGAGTTTTTCAACCTTTTTTTATATCACAGCATACTTGAACCTGTAGTTAAATTTCCACAGCACAAATTACGTTGATCCAAAAATAAAGAAAAAGCACATACTTAACTATGCTTTGAACTTCATTTGAAAATAATTAAATGATTGGTCTTTAAAATTTTTTTGCAGCACACTTAAGATCCTTTCACAGCACACCAGTTGAAAATCACTGCTCTACACCTTAATTTTGAAGATCGTGCATGGCTGACCTGAACCTTTGCACCACAATAGGGATTTTCCGCAGTCTGCTCATCAGATCTTCTAAGGCCAAAGCCTTAAATTAGCCTTTGATTGAAGACACATGATGTTCAAAGAATCAACTGTAGAAACCTAGCAAAGCCAGGAAAATGACAAATAGGCAAGAAAAGTTGTTTACCAGTGGAGAAGCCTTTCCCAGCGACAGCCACGTCCCACCAGTCCTCACCCTGCTTAACCCCCCGCAACCACAGATCTGTTCTCACTTCTTTGATTTGGTCATTTCAGGAAGGTAATGTAACCAGATGCATGCGAGTTGTTGTGTGTGTCAGTGGTCTATTTCTTTTTATTGCCGAGTGGTATCCCATAGTGTGGAACAGCTCTACACATTCACCTGCTAAAGAAAATCTACATTGGTTGTGATTTTTTTTTTTTTTTAACAAATAAAGCTGCTATAATAAACACTCATGTATCAGGTTTTGTGTGAACATGAACCTTCATTGCTCTGGGACAAATGTCCAAGAGTGCAGTTTCTGGGTCATGTGGTAGTTGCGTGTTTAGTTTTTAAGAAATTACCAAAATGCTCCCCACAGTGGTAGTGCTATTTTACATTCCCCACCAACAGCATATGAGTGACCCAGCTTCTCTGTTTCTGTGCCAGCTTTTGATGTTGTTTTAGCCATTCTAGAAATTTCAGAGTTCTTCATTTAACATTTAAGTACGTGATTCTTTTAAAATACAATCTTTTTGTATTAAGGTGTGAGAATCAGGTCAAGGTTGTTTTGTCTGTTATGTTTTGTTTTTGCTCTAACACCATTTCTAGAACCATTTTGGGTTCTCTATTTTGTTCTGTTGATCAAGATGTCTATTCCTCCACCAATACTACCCAGTCTTTGTTTTGTTTTTGAGGCAGGGTCTCACTTTGTCACCCCTGGTAGAGTGCCATGGCATCATAGCTCACAGCAACCTCAAACTCTTGGGCTCAAGCCATCCTCCTGCCTCAGTCTCCCAAGTAGCTGGAACTCCAGGAACCTGCCATAGTCCCGGGCTATTTTTAGAGACAGTGTCTTGCTCTTGCTCAGTCTGGTCTCAAACACCCGAGCTCAAGCAATCCACCTGCTTTGGCCCCCCAGAGTGCTAGGATTACAGGCCTACCACCCACTTTTGATTCCCGTAACTATGTAAGTTTTTTGTTGGTTGGTTGGTTGGTTGGTTTTGTTTTTTTTTTTTTTACAGTTTAGCAATCCAGTTTATTGGCAAATTTAATTCACTGTCAGAAGGTATCCATTATACATACGAAAGAACTCAAGAGACAACAGACATTTTAAAGTATAAGCACAAAATGTCTGATTTAATTTTTTTCTTGTATTTTTTGAAGAAGATACTCCATCTGTAAATTCAAGTTTGGCTGACCCTTTTTGGTCTTTTTGCTTAATACTTTGAACACTTTCATTTTCTTCTTTTTGTAGCACCTTTGAGCTTCTTCTCTCTCCTGTTTTCTCCTCTCAAATTCTTGTTTCTTAGCAGCACGCCTAGCTTGTACCTGTTCATATTCTTCCTGTGCTTTTTGATTTGATGTTTTCTTTTTCTTTAGATTAAAGGACTTTACTGTTTTAATAGATTGTTTTTCTGGCTGAGGCTGGTCAAAACTACAGTGATCTTGAGACAAAGCCTGGTCAATGCTACACTGTTCTTCAGGCAAAAGCTGATCAACTTGTTTTTCTGACAAAGGCTGGTTGACTTTTCGTTGTTGCTTCTTGAGTCTTTCCTCTTCAGCTAAATAAAGATGTTTCAGATGATCTGGGTATCGATCTTTGAGTTGGGATTCCTGTGATGTTTTAGTCTTCTTTTGTCTCCATAATAATTTCTTGTAATTTTGCTGAATCTTCAGTTTTCTTCGAAAAGCAAAGCCTTGTCCCTCACGAAGGCTTGCGAATAGTTAGGCCGCCATATCCTCTCTTTCACATTCTTATTCCTGAATCCTACTGAAAAATCCTCTTTGCCAAGTGTCTCCAAACCCCCTTTCCACCGCCACTGTGCGGGTCTCACCAGGTGCCATTTCCACAAACCAATTCCATCCGGTTTGTTGTTTTTTTTTTTTTTCTGTGTTCCAGGCTTCTTTATTTAAGAACACAGTGATGAGTGATGTGGGGATGAAAACCAAGAGCATAATTGAACTTCACCTTCTTTCTGTCCAGCTCCCCCAAACTCCTGCCAACATCTTTTATGTTCGAACACAAAAGGTCGGGGCAGGAGTTGGGGGAGCTGGACAGAAAGTCATTGACTGGCTGTCCGCTGGGGTAATCTGACTCTTGAAAGGACTCCCCTGGCTGCTGAGAGCAGGGCAGGTCCACAGAGGCCTCTGGAGGATCGCGTGTGCTAAGAGTAATGTCATTTCCCTTAATCCCAAAATCCTTGGGACAAACTCGTTGTCCTCCCTTAGCTTTTCCCCTTTTCCTGTTCCTCCCATTCCTAGAAGGGCAGGCCCCTCAGTTTGAATGCGTGGGGGAGAGCCCAGAGTGGTAACAAAGCGGGAAAGGTTTCCCCCTCAGAGAAAGGGACCGATGAGCACAGCGTGCTGAAATGAGGGCCCCCAGTCTGGGGTACCAACATGGGGTCCTGCAGCCAGAGGGAAGGACACTGGTTCCCCTGAGAAAGGGGGCCCAGCAGCCTCAAAGTCCTCCCATTGTGAATGGTCACCACTTGATCTCTTTTGAGTTTTGAAATCAGGTGGACTACAGCAGATTACATGTTGAATCTCTACTTAAGTCCTGGTTTATGATGAATACATTTGTTAAATAAAGCATTTTCCTGACATCTTGTCTATTATCATAATTTACTTTATCGCACAATTTCATACTTTTCCTTGGATTTTGCCACTTATTTTGTGCCAGTTACTTTACCACTCTGAATCTCCGTTTCCTTATCTGGAAAACAGGAGAGAACCGTCCATCCTTTGATGTTTGTACACACTTTGTAGGAGTTAGGAAGATGGCGCGACACTACATGTGAAGCAACTCACAGCGCCAGGCACACAGCAATGCAATAAAGCGTAGTACTTCCAACCTCCTTTCTCTGTCCCCAGAGTCTTTCTGGTACTTATGTTGGTAATACGTTGAACTGTTTGTTGTATTTCTGCAACTTACTCTTATTCTCAAACCCTGCACCCCATACACGAGACACTGCTCTTGTGTAATGACACATCATGCAGAGGCTATGTACTACACCAATAAATGTAAAAATCTAGAAATGCATCCTAAATAAGTTATTGACTGGTTGCCCGCTGGGGTAATCTGACTCTTGAAAGGACTCCCCTGGCTGCTGAGAGCAGAGCAGGTCCACAGAGGCCTCTGGAGGATCGCGTGTGCTACGAGTAATGTCACTTCCCCTCCCAACTCAAAAGAGCCCCTCTGCCTTGCCCTACACATGCACTCCCAACTACAAAAGAGGGATTTTATTCTAAGCACACAAAAAAGAAAAAGCAAAATACTTTGGGGTTTTATTTTTGAACAATTTCAATCCCCCCCTTAAGTGCTATTTTATCTACTGTATATTTCCCTTTATAAATCATTATTTAACCTAGATTCGCAGATGTGTATTTCCAAACTGAGAATTCAGCTAAAACTCCAGCTGTGACTACACTTCAGGTGTTTTATTTGCCTTGTCTAGTTCTCGTTTCTCAATGTCCTTCTGGTAAGTTCGGGCTACACGATCCAGCAGATCAGCAACTTTGCAATTACATCCACAATGGCTGTTGTCTGGTGATGTATTTTCATTCATAGACAACACAAAGGAAAATGTTTTACATACATTTTAAAAAGTCATTTAATTAAATTTTAAACTTTTAAGCTGAGAAATGTGAAACATATCCAGAGAAGTACATTTAAATAAATGTTTACTTTAATGAATACTTTTCATTGTATAATTATACAGTCACTAATCCGAGCCAATAATTAGGACATTTCCAGACTCTAAATGTTTCTATGTGTCCGTTCCCTTTGGTGACCCCTCTTACCATGGTGACCACCAGCCTGTCTTCTATAATGAGGGCATCCTTCATAGTTGATTGTGGAGTTCAACACATTTCTATTTTTCACTATTCCATGTGTAGTTTTTTTAAATTTTAACAGCTACGTATACAACCAATAGCAGCAGAGTTTATAAATAATATGTAAAGTCACTATGAAAGTGTTGAGATAGACTGTCTTACGGTCCATTATTTCACTTCTAAGAAACACAGTCGACAGCGTCCTTTCTGATTCACCTGGGCAAGTTTCAACTTGCTCAACTTCCCGCAGTTGCTGGAAGGACCTCACTTTTGTGCATCTCACAACCGGAGTAATGACCTGCATTTACGTGTTCTTGTTTGTCTTGCTTTTTTCAGCAGCATTACTCTTGTAACATTCATTCACGTTAGTGGATATAGCTCTGGTTTATTCATCTTCACTGCTGTGTGATTATCCAGTACATCAATATTCAAGAACGTGCATTTCTGTTTAGCTGCCACTGAACATTTGTGTCATTCCCAGCACTTGGCTGTTGTGAACAATCTTGTTAGCACACTCTTTTGCACTTGTGTCCAGATGAACCCATACACACATTTCTCTGAAGTCGATTTCAGGGGCAGGATTTCTGGATTGTAGCATCTATATCTTTTACCTTCATCAGTGCAGAATTCTTTTTCAAAATAGTTATATCTATGAATGTTTTACAGGTGACATATGTACCTAGAATTGAATTACAAGGAACCAAAGGGTATATACTTGTTTTTCTCCTTCCCTAACTCTACCTACCCAGTATCATCTAGTTTTTCTTTTTTCCACACAATTTTTTAAGTTTTGTAAAGAAATGGAAAAGTTCTAACTCTCAGTGAGCAAAAACCTCCCCTTCCCAGTTCTCAGACTATGAAATCAGTAGAAGGTGTCAAGCTATGAGACTGAGCTCCAGTTTTAAGCGCTGAACAAAATTTACCTTTCTCATACTGACATGTAGAAAGGGCAAATTAAGGGATCTGTTGTTTGGAATTCTTGTTCCTTTATTTCTGAAAAACACGTTGCTCACCTGGAAAAAAAGCTGTGTAAAAGCAACCTTTTAGCTATCTTATTTATTTTTGCCCTTTTGAAACACTTAAGAAATTTCAAGGGGTCAGGCTTATTGGCTCACGCTTATAATCCTAGCATTCTGGGAGGCCAAGGTGGGTGGATTGCCTGAGCTCAGGAGTTCGAGACCTGAGCAAGAGCAAGATCCCATTTCTGCTAAAATAGAAAAATTAACCAGCCATTGTGACAAGCACTTGTAGTCTCAGCTACACAGGAGGCTGAGGTCAGAGACTCTTGAACCTAAGGGTTTGAGGTTGCTGTGACTTGTAATGCCATAGCACTCTACCCAGAGGGAGATAGTGAGACTCTCTCTCAAAAAAAAAAAAAAGAAAGAAAGAAAAGGAAAAGAAATTTCAAGGACCTCTAGAAGCAAACACTGGGCAAGGTGCTAGGCTAACAGTTACAATGTTTATACCCAACTTTTTGGGAACTCATCTGGTAGGCATATCTGAGCACACTCTATATTAGACCTTTAAGTCCCATTTATGGATATAGTTCAGATAGAGGTAAATGTTTAACAGAGAAATAGTCAGCAAATGCCCTGAGCTAAGTTAGTTCCTTTCCACTGAACCCTCTTACATCTGCAAAATTCCTTATCCAAAGCATCCACTCCTTGCTAAATCCAGTAAGAAAAGTCCTATAGTGTTCCATATTTCAAAATCTTTATTCCTTGAGTACCCTTTCTCTTTTCCAAGTTATGAGGAATGTTAAACATAAATAAAAGTGAATATAATGATAAAATGAGCCCCAGATCCATTACCCAACTTCAGTAATTATCAATTTATGGCCAATCTTGTTTCATCTGTATGTTCCCCCCACACATAACCAGAATTAGTTGGAAGCACATGCTTCACTGTGTCTGTACTGAATAAAGACCAAACACGCACACACACACCTCAGAATCATCATCAAATATACAAAAAATGATAATTTCTTAATTTCACCAAATCCACAGTCAGCCTGGACATTTCTTTGGCTTTGATACAAATAGATTTTTAAATAATTTTTTTGTTGCAATGAGGATTCAAACAAAATCTAAGTTCCATATATAGCAATAGGGTAAATTCTTTTGAAAACTTTAAACATATTGTTTGTACATAGCAAGAATAACTGGGAAGATCCTGGAGGGAGCCATGAGGAGGAGAAGAAGGGATAGCCTTATTTGAGTAGGTGATGAAAGCAGTTTGATACTGGCCCAAGAATGAACAAACTACTGGACCAGAAGAGAATATCCAGATATAGACCCAGGTGCATGTGGGAATTGAGTTGACTGTAAAGGAGGCATCTCAAACCCAGAAACCTGAAATGGGAAAATGTTTCTAACTATGTTTGAAAACCATTAGTAATGAGGGATCGATAAATTTGCTTATATAAAACACCAAAATAATTTTTTATATGGCATTATAAAAAACAGTTCAAGAAAAACATTCTCACTCATATCACAGAGGGTTTTTTGTTTCATTTTGTTTTGAGACAGAGTCTCAAGCTGTCACCCTGGGTAGAGTGCCATGGCAACATCATACCTCATGGCAACCTTGAACTATTGGGCTCAAGTGATCGTCTGGCCTCAGTTTTTTATATTTTTAGTAGAGATGGGATCTTGCTCTAGCTCAGGCTGGACTCCAATCTGTGAGCTCAAGCAATCCACCCTCCTTGGCCTCCCAGAGTGCTGGGATTACAGGTGTGAGCCACCACCCAGGCCTGATATCACAGAGGGTTCTACAACCTAAGGAAAATGGGTGAGAAATTAGAACTCAATCTACAAAAAAGAATTGCAAGTAGCTTTGCAGGACACAAAAAAAGTCCTTACCCTCACTTATATTGAGAGAAATCCGAAGTAAGATTACACTGAAACAGTTTTTCTGCTAGCTGCTTAACACAGATGCAGTAGTTTGACAATATGCAACGTTGGTAAGGCTTTGAGGAGACAGACGTCTTATACATATATGGTAGGAGAGGAATTGAACAACAACTAAAAAAATTGTACATCATTACCCTTTGACCAAGCAATTTCCCTTCTATGAATCTACCCCAAAGGTACACT
The DNA here is from genome assembly GCF_027406575.1 of Nycticebus coucang. Taxonomy (NCBI): domain Eukaryota; kingdom Metazoa; phylum Chordata; class Mammalia; order Primates; family Lorisidae; genus Nycticebus; species Nycticebus coucang. The sequence goes on along the minus strand of NC_069794.1, from coordinate 77,925,401 downwards.
AGCCAAAATATGAATATATATGTTCCTTATTTATAATAGCAAAAATCTGAAAATGATCCCAACATCCACCCACAGGGGATTGGTTAAATACATTACAATACTTTTAGGTACTACAGCTGTACACGTGAATGAGGAAGATCTCCGTATACTAACATGGAAGAATCTCTCAGATTTATTGTTGAAAAGTGTATATTATATGCTGCTGTGTTTCTAAGAAAAGGAGACACACACAATTTAAAGGATGAATTTTAGGATATGTGATAGAGTCAAATGTAGGGACCCGCCCAAATAGAGTGGACCAGCCCAAATAGAGTGGACCCACCCAAATAAAACTGACCCACCCAAATCAGATGTCCCACCTAAGAAAGGTGAATGGGTCAACCCCACCCTTCTGACAGATGTCCCACTCTGGAAAAGGAATGTACCAACCCCACCCTTCCTACCTTTAAAACATTCAGCCACCATTGCCCACATGCTGACTTCCTTCCTGACCTCAGCTCACCCGCACCCAGGTGGAAATGAAGGCTGATGTTGCCCGCACAGAACCTGGACTTCGTTTCCTTTCTATATATATAAGCGTTTAGAAATGGAAGAATAAGCCATAATTTTTTTTTGACACTCACTAATAGTGGGAGAGGAGGAGACAAAGAACGCAGGGATAAAGGAGGCTTTTTACATGTATCAAGTTTTATAGAGTTTATTTTGGAGCCAGTAAATATTTTATATAAGACAAAATTAAATCAAGAAGTAATTCTTAAAATAAAAAGAAACAGATGGGCCCGAGTGTGTCCCCACCCAGACAGGAACTTTTGGGAATTATTTGGAAGCATTGTCATTTGACTGAATGTTCTCACTGGGATAAGCCCTAAAGACAAAAAGAACACAGACACAGCCTTACGTGGCTCCCAGGAATCATGTTGTTGATGGTCACCTTGAGATTGTTGTTCTGAGACTGTCTTCTGTGTATTTAAGGGACAAATCCATAAGGTAATTATGCCAGTGTCTTTGAGAACTTTTCACTGCGGTTCAAAGGAGATATTGTGTAAGATGGATGAAGTACAATCCCCATAATTCTGGGCTCGAGATGAAGTATCTGAGTAGTATCTTACGATGAGTTTTGCGTTTAATGAAGTATCCATATTTTCTGGTTCTGTCCACAGAAAAAGCCTAGAAATGATGACCCACTTGGGGGGTAACTCCCAGTACTCAAATCATGACCACTACCCAGCATTTCTCACTAAAAGCAACCAGGAATCCTTGGAGAAATGACCCTTGTAGGTCCGGGGCAGAAAAATGCACCATATCTTTTTATACCAGAAAGCAAGGAAAACCATTAAGCCTACTTGAATTGTACCAAAAGACTTAGAGCCAAACTTGAAATGTCTCTCTTTGGACAAACATAGGACAATTTAAACATTTTCAATAAGAACAAAAACTGCCATGGATTGATACAGGTCAAATATCTTGATGTGTCTGAGTGCACGGTAACACAAGGCCACCACCACAGTGACAGCAAATACTTGGTGTCTCAAGGAACCAGATCTTTTTTTCATTTGGGGACTGGTGAATGAAGGCAAAGAATCAAGCATTTGTCCCTCCTTTTCTATACGATCTGTACCTTAGGGTGACCAAACAGTTAATGAGGGCGGCTTTGCTTTATAGTATTTCAGCTAATAGTTGAAGACGGGATGACAGAATATTATCATTTTACAATTCCAAGTAAAGGAATGCACCCAGGCATTGATCACCAAGGGTCAGTAATGTGACAGAGAGAAACACAGGCATGTGTGCTTCCTGGGGAAGAGGTGTACACGCCCCCGTGAGGCACATACACCCCTGACCCAGCCTCTACATCTGGGGACATGAGGAACAGAAGTGTGTGTTAAAAGACACCACAGGACTTCCAGCCTGGAGGAAGCTCTAAAGGAGAAATAATGTGGTTTCCGAGAGAGAGAGAAAGAAGAGAGAAAAGGGGAGAGAGAGGTGCGTGTGTGCATGTGTGTGTGGGGGAATCTATAGATCAAAAGATATTCAAGACATACCTCAGTGCGCAGACCTTATAGGAATCCCAATTCGATCAAGCAAACCATAACAAAATTCAATTAGTAGGCAATTAGAGAAATGTGAGCATTGATTATTTGAATTATGTTGGAGAAGTGTTGATTTCTTAGGTGAGATAATGCTGTGGTTGTATTTTTTAGAGTCTTCAGCATTTGGAAATGCTTACTAAAATATTCATAAAGGATGAGCTTTCAGGGTTTTACTTCAAAACATTCTGGGGGAGGGGGAGGTGGGTGGGGAAACAGACTTGGCCTGAGCTGAACACAGTGGGAGCTGGGGATGGGCAGGGACAGGGGGTGGGTTATTATTCAATTTTCTCTGTTTAAGAACATTTTAGGGCGGCGCCTGTGGCTCAGCGGGTAGGGCGCCGGTCCCATATGCCGGAGGTGGTGGGTTCAAACCCAGCCCCGGCCAAATTAAAAAAAAAAAAAAAGAACATTTTAGTCTCTCAACAACTCAAATAGGGCAAATGTTAGTAGCAGCTCCGTGGGAGAGAGGTCAGACAGAACAACAGGGTGGTCTGCGTGCTTCCCCTGGGCTGAAAGCAGGAGGCCCTCTGGCTACCCAGCCTGTCCCTGGAGCTGAGCCCTGGCCAGGCCCGTGCACAGATAAGTGTGTGTAGAAGAGGGAGTGACGAGGGACTGTGAGGTGTGCTGGGCTGTTAAGAACTGGGAGGCCAGTTAGCGTCTTCCTATGAGGAGATAGCAGATCTTTAAATAGCTGGATAGCAATCTGGGCTCAGTTACTGAGAAGCCTTATTTAGATACCAAAGCAGATTACAGAGGAGGCAAAGGACACCAAAATTGCCTAGAGAATAAAGAGATACCAAAAAACCGAGTTTTGTTTTTGTCTGCTAGACACAGTGCTTTCTCTCTCTCACCCCCCCCACTTGTAACTCTCCCCTCCCCCTTGCTAACCCTTCCGCCTTCCTCCCCTGACCCTCCCCACCTAGTGCGCTCTGAGCTCGTGCTCTTGTGTGGTATCTCTCTGTTTCCCCTCCCTCCCTCCTTCCCTTTCTCCTTCTCTCTCTTTCTTTCTCCCTCTCTCTCTCCATCTTCTCTCTCCCCTCTACTTCCACACCCCGGGCCCACATGAGGCCCACATGAGAGGAGGCCAGTGGGCAAGCACCCAGGACAGGGCAAAGTGTTCAGCCATCTTGTTCACAAACCCAAGAGGCTCTGTAGTGTCTGCTGTGTTCCTCTGTCTTTTTCTCTTTATGAATCTGTGTCTCTTTAGGAAGTTTCACTGGAGAACCCAAAATGAAATCAGAACGATTCTTCTGTTCCCAAGTGATTTAATAAAGGTCTCCCAGGTGCCCTAGATCCGGCTGCTGTTTGTAAATGTATCTACACATCCCCTTCCCTTTTTCTTTCTACACTTTCTCCTTAAAACAAAACAGCAGCTGATGTTACTGCAGCTGGAACATGCACATTACAAATTTCCAGAAAAGCAGACTCAGAAAAGTTACTACAAGGTGCCTGAAAGACCCAAGCACCAGACTGTGGGTACTGGGTGCTCCAGCAGGTTGGGGCAGAGAGCTGTAAACCAGCTGGAGAGGACAAGAACCAGGAAATAGTGCCAGCCTCCTCCCCAGATCCTCAGGGCTGCACACACTGGAGGGCACAGCCAGCAGAGCAGACAGTTACCAATTACGCATGACTTAGAAGCTAATATGAAGCAAGCAAATACCATGTTACATAACTTCGGCTAAATTAAGAATGAAGTCTGTAGACACCCAGCACCTTCCTCCCAATCACTCCTTGTAACTGCAAGATACTGTTCACCTTCCCCTCCTCAGCACTCTCTGGCCTCACAGAAAGCTGTGACTCAGGGACTGGTGTGTGAGTGCAGAAGCGAAGGTCCAGAAAGGTCATGTCAGCTGCAAAGTGGCTGAGCCAAGATCTGAGCTGGCTCATATTCCAGAACCGGCACTCCTAACCCTCCGCTCCTCCCACAGCCCAGTCATTGCTCCCGATGCCTCCTCCATTGAAACCCCAACTCCCGTCCCAACCTTGCCATCAACAGTCAGCTCCTTTCTAGCAGCCTTCCCCTGAGCCCAGCCCCCTGTCATCCATACCCCACCAGGACTCTGGGCTCCCAGAATGCGACTCCTCCACACCCGTCTACACCCGCCTCCCCCAGAGGCGCTCCCCTGGCTCCGGGGCCCTCCAGACCTCTTGCCGTATTTCTCATGCTTGTGGCCGCATTCAGCACAAGATCACATCACTGTCTGTGTGTGACTCCTGTGATGTGGAAGACACACTGATGCAAGGCCTGGTGGCTCCGACACCTAGAGACCTGGAATGACACAGGACCATGGGGTGCAGGGAAGGGCATGCCACCTGAGACAGACTGATGCAATCTTCAAATGTCTTTGAAGATCATATTTTATTCCTAATAGCCACATATGTTGCATTCTACTCCATGATACATTTGTTTTTATTGAGTATATAGAAACTGACATTTATATGATGTGCCATAATGAAGAGAGAAGAACTGAAACTTACCCCTCATTTCCCAGCTGGTCTGTTGGGTCCCTGGCTCAGCCTCCCACTGAGCACATGTGGCCAGCAGTGTGTGGTGCCTGGCTCAGGAAGCCCAGGTGAGCAAAGAACGCAGTGCCTGCAGGGGGGTTGGCTTGACTCCTGGGCTCACTGGGTCGTGGGGACAGGTTTGTCCAGGTGCCAGCTTCCCTACTACAAAAGGGACCACACCCATCTCTAAGGTCCATGTTACCATCCCAATGGGACCATGGCCCACTTGCCCAGTAGATGGTCACTAATGCTGGGTTTCTTTATTTCCCTCTTTCTTTCCAGAACCCATCTCCCAAATAGCATCAAGCTGGGACCCTCAGTGGAGCCTCAAGAAGAGACACGTTCATGCAGAATGTGGGGGGAGGTGGCCAGTCTGAGAAGATGCCTTAGAATCTTGAATCTCCTTTGCCATAGCTAACATTCTCCTCAAAACTACCCACTCCCCAATTAGTACTGTCATAACCCTCCTCCCCCCGTTTATCTGATAAGCACTATTGAAAAATGCTTCACAGAGAGAAACGTTGTTGCTGCCCATCCAAGAGCAAATTGGAAGGGCCAATATAGAGAGGAATAGGAATTTGCCAAGAAGTATGGTCCCTAGAATAATGTAGTGGGTCAAAAAGCAGGAGCTTTGCCAATGAAAAACCTTGTAGTTCCATCACACTTTGGATGTACTCCCAGGGTCGCATCAGCTCCGTGGATTACAGTCCATTTTTCGCTTGTTAGATTCAAGCTCCTTGAAGGATGAGTCATTTCTTATTCCTGTTTATCCATTGTATCTCCACGTCTCTGCAGTTCGAAAGTCGACACCCATAGATATTTGTCAAGACAATGTACAGAGTAGAGCCTCGTTCGTACTCAATCTACCACTAATTATTTCTAAATCATTTTTCTTGATATTTAGTTGATGCATCTTTTAAGTGTAGAGATTCGTTTTTTACAGGAGGCCCCTTTATTCAAAAGACTTATCTAACCAGGAGCCCCGTTCCTTCCTGATTCTCCACTATCTTCCCCAAATCCGTCGCTCCTTTGAAACTGCCTGTGCCTGTGCTCATTTGTCTTGTGGTTAAGGACAGGGTCACCCATTTTTTTTTTTTTTTATCTCCATAGTCTTTTCTAGTACTCAGCACTGTACAAATGAGCTGGAAGACTCAAACCAATCCCACTCAGGACATCTGGGATAGTGACATTGCATTCCATGAATGAAGGAATTTGAAATGTTTCATAAACAAAAGAGAAGGGCTCATTTATTGGGTTTAGCACTTTCGATATGATAGTTTTTCATTTTTCAGAATTTGTGGGGAGTGATACTAAATTTTGCTTCATTGGAAGGCAAAGAGGGAGGAAGGGAGGGGGTCATAATGCTTGAGGCCTTCAAACCTCAGGGTTTTTCCCTGCACTGCTTTCTCCTCTCACAAAACCTGGCTGTTTTGGGGCCCCAGGGGGCGTGTTCCTCCTTCTTGCCTCTTTCTTGATCCCCTGAGCTGGGCCAGCTGACCTCCTGTCCTCTTGATGGTGGGGTCCCCTCAGGTAACTGTCCATCTGGGAGGCTGCTGGCACCACGGCTCAGCCTCATGGTGGAAAGACAAGAGCTCCAACCCCACGGTGGCCACAGGGAGGTCCCCAGGAACCGTCTAGGCAGAGACAGCAAGACCCTGGCCATTGCAGTAAAAGCCTGCTACCCACCTTTTAGACTTTGCAGAGCCAGGAATAACAGTTGGGGGCCTCCTCTCCTAGGGGCCTGAGTTTTGGGAGAGTAGAGTTGTTTGCACTGAGTGCTGAAAGGGTCCCAGGGACCACTCACTGTCTCTTAGCAGGACCCCCTAAACCGGGGATGTTACCAAATACTAGGAGGGTGAAAAATGCGACTTAAAAGTGAAGGGGATGTGATTCCTACCAGGCCACTTTGTTACTTAGAAACTTAATTGTTTTGCTTTGTTGTTAGCTAAGCAGGAATGTGGAGATCATAAGTTAGCTATTTTTACAAATAAGAAAACAGTCCTAAGGAGGCTACCAGAGTGGCGGAACTTGGGCCAGATAGAATATGTTTGAAAGCAAATTGTAGAAAATAAAGGCATTTTAATGATGGAATGGACATCTTTGCTTATTTTCTGACCTAGTCTCTGAAAAAAGAAAGCGTATTGGATGTAACAGAAAAAGATCATCTTTTTAGCTGGCAAGGTTGATCCAACAATTGAACACATGAATGTCAGAAGACACATTTTCACCTGGATGTTTGTCGCTAGGGGATCCCCCATAGTTGCCCTGCTGCCAGACAAACATGGTCAGGGGGGAAAGGGCTCTGAGCCAGCTTCCAGGTGCCTCCGATGACCATTTTCCTTATTAGTATGGATGTTACATTAGTGTGATTTTTTCTTTTTTTTTTTTTGCAAAAAAGTTTGGCGACCTTTTCTACCGAGCACAAACAACAAATTACAGTTGGAGGACATCAGCACAGCATGTTTCCAAGAATCATATTAGCTTGATGTAGTGCTGATATCCAGGGGTTTCACATGGCATGGCAGCCCCATCTATTTTTCGAAATGATTAATCACTTTAATCATTATGAGTACATATGCATTTACATATCCTGAAAATATTACTGCAAGTGATCCCCCAAACTGTGTCCTATATCTCTGTAGCCCTGCCCTGGTCATCAGGTCTGTAGGAAGGCCCCAGGAAGTCTGCTGAATGAATGACTGTGAAATGGTCATGTATCCAGCACTGCTCAGCAGAGCAGAGAACAGAGCATGGTGGAGGTGTGTGGGCACTACTTAGGACTGGTGTCTCCTACACATCAGGTACAGCCACAATCAGCCTTCCTCCCTCAAACATCCCTCTCCCTTCTCCTCAGCCCCACAGCACACAGGCAACTGCCCCAAGGAATGTCTTTCCCTCAGGTCCCTACCCCTCACCTTCCTGGCCTGGTAAGTTGGGCCTAGGAGGCATTACTGTGTGAGAACCAAGTGTCCTCAAACCCTCTTATTAACTCCTCAAGTCCATTATAAAGGAATTTTGCAGAGGAGTAAAGAAGCTGATCGTAAGATCTGTGGCCTGGGGAGATGAATCCCTAGAAGTCATAGAGCAGGGCATCCAGCTCTGAGGTGCCCCCCAGGTTGGAAAGCAGGATTGTCCCTGGACTCCCGGAGTTGGTGGGGGAGGGCTCTCCCCTCAGGGGCTGGAGCCTGTGATGTGGGAGCCGCCTGCACAGAGAGGAAGTGCCTTCTGGGAGCCCAGGCCAGGCCAGCCCCTCTCTCCCTTTGAGCCAGGCCAAACGAATCTGCAGCACCTGGCCCTCTCTTGCTGTAAACACTTTTATTTTCCCTGCAGTTTATGGCCTCCCCTTCCAAAGGATCACAACTTGTTTAAACCGGCTCTAAACAAAGGGCTTTCATGATTACAGACATGCTGCTGGTTTTATGGTGGTCTTCCTTTGTCTAATTTTCTCCCACTCTCTTCCTTCCTCCCCACTCCCCCCCACCTCCAGGTACAAGGCCTTTTAAGAGAGGCCTTTCAGCCAGCTGTGGGGTAGGGCTCTCACGTCTGGTTCCCCTCAGCTGCAGGTTGGCTGCTGTGACAGGAGGGGGGAGCAGGACGAGTAGGGATCTGAATGTTTCTGAGGTCAGGCTTCAGCCTGTCCCCTTGTCCCCCAAGAGAGAGAATGGGGAAGTCTGAGGATGTCCTCTGGTTTCGCCTGCCCAGTGTCTCTGCCCCTCTTCTTTATAGGCATGTGGCACAGCTGTGCTGGGATAAAGACCGGCACCCCTGTCCTTTTCTGTTCCTTCAGCCGTCCTGGCAAACCCCACACACCCCTCAGCATTCAGGGAACCCGAAGGCAGGCGGGACGCCTCACCAAGCCGGCTCTGCCCTACCCGTGGCAAGCTAGGAGTTTGAGAACTGCCTGGGCAACATAGCAGTATACTTTCTCTGCAGAAACAAAAATTAGCTAGCCATAGTGGCACATGCCTGTGGTCCCAGCTACTGAGGAGGCTAAGGCAGGAGAATTGCCTGAACCCAGGAGTTGGAGGCCGCAGGGAGTTAAGATTGCACCCCTGCACTCCATCCTGGGTGACGGAGTGATGCACGCAGCCTCCTCCTCTCATTCTCCCGCTCTCCCTCTCCTTGCTTTTCTCAAGCAGCCCCTAATTCCTCCTGAAGCCGGGATGGGTAGAAGTGCAGAGGGAGCCTGAGGGGCCAAGAACAGATGGGTTCTCGGTCCATCTGGGCTCATGCCGTACTGGGGAGTGTGCACATGGCCCTTGGATGATGTCACCAGCTCTGGCCACTGGCCACTGTGTGGATGCGTCTCCCTCCCAGGGCTCCACCTCAGCTCCCTGAAGATCTGGAGGAATGAGAGGGGATGACTTGTGAACACTTCTCTTTGGTTCAGCTTGAGGACCCTGTTTGGCAAACGGTATTTGTTGAGGGGAGCTCAGTGAAAGCTTTTGAAGGGAGACTAAGTGACTGCGCAGTTGCTCTCAGGCTGGGAGCAAGGTGACAGGAGGTAGCAGACCTCACATTTGCTAAAAGGCCTGACCCAGAAAGAGGAGTGTCTCCCATTCGTGCCCTAGTGCCAGAAACACAGAAAGGGCCTGAGGTTAGCTCAGAGCATGCTCCAGGGAGCCACTGGTGCCTTTTCCCCGTTGGCAGGCCTGGTCACCTGCTGTCCAGGTGCTCCATTCTACACAGGAAAAGGTGGGAAAGCAGATTTGCCCAGAACTGCCTGATACACAGTAGGCATGTCTGAAAATCAATCTTATGTGATTCCTCCTCAGTTTCCAGGAAGGGAAGCACACAGACAGTCCTCAGAAGGAACTTGATAACGACAGACGAATGGCTAACAAACACATGAAAAAATGTTCATCATCTCTATATATTAGAGAAATGCAAATCAAAACAACCCTGAGATATCATCTAACCCCAGTGAGAATGGCCCACATCACAAAATCTCAAAACTGCAGATGCTGGCGTGGATGTGGAGAGAAGGGAACACTTTTACACTGCTGGTGGGACTGCAAGCTAGTACAACCTTTCTGGAAGGAAGTATGGAGAATCCTCAAAGCACTCAAGCTAGACCTCCCATTTGATCCTGCAATCCCATTACTGGGCATCTACCCAGAAGGAAAGAAATCCTTTTATCATAAGGACACTTGTACTAGACTGTTTATTGCAGCTCAATTTACAGTCGCCAAAATGTGGAAACAGCCTAAATGCCCACCAACCCAGGAATGGATTAACAAGCTGTGGTATATGTATACCATGGAATACTATTCAGCCATTAAAAAAAATGGAGACTTTACAGCCTTCGTATTAACCTGGATGGACGTGGAAGATATTATTCTTAGTAAAGCATCACAAGAATGGAGAAGCATGAATCCTATGTACTCAATTTTGATATGAGGACAATTAATGACAATTATGGTTATGGGGGGGGAAACAGAAAGAGGGAAGGAGGGAGGTGGGTGGGGCCTTGGTGTATGTCACACTTTATGGGGGCAAGACATGATTGCAAGAGGGACTTTACCTAACAATTGCAATCAGTGTAACCTGGCTTATTGTACCCTCAATGAATCCCCAACAATAAAAAAAAAGAAAGAAAAAAAAAAAAAAAAAGAAGGAACTTGATAGAACACCCATGCAGGAGAATCCCACCTTCCCCTCCTCCCTTCTTCCTGAATGCCAGCCTTTAAGTTAAAAGCCAGCCCAACCTCTAATCAGCCTGACAATCCGGGTCCAAGAGTAAGCAACCAGATTCCAGAGCTGCTCAGTCCTTTCAAACTCATTATAGGGGCTGGGTAGAGTGGATCACAGGGGTAATACTAGTACTCTGGAAGGCCCAGGCGGGAGGATCGCTTAAGGCTAGGAGTTTGAGAACTGCCTGGGCAACATAGCAGTATACTTTCTCTGCAGAAAAAAAAAAAATTAGCTAGCCATAGTGGCACATGCCTGTGGTCCCAGCTACTGAGGAGGCTAAGGCAGGAGAATTGCCTGAACCCAGGAGTTGGAGGCTGCAGGGAGTTAAGATTGCACCACTGAACTCCATCCTGGGTGACAGAGTGAAACTGTCTCAAAACAAACAAACTAACAACAAACAGAAACACTGCAGCAGATTTTGCCCCAGGCCTTCCATGTATTCTTCTTGTAGTATGATGAAAATCCAGCACTTCTATAGTTTATAAATGCATTGTTTTTCTTTTTCTTTTTTTTTTTTTTTTGTGATTTTTTGGCTGGGGCTGGGTTTGAACCCGCCACCTCCAGCATATGGGACCGGCGCCCTACTCCTTGAGCCACAGGCGCCGCCCTGCATTGTTTTTCAATGCTCATGATTACTAGTATTTTTTCTTTTTGTTTTCAGAAGAGAAACATAGGACTTAGTAAAGTTAAATGACGTGCTCTCCGACTGAACTACACATTCAGTATAATCCTAATCAAAATACCATCAATGTATTTTTTGACTTGATGTCATTGTGAATTTTTGCTTCCAAAATTTACATGGAAATACAAAGAATAGATAAGACATTTGTAAAGAAGAAGAAAGTGGAAGTTTCTACACTATTGGAAATCAAAACTTATTATAAACATATAGTAATGAAGACAGTGTGGTATTGACACAATGATAGAAAAATAGGCAAGGAAACAGAATAAAAACTCCAAATATAAATTCACACACACACACAGACACTGGATTTAGGACAAAACTTCTAGCTCAGAGGACAGAGGAAAGGATGGTTTCCATCACTGGCATTAGGGAAAATTGGTTATCAATTAGAAAAACAAAGAATGGGGATTGTGGCCCCATCTCACACCATACACAAAAATTAGTTATGGATGGGCTGATAATCTACATGTGAAAGGTAAAACAATAACATTTCTAGAAAAAACAGGAAAAATGTCTTTTTGGTATTGAAGTAGAGATAACTTTTCTTAAACAAGATGCTAAAATCACTAGCCATGAAAGACCCAGATATACTGAACTATGTTAATATTAAAAACTTTTGTTTATCAAAAACAATTAAGAGAGTAAAAGGGAAGCCAGAGTCCAAGACATTATTTGTAATACACATGCAAATACATATGCAATGCCTATGAAAGATAAAAGTCTTCTATCCGTAATATTCAAAGCACTCCCACAGATCCGTAAGGAAGAGACCATGCACATCATCCCAGTGTTGGGTGGCATGGAATGGACATGGGCGTTTTGAGAATCGTGCTAAAGGAAAACCAAGCTGGGATACAGTTCAGTGAGACACATCTGTGTTGTGTGCAGTCCCTTCAGGGCACAGTGGTCGTCGCTAGCTGTCCTCGTGTGAGAAGGGCTTCCAGGAGTGTGTTCACTGCGCATTGCCCAGAGTTCCCTACATCAGGGCATAAGATGGGACATGCTTCTAATCACCATGTGTAACATTTTTAGTGGAGAAGTTAGTTTTCAATGATTTCAAGCCAAAACAGAAGTTGTGGTCCCTCAGGAATATACCCAATAATGCAAAGATTATAAATTGAATTCATAAGTATTTTTATTTTTATTTTTTTATTTTTTTGTAGAGAGAGTCTCACTTTATGGCCCTCGGTAGAGTGCCGTGGCCTCACACAGCTCACAGCAACCTCCAACTCGTGGGCTTAAGCGATTCTCTTGCCTCAGCCTCCCAAGTAGCTGGCACTACAGGAGTATTTTTATTTTTTATGAGAATCAAGTATTTGTCAGGATTTCTGAGTTTGGAGGACAGAATCTGTAGCGGTATTATATATGGGGACTACGTCTGTGTGAAGCCAGATATCTTAGGAACCCCAACAACTGTGCCAGAGGGAATGCTGAATTTTCATTCTACAGAAAATAATATCACAAAATCATTGACATATAAAGAGGACATCAAAAAGTATGAAGTCCTCAGCTACTCGGGAGGCTGAGGCAAGAGAATCGCCTAAACCCAGGAGTTGGAGGTTGCTGTGATATTTGCAGGTTATGTGACGCCACAGCACTCTACTGAAGGCAACAAAGTTAGACTCTTATCTCTTGAAAAAAAAAAAAAAAGTATGAAGTCCAAAAATGTAGGAACTACTTCATACTCATTAGGATGGCTATTATCAAAAAGATGAAAACAACTGTTGGCAGGAGGTGGAAAAATTGTAACACGTGTGCATTACTAGTATGATGAAAATTGAGGGTAAAATGGTGATGCCACTGTGAAAACTGATACGATGATTTTTCAAAGAATTAAAATTACCACATGATCCACCAATTCCACTTCAAATTATATCCACAAAAGAAGTGAAAGTAAGGGCTCAAACAGAGATGTGTACATTTATAGTCATAGAGTATTAGTCACAGTAGTCAAAAGGTAGAAGCAATCTGAGTGCCCATCAATGGATGAATGGAAAAGCAAAAGGTAGAGCACAGACACACACCCATACAGCGGAACATTACTCAGCTTAAGAAGCCTGCCGGGACTCTTGAAGAAATTGACCTGGGTGAATATTTTATGAGGAGGACCCCTCCCCCCCCCCCCCGGGGGCAATTGAAGCAGCATCAAAAATACACTACTGGGACCTGATCAGACTAAAAAGCTTTTGCACAGCCAAAAACACAGTAAGTAAAGCAAGCAGACAGCCCTCAGAATGGGAGAAGATATTTTCAGGTTATGTCTCGGACAACGGTTTAATAATCAGAATCCACAGAGAACTCAAATGTATTAGCAAGAAAAGAACAAGTGATCCCATCTCAGGTTGGGCAAGGGACTTGAAGAGAAACTTCTCTGAAGAACACAGGTGCACAGCTTACAGACACATGCAAAAATGCTCATTATCCTTAATCATCAGAGTTGATGAATCAAAACTACTTTGAGATACCATATAACTCCAGTAAGATTAGCCCTCATCATAAAATCCCAAAACCAGAGATGTTGGCGTGGATGTGGAGAAAAGGGCACACTTCTACACTGCTGGTGGGAATGCAAACTAATATGTTCTTTTTGGAAAGATGTTTGGAGAACACTTAGGTCTAAAAATAGACCTGCCATTCAATCCTAAAATTCCTCTACTGGGTATATATCCAGAAGACAAAAAATCACATTATAACAAAGATATTTGTACCAGAATGTTTATTGCAGCCCAATTCATAATTGCTAAGTCATGGAAGAAGCCCAAGTGCCCATTGACCCATGAATGGACTAGCAAATTGTGGTATATGTACACCATGGAATATTATGCAGCCTTAAAGAAAGATGGAGACTTTACCTCTTTCATGTTTACATGGATGGAGCTGGAACATATTCTTCTTAGCAAAGCATCTCAAGAATGGAAGAAGAGGTATCCAATGTACTCAGTCTTACTATGAAACCAATTTATAGCTTTCTTATGACAGCTATAACCCAATTATAGCCCAAGAAGAAGGGGAAAGGGAGGGGAGGGAGGAGGATGGGTGGAGGGAAAGTAATTGGTAGGACCACACCTACCATGCATCTTACAAGTGAAATTTACTAGGTGTACAATAACTAAGAAAATGCCATGAAGGCTATGTTAACCAGTTGGATGAAAACATTTCAAATCGTATATAAAACTAGCACATTGTACCCCATGATTGCATTAATGTACACAGCTATGATTTAATTAAAAAAAAAAAACATACTACAACATAAATAGACCTTGAAGACATTATGCTAAGTGAATTAAGCCAATTATAAGCAAATACTGTATGATTCTACTTATATGAGGTACTCCAGTTAAATTCATAGAGAAAAAAAGTAGTATAGAGGTTCCCAAGGGCTGGGGGGAGGAAATATTGGGAAGTTATTATTTAGTGGATACAGAGTTTCAGTTGGGATGGTGGTGCTGGCTGCAGTATAGTACAAATGTACTTAATGCCACAGAATGGTATACTTAACAATGATAAATAGTACATTTTATGTTATGTATTTTCAACTACAATTTTTTTTTTTTTTTTGAGGCAGAGTTTCACCATGTCACCCTTGGTAGAGTACCATGGCGTCACAGCTCATAGCAATCTCAAACTCTGGGCTTGAGCAATTCTCTTACCTCAGCCTCCCAAGTAGCTGGGACTATAGGCTCCGGCCACAACGCCCCGCTATTTTCTGTTGCAATTGTCATTGTTGTGTAGCTGGCCCGGGTTGGGTTCAAACGTATCAGCCTCAATTATATGGCACTGTAACCACTGTGCTACGGGTGCCAAACCTACAGTGTTGTTTTTTTTTTTTTTTTGTAGAGACAGAGTCTCACTGTACCGCCCTCAGGTAGAGTGCCGTGGCATCACACAGTTCACAGCAACCTCTAACTCTTGGGCTTACGCGATTCTCTTGCCTCAGCCTCCCGAGCAGCTGGGACTACAGGCGCCCACCACAACGCCCGGCTATTTTTTTGTTGCAGTTTGGCCGGGGCCGGGTTTGAACCCGCCACCCTCGGCATATGGGACCGGCGCCCTACTCACTGAGCCACAGGCGCCGCCCCTACAGTGTTTTTTAATGTAGAAAAAAATCTTGTAGAAGTGTATTAGGTAGTTAATTAATTTAAATGTTATATTATTTTCTTGGATTTTTAAGTATTTATTTGTCAGCTCCTTTAAATTTGTAATTTTATGATTTCTTATTCTTAACAATATTCATTTATATATCTCATAGTTTTCAATGTCATTCATTATTTATGTTAAACTTAATTTCCTTACCTGAAAATGGGTCCATAATCTATAACTTATGAACATTGAATGAGTTCATATATATATATAAAATAAACATATCTATTATGTAAAAAGTACCAAATAAAAACATGTATAAAATGGATCTTAAAATTTTTAAGAGACACACGACTTACTGCCAAGTGAGCTAAAAAGTAAAAACAAATTCACACACACACAAAAGTGCTGTCATATCTGCCGGCTAAGCCTCCCTCATGTGATTTTTAAATGATCCAAACCCACCAGAGGTGTATTCTCAATGTATTGTTTCATGCAACCTCGAACGCGTTTCTCTGCAGGCCGGCAATATTTGCTGAATGCTCTGGTTTACCTCAGTGTGCTGGGCAATTGGACGGACAGACACAGAAACAGTTGTAACACAGCCGAGTTGGTGGGCTGCGCTTTTCTCTTCTGTTGCTCCCCGAAGCCTAAATGGCTGACCATAGACTAGGCGGGAACCAAGAAAGGGGAACCCTCAGCGCAGAGGAAAATGACGGCGAATGGATAGAATGTACAGATTAGGGGGTGGGGGGTGGGGCAGGGTCTGATAAAGAAAATCCAAGCACAAAGGAGAAGCGCCCCCTGGTGGGCACGAGAGGGAGAAGCGCCCCCTGGTGGGCACAAGCGCCCCCTGGTGGGCAGCCAAGGCCTATTGGTCGGTTCCAACGTAAACACCTGGGAACCAGCCCAGTATTCAGGACTATTCCGTTTACTACGGAGAAGATAGTGGTGTTTCAAAACCATCTTTTACTCTCCTCTCCCGCCCCTGCTAATGGCAGTTACACGTATAAGCCCTTTCCCAAATATTGTCTAATTTTATGGCATCTCTACTATTTTTTTTTGGCACACACGGGTACAGTTATCTTTTGAGGATATACATTTTTTTCAGCTTGTTGTTTTGTTCTTGGTCCCCAAATTTTATTATTATTGGCACAAAGATTCTTCCTATTCCATGTTAGGTCAATGTAAAAACTAGAAACAAGACTGCTAAATATTGTTGTCTCATGTTATTCTCCAGTAAATCTAGGTTTTAAAAATCAGAGTCAGGAGATACTTCGTTTTTAACACAGTGTTTTCCTAGCAGTACCTACACGTGTGCATACTCAGTCAAAACTCTACCTTGTGAACTTGTTTGGGGGAAACAGAATGATTTTCAAACTAACTGAAGATATGTAGGAATGTGAAGAGTTGGGGGCAATATTCTGTAGTGATTTGACCCAAATCCACATATTCTTTGTCACTTCAGCAACAAAGAAATAGCCATTGGCCATTTCAATCAGGAACCATCCTGCTAAATGTGTTGCCCTGACTTTGTGAAGCCAGTGTGGTTACACAGCAGTCTACATGTTCTGGTCCAGGTAAGAGGTAGGTCAAGTTACATTTCCAGATTTGATAACAGCTTGGCATTGACCCTCTGCAAGGTAGCAGAGCACCTGGAGACCCCAGTACCACAGAGCCCAGAGAAGGTGCCCACAGGGGTGAGGAAAGCCTGGAGCGAAGTCAAGGAGAAGCAAGTGCTGATTCCTCAGCCTCAGGGAACTGGGCTGAGAAGTAGACAGGCTTCTACTATTTTCTCTGTGCCTTAATGAGCATGATACATTAGGAATTGGCCACATCTATAAATACTTATCAAATGGAAACCATCAAATAAATAAAATGGGAGGCTCCTGGCAGATGCTGACTCCACCGGGGCAAGTCTGGGCCCGGGCAAGTCTGGACCAGGGCGAGTCAGGGAGATCATGGGATTGTCACTGAGGAAGCTGGGCATGTGTTTGTTCTATGGTACAAGAGCTGATTGAATCAGGAACAGCAGGTAGAAACTGACCCTCTCTCCACCTTTGCCAGGAAACGACACTTCCAGGCACCAGAATGTCTGGGGCTGGGCTTGGGAACTGGGGTGTGACAAGCCTAAGCCTATAGCTCACTGCCGGAGCTCCCATCTTCTACTCCTTCCCAAAAAATCACTGGGGATGTTGCAAATTCTCCCTCCTCCCTTGCTTGGCCCTGTGGCCAAGTCAGGACTTTGCTGGACATTCCTCAGGGAAGGTATGGCCGGCCCTGCATGGGAGCTTTGCAACCAAAGAAAAGATGGCTGGGTCTGACTGGGGAGGAGCTGTAGCTCACTAGCGCTGCAGGCAGTGCAACCCTGAGAAAAAGCTTTGCACCCTGTGGGCTGTGTGTGATGAATTTTACTTTGTTTTGCTGCTGATTAAAGCTATGTGTCTGCAGAGGCCTTGCCCGATGTTCAGGTGGCAGGGCCGCTGGAAGTCTACCGTGGAGGGTCCAAGGACCCTCAGTTTAGCACTTAAATAGGCATCGGATACCTGCAAGGTGTCACAAAATACTATAAAAAGAAATCTTTGTGCTGGCGTGGATATGGAGAGAAGGGAACACTTTTACACCGTTGGTAGGACTGCAAACTAATACAACCTTTTTGGAAGGAAGTATGGAGAACCCTCAAAGAACTCAAGCTAGACCTCCCATTTGATTCTGCAATCCCATTACTGGGCATCTACCCAGAAGGGAAAAAATCCTTTTATCATAAGGACACTTGTACTAGACTGTTTATTGCAGCTCAATTTACAATCTCCAAAATGTGGAAACAGCCTAAATGTCCACCAACCCAGGAATGGATATATGTACACCATGGAATACTATTCAGCCATTTAAAAAAATGGAGACTTTACATCCTTTGTATCAACCTGGATGGACGTGGAAGACATTATTCTTAGTAAAGCATCACAAGAAATGGAGAAGCATGAATCCTATGTACTCAATTTTGATATGAGAACAATTAATGACAATTAAGGACATGGTGGGGGTGGGGGAAGGGGACAGCAGAGAGAGAAAAAAGGAGGGAGGGGTGGGGAAAGGAAGAGCAGAGAGAGGGAAGGAGGGAGGGGTGGGGCCTTGGTATGTGCCACCCCTTTTGGGGACAAGACACGATTGTAAGAGGGACTTTACGTAACAAATGCAATCAGTGGTTTCTTGTACCCTCAATGAATCTACAACAACATCAAAAAAATCTTTGAGCTACACAAATGTAAGAGTAGTGGAGTATATAGACAAATGCTATCACACCAGGTCAGGAAATGGCTCCTGGGCTTTGGTGGGGAAGAGTAGGGGAATACTCAGTGGGGACGAAAGCAACAGAGGTAAACAGAAGTGGGAGCAGAGCCAGAGGCCTGGGCAGCCAGATGTCATCATCACTCAGCTGTCTGGGTCGGGAACTCTGTCTTTCTGTTCCAGCCAAACTCCCTGCCCTATCTGTTAAGCAGAGATTCTGATGAGCATTTCACCCTGCCTCCCCCAACACTAATGACATCGTAACTCAGTGCTTTTAGCCTGCAAAAAAGACGAATAAATGCTAATATTTAGCATGAGCTTATTGTGTAGTAGACCTTGTTCTAAGCGCCCTATATTTATCGGCTTATTTAATCCCCTCCAACAATTCTTATGCCCATTTTGCAGGTGAGGAAACTGAGCTTTAGAGAGGTTAAGCCACTTTCAGGGGAAACTAGGCTGGCTGCTGAGACTGTCCTAATAATGCTTTACTGAACTTCTTCCTGCAAAGAAAGAGGGTGGTCTGGCCCAACAAGGCCATGGAACTGCTGTGTGGAGGGTTTGTTATTGTCCCTTCTCCTCTTTGGAGAACTCATTGTGTGCTTTTATACGAATGCTTCCTATTTGTTTCTTGATAGTTTTTGAAATGCTGAATCAAGGAAGGCGTCTATTAAGGAGAAGCTGGAGCCTTCCGCGTGCCTGCTGCTCCGACCCAGGCCGAGAAGCACTCCTGGTGGCTTGTCCAAGGCGGTCTGTTTGCTGACAACATACAGTGCAAACAAGGGCTCTGGTGGGGGACGTCAGGAGAGCAGCTGCTCAGTGTCTGGGAGAGCTTGAGTGTGGTTTGCAAAGTAAACGGACTCTAATTTGGACAAATACTGCTGAAGCCTGGGACCTCTGGAAGATAAGGCAGCGAGGAAGCGTTGACATGGATGTCCCCACATACTGAAGTCAGGAGATAGAGGAGCAGCCTGGGAATGTGAGGGCTGTTCTGCCCTTGACTGTAAGTGCACCCCTGTCAAGGACTCTACGGCCTAGGACCCACGAGGAAATCAACCTGCAGCTATTTGATACCTTTGGCATTTAAGGGGAGAGTGTTGCAAAAGGGAAGGTGCAGGCTATTCAGGAGCAGATGGTGCTGGGTATAGCACAGGCCCAAATCTCACTAAAGTAAGCTGGTGAAAGCGAGAATTATTTTAGAGAGAGAGAACAAGAGAGAGAGAAGGAGGGAGAAAGGTCTCGCTTTGTCTAATTCAGTGTTCCTTGGACTTGAATGGGCAGGTTTATCACCTGGGATCCAGGCAAGATTAGGTTTGAGCCATGGTATGGCCACCCATTAGCACTGTATCTTGGGCAAATCTCTCAGCTTTTCAGGACATCAATTCTTCATTTTGTAGTTAGTAACAATCTCGTAGGGTTGTTGTAGAGACAGAAATTGTGCGAGCAAAAGACAGCACAGTGCCTGGCACAGAGAGAACATTCACGAAATGGCAGTTAATTTCGGTTTCATCATTATTATCAACAAACATTCATTGAACAGATACCTACCCGTGCTGTGATAGATGCTCCTGGTTCCAGCCACCAGGGAGGCGAGTGCTGGCTGCTGACACAGTTGTCACTGTCTCCAAAGAGCTACCTCTGCAGAATAGCATCTCACCACTTGGATACTCCTGGAAGGTTATATCCATGTGACTCACACAGGCACAAAATCCTGGCCCCCTGACAAATGGCAGGACAACTTGTGGTGCATTCATATTCCAGCACTGTCCAAGGGTGTTAGGCTAAGGTTAGACTTCAACCAAAGCCACACTTTTGCTCGGCTTTTTCTCCTGTGGGGTCCTCCATCAATCTCTGACAAAGAAGCCCTGGCTCAGACTCTGCCTTGGGGGCCCCCACCTGAGACGGGTGTTCACCGCTGCAGGATGAGGCAAGGATGAACAGTGAGGAAGCTGTGGCCTTCATCCTGAAGGACCTCAAGTTCCACCTGAGGCGAGTGACCAGTAAAGGGACAATAAATTATTGTAAGGAATTCCATGGAGGTAACACTGGGGTGGTACCAGAGCTCATAGGACCCTCCTGCAGGAAGCATCATGAAGCCAGGAATGTGATGCTTCCCTCCTGGGCTGGGAAGCATCAGCCAGGTAGGCAGCGGTGAAGGTGTGAGGGGCAAAAACAGGGTATATGTAAGGCTCAGAGAGAGCAGGGTGGGTGATCGGACTTGAAATGGCCCCTCTGGAGGAAAGTGGGGGCTGGCCCCCAAGTTTTACAGAATCCTTCCCTTCTGTGGACTACAAAGACGACCCCTGGGCAGAATTGCCATGGCAACACAGCCCACATCCTCTGAGGCTGACTTTTAGGCTGATGCTAAAAGGAAATGTAGGAAGAGTGACCTCCACACCGATTTATTCCTTCCCCATGAGTCATGAGTGTACCCAGCCCTCCTTCCCACCATGACAGAAAGAAGAATGCTGTTAGCTCTGCATGACAAATACTGTGTGACTGCTCTCCTACGTTGGACCTGGGGACAATTCACAGAGACAGAGAGTAGAAGGGTGCCAGGGGATGGGGGGGGAGAGTGGGGAGTTTTGTGTTCCTCTTTGTTTCTTTGCTACCTTAATGGGTGCGGAGTTTCAGTTTGGGGGAAGAGGCGAGTCTGGCAGTGGATGGTGGTGATGTGCACAACAGTGTGAATGTCCTGAACACAACTTAATCATGGTTAAGATGAGGAATCTTCTGTTATGTTACATTGAAAAAAAAGCATACAGTTATTGTGTAAATTTAAACTCAGGCGGTGAGTGATTTCATATCTTACAGTGTAGGACTAAGAATTTTTCTGAGGCAAGTTTTTGAAAATATCATTTAGTACCAGAAAGCTGAAGACCAGATGAGCAGATGACAGCTGCGTTTGTCTGTGGGTGAAGCTGGTGCCCTTCCAGCGACGGTGACTAAGCCTCATCTGCGCCATATCATCTGCCTTGGGAAGCCCTTCTTGACACCTCTCTTCTGCTTGGGTTCATCTGTCTTTCTAGAACAGAGCTGAAAGCGATAAGAAAAGTGCTGGCAATGATTTCTGCTCTAAGTTCACAGAATATTTGGGTCATTCCGGGAGCTTTGTTTGTTACAGCCAGAATAGAAATGATGGCTCCCACATCCACGTGAGCTCCTGCGTGGCACCGTTATTTCTGACTGGTCTTGGTTTCCCTAGAGTCCAGACAGGCCTGGCACATAGGAAGTGCTCAGAGCCTGTGGTGGAAGGAGGAAAAAGGGAAGGAGGGAGAAAGAAGGGTTGGACCTGAGATCCTCCAAACCAGAGAGGTTAAGTCCAAAGTCACATGCTGTGCTAAGTCAGTGGTGATTCTGGCTGGGGTCAAAGCCAGGCCTCTGGGTTCCTAATCTGAGACTACTGCCATCGAGTTATCCTAAAACTTGACAATCCAGACGCCATTTGATGACTTTAGTCAAGTCTAATTAACTTGTGCCTGGAATAATTGAACTTTTGTGTTCCTCTTATTTGTTTCTTTGATACCTCATGTTTGCCCAGGTAAAGCAAACTTTTCAAAGATATGGAAAAAGCAAAGGGCTTAGAGGCCCTAAAAAGCAAAGGCCTTGCTCTTTACACACTGGTAAAGTATAGGAGAGTGCCTGTGTCTCTACAGGGTTCATTTGACTAACAAATTGAGCTTTCATGAGTCTACATTATATTCCAAAACTGCTCCCTTATGTTGGACCCAAAGGAAGAAAGAAACGAAAAAATTTTTGAGCACTGCCAGGAGCTGGTTTTGTGACATTATTCATTTAATTCTCATGGAAACTCAGAGACAGCATTGTCTATCTCTGCATAGGTGAGGCAGCTGTGGCTTGGGAGCTTAGTCCAGACTTACCCCATGGTTGCCTTTGGGTGAGTGGCACAGCCAATCTTTAGGCTACATGGTGCCTGACATTCAGCAGGCCCTCAATGAGTGTTTGTTGAATGAATAAATGAAACCACGTCCATCTGATCATAACACCTTCCTCTTGCCCCTTTCCCTTACCCTTTGTTATCATTTGGAAGGTATTATGTGGACCTTAGAGATTGCCTCTGTGCCATCCACTAGGGTGAAAATGTAGTCAAAGAGGAGACAAAACATCTGGAAGAGGAGGAAGGGATGGACCTGAGATCCTAAGAGGATCATTGCCAATCTTCTAAGAGGATCTCGAGTCCATCCCTTCTTTCTCCCTCCTTCCCTCTTTCCTCCTTCCACCACAGTCTCTGAGCACCTCCTATGTGCCAGGCCTGTCTGGATTCTAGGTATAATAATCAGGTATCATTAGTATTGTTGTTATTCTTGTTGGGGATTCATTGAGGGTACAGAGAACCAGGTTACACTGATTGCATTTGTTAGGCAAAGTCCCTATTATAATTATGTCCCGCCTCCAAGAGGCCTGTCACACACCATAACCCCTAACCCCTGTCCCTCCTTCCCTTTCTCTGTCCCCCATTCCCCCACCCTCCACCAATGTACTAGGTCATCAGTTGTCCTCATATCAGAATTGAGTACATTGGATTCTTATTTCTGCATTCTTGTGATGCTTTGCTAAGAAGAATATGTTTCAATTCCATCCAGGTTAATACAAAAGATGTAAAGACTGAGATTGAGGACAAATTAATTTGTGTAGACACATTGAATTTTAAAACAATGAAGAGAAAGGAGAAAATCTATGTCTGAGTGTCACTGGGCAGTTGATGTTTCTGTCACGATGGGTAAGGATCAAAAATATTTTCTTAAGTTGGGAGAGCAGCAGGCCCAGGAGCATAGACTGATGAGACAGGGTCCCTCTGAAACAGCATCCATGGTTCTCCTTCCCTTTTCCCACAATCAGAACTGAATCGAAAACAGAAAGAAGCCCAGTGAAGATGAGAATGCCTGTCCATCTAGAGAGGCTGTTTGGGGCAGTAATGCCACCTGTTTACAGGGCTCTGGAGGGACCTAGCCTCTCCTGTGGAGGTTTCCACAGCAACTTCTCAGTGAGCTGGGAAGTGATGGATCAGGAAGAGCCGCCTGGAGTACTTGGGCCCACTCAGATGTGCCTCTCCTTGCTGCTTTCCCCAGGACTCAGCTGTTTATATCCTCGGCCTCAGGAAATCCTGGAAAAATTATTTCAGCTAGAGGAGGAAATGTACAATTCCAAAAAAACATAGTCAGGGCCTGGTGACATGGGAGATTGGCAATGATCAACTATGCTGGTGTAAAACTCTTAAGTGTGTTTCAAAAGGGAGAGTGTGGGGAGAAGGAGGTGGTGAAATCAATACTTCACGTTTGTCCTGATTGGATGGGGTGTGTGCCTTCTTTTCTGCCCTAGTTGTTATTGAAGCTGTTTATTGAAAGGTTGTGCAAATATGATTAGTCAGCTCCATGGCCATTAATAATGTTCTGGACAGAGGTGGCTCCATTTCAATTGATTTCTGAAAATGTCAAAATTTCTCCAAGCAGAGATGAAAGTCCCAGAGAGGATGGCATGAAAGAATGCAGTCTTTGCCTCCACTGGGGCTCATCCAACAGCGTCAGGAGAGAGATCGTCATGTCACCACCATTTGCTGTCCCATCTGAATGAGTCAGGGGGCCCTGCAGCAGTTCTGAAGATCAAATACATCACAGACAAGTGCTGGAGGGGCGAGACTATTGCAGCAGGTCACAGGCATACGGCTACTGTTCTCACCAGGACAGACAGGGAGGAGAAGAAAATGGTGTCTAAAAAGCAAACTTCACATACATAAAACTTTCTCCCTCCACCATCCTGTCCCACCAAGAACTATTCCCAGGCCCTCCCAAAAACTATTAGCTGAAATGTCCTGAGAAATGGAAGGTGAGATGTTGAAGCACACGGGAGAGATGGCCGGCTGTAAGAGTTTAACCTTTGGAGCCAAAAACATGGATTTATCTCCCAACCTCCTGGGCTATAACTATGAGCAAATTAATCTCTTTGATATTCTTTTATAGTAATAGCAAATTAGAGCTTCATCATAACTCAGTTCTTAGTTCAAAAAAAGGATTTTCTCTGGATCTTGTCCATTTAAGAACTAAAATTCTAAACATGAATCATCAGAGCCAATAATGTTCCTATAATGTTCCATTTCTCCAACTTGATAGGTAGGCTAATCATCAGAAATTCCCAGACCACCTATAAAGGAACGCACATTTTCTCTCCCTCCCTCTGTCTTTCTCTCTCACACACATGCACATCCAAGAACAAAACCATGCTTCTTCATCCACACGTTCAGACCAACAGGATACAGCCTACTTGGTCCATTCATCCAAAATGGTCATCAGCTGCAGCTCCTTGGAGCTGCCCCCTGAGGCTGTTCTTGCCTATGGTTACTTTGCCCTCAGGCCCTCCTCCACTTGGGGTCTGCCCTGGGACCTCTCAGGGCCATTGGAATTGAATGGTCACTGCAGGTCCCCTCTCTCTGAGAATGTCTATATAAAATAAATGCCTTTCTCTAAGAGGTCCTCAAACTTTTTAAACAGGGGGCTAGTTCACTGTCCCTCAGACCATTGGAGGGCCGGACTATAGTTTAAAAAAAAACAAACTATGAACAAATTCCTATGCACACTGCACATATCTTAGTTTGAAGTAAAAAAACAAAACAGAAACAAATACAATCACACCGCCTCATGGGGCCCGTGGGCCCTAGTTTGAGGACCCCTGCGAGTGATTTCCTCTCATATTCTAACTTTCACATTACATTTTGAGATGGCTATATCATCCCTCCAAGTTTGCCAAGGTGGAACTCAAAATTTACAAGAATCCTTCAGAAAGAAAAATGGGGAAGAGATCAGCTAGGAGAAGTATCTGAGACTAAGTGTGCTGTATTAGCTTCTAATGTTTCAAAGAGCATTTTTGCTGGAGGTTGGATATTTACTTGCCTCCACAGTCCTTCTGGATGAAAGTATATGTAATTTATGTCGTGTTTGCCAGTCCATATTTTAAAGTAAACCCACTGGCAAATTTATCTGTCCTACAATTTACCTGTAGGGACAAGTAAACAGGACAATTTACCTGTCCAGACTGGCAGAGGGCTGGACTATGTAGAAATAAAGGCTTTACTTAAGGACCTAAAGGAAGAAAAGTTAAGTTTTAATGAAAGCAACTTATATGGAAGTAAAAAGTGAATTTAAAACTGTTCATTTAGGGCGGCGCCTGTGGCTCAGTCGGTAAGGCGCCGGCCCCATGTACCGAGGGTGGCAGGTTGAGACCCAGCCCCGGCCGAACTGCAACAAAAAAATAGCCGGGTGTTGTGGCGGGCGCCTGTAGTCCCAGCTGCTCGGGAGGCTGAGGCAAGAGAATCGCTTAAGCCCAGGAGTTGGAGGTTGCTGTGAGCTGTGTGGGGCCACGGCACTCTACCGAGGGCCATAAAGTGAGACTCTGTCTCTACAAAAAAAAACAACTGTTCATTGATCAGTAAAGTCTCAGCTTATACAAACTGTGGCATATGTACACCTTGGAGTACTATTCAGCCATAAGAAAAGATGGAGACTTTATATCTTTTGTGTTTACCTGGATGGAGTTGAAACACATTTCTTCTTAGGAAAGTATCACATGAATGGGAAAAAGATATCCAAAGTACTCAATACTAATATGCATGTATATACAACTATATGCAAGAAAAACACAGGTCTAGTCAAGAGAGGGAGAGGGAAGAGGCGAGGAGAGAGAGGAGGGGGGAGGAGGAGGGGGAGGAGGATTGGCAGGATCTCACCTAACATGCTCAGTGTGAGGTGTTCAGGACACCTCCTGGGGGAGGGGCTCGAATACCACTTGAAGTTTACCTTAGAAATGAAAACAATGTAACCTAAACATTTGTACCCTTATATGTATCTGAAATTTAAGAAAAACTCTCTAGGTTATAAAAATCAGTAGCATTTCTGTATACTAATAACAACCAAGGTGAGCACGAAATGGAGAACTCAATTCCTTTTATAATCACTACAATAAAATAAAATAAAATGGCTAAGAATATATTTAATCAAGGAAGTAAAAGATCTCTATAAGGAAAACTGAAAAACACTGATTTAAAAAAATCATAGATGACATAAACAAATTAAAAAAGTCCCATGCTCATGGATTTAAAGAATTAATATTGTTAAAATGACCATACTTCCCAAAGTAACCTACACATTCAATCTATTACTATCAAAATACCAATGCTGTTTTTCACAGCATTAGAAATAAACAATCCTAAAATTGATGTGGAACCTAAGCAAAAGGAATAAAATTGGAGGCATCATCTTCCCTGACTTCAAATTACGTTACAAGGTTATCGTAACTCCAACAGCATGGTAGTGGCATCGAAGTAGATACGCAGACCAATGCAACAGAACAAAGACCCCAGAAATAAAGCCAAATACCTACAACCAACTGTCCTCAACAAAGCAGACAAAAATATCCACTGAAAAAGAACTCCTATTCAATAAATGGTGCTGGGAGAATTGGATAGCCATATACAGAAAAATGAAACTGAATCTTTACCTCTGACCATATAAAAATTAACTCGAGATAAATTAAAGACTTAATTCTAGGAGAAAACATAAGAAAAACTCTCTGGACATTGACCTAGGCAAAGAATTTATGACTAAGACCCCAAAAGCACATGCTACAAAACCAAAAATAAACAAATACTAAAGTAAACTAAAGTAAAAAGCTTCTGCACAGGTAAGAAATAAATTAACAACAGGGCAAATTGAAAACCTATAGAAGAGGAGAAAATATTCATAAACTATGGATCTGACAAAGGATGAACATCCAGAATCTACAAGAAAGCCAAACAACTCAGCAAGGAAAAACTAAATAACTCCATTAAAAAGTGGCCAAATAGTATGAACAGGCAGTTTTCAATGGCCAACCAACATAGGAAAAAATGCTCAAAATCACTAATCATCAGAGAAATGCAAATTAAAAGCCACAGTAAGATGCCATCTTACTCCAGTTAGAATGGCCACTATTAAAGAGTCAGAAAACAATAGATGTTGGTATGGATGTGGCAAAAATACATAAAAAAGAATGGAATAGGCCGGCCATGGTGGCAAGCCTAGCCCTCTGGAGGCCAAGGCAGACGGATTACTTGAGCTCATCAGTTTAAAAACAGCCTGAGCAAAGTGAGACTTTGTCTAAAAACAAAAAAAATAAAAAATCCAGCCATGTGTCATGGAGGGCACCTGTAGTCTCAGCTACTTGGGAGGCTGAAGCAAGAGAATTGGTCAAGTTCAAGAGTTTAAGGTTGCTGTGAGCTATGACGATACAGCACTCTACTGAGGGTGATGGAGTGACACTCTGTTTCAGAAAAAATAAAAGAATGGAATAATGTCTTTTACAGCAACTTATACAAAACCGGAGATCATTATCCTAATGAAGTAACTCAGGACTGAAAGACCAAATACTGCATGTTCTTACTTTAAAGTGGGAGCAAACCTATGGTTATACAGAGCAAAACTGTGGATATTGGAGACTCAAAATGCAAGAGGATAGGACAGGGTGAGGGATGAACAATTACCCATGGGGCACAGTGTGCACTATTTGGGTGATGGGCACATTAAAGCCCAGGCTTCGCAACATAGTCATATAACATATATATCCATGTAACAAAACTCCATTTGTACCCCTCAAGTCTATTGAAATAAAAATAACTAAATAAACAAACAAATAAAACCAGTTCATTTGAAAATAAATTGTGTCAGCTGGCGCACCTGTAATCCTAGCACTCTGGGAGGCCAAGGCAGGTGGATTGCTTGAGCTCAGGAGTTTGAAACCAGCCTGAGCAAGAGCAAGGCCCCATCTGGAAAAAGAGCCAGGCATTGTGATGGGCACCAGTAGTCCCAGCTACTCGAGAGGCTAGGCTCAAGCTCAAGAGTTTGAGGTTGCTGTGAGCTGTGATGCCACAGCATTCCACTCAGGGTGCCAGAGTAAGACTCTGTCTCAAAACCAAAACCAAAAAGCAAAAAACCCCCCAACATATTGTGTTGTAACAACTCTGAACTTTAAATGTAGTACATTTTAATACTCATTAAAGTTTAAATAAAACCAAAAATACAACTTCTTAAAAGTTATTTTTGTTATTCTACTTAGCATCATTTTATTTTTAAAAACAAACTTTGTTTTTCATATGACTCTGAATCTACCTGAGACATGAGGGGGAAAAAATGCCTTTTAAATGAAAGACAGGGGCGGCACCTGTGGCTCAGTGAGTAGGGCGCCGGCTCCATATACTGAGGGTGGCGGGTTCGAACCCAGCCCCAGCCAGCTAAAACAGCAGTGACAACTACAACAAAAAATAGCCAGGCATTGTGGTGGGTATTCCCAGCTACTTGGGAGGCTGAGGCAAGAGACTCACTTAAGCCCAAGAATTGGAGGTTGCTGTGAGCTGTGAGCTGTGATGCCACTGCACTCTACTGATGGCTACAGAGTGAGACTCTGTCTCAAAATAATAAATAAATAAAAATTAAAAAAAAATGAAAGACAGAAAACTGAGGACAATTTGAGGGGAATTTGGGGGAATCTGTGTATAATAATCATTTTGACTATTTGCACTATAAATGGCTTCACCCCAGAATAGCCACCACTTTCAATCTCTTCACAAAAGTGGATTCACTTTAAGAATCGGGCATGGTGGCATGTGCCTGTTGTCCCAAGTACTCAGGAGGTTGAGCCCAGGACTTTGAGACCAGCCTAGCTGATACAGAAAGAGCCCAGCTAACCAGCAAAAACAACAAAAACAAGACTGGAATTGTTTTATTTTATTTATTGAGATAGAGTCTCACTTCATCACCCTGTGTAGAGTACTATAGGGTCATAGCTCACAGCAACCTCAAACTCTTGGGCTTAAGCAATCCTCTTGCCTCAGCCTCCCAAGTAGCTCAGAATACAGGCACCCATCACAATGCCTGTTTTTAAAGCAGGGTCTTCTTCTTGCTCAGGCTGGTCTCAAACTTCCAAGCTCAAGCAATCCACAGAGCTCAGCCTTCCAGAGTGCTAGGATTACAGGCATGAGCCACCATAGCTGACCCAAAATTAGAATTGTTGCACAGAGGTGGCAAGTTAGATGTTTTACTCTCCAATAACTTTAATTTACTGATTAACTCAAATTATGGTTGAAAAAAATCAGGTCCAACAACATGCGGAGCAGAGAAGGAGAGAAGCTAAGACCTACAGACCAGAGGGCTCAGAGGAAACCACACGTGAAGGTGCCAGGCATCTATTCCAGCTAAAAGCCCCCCAGGTTTGTTCCAGTTGAATCCAGCCCATGTAGGTGGCCTTAAAAATAAGTTATTAAAGTATAGTCAATTAGCTTACAACAACTTGGATTTAATATATCTTGTAGTTTTACCATACGAAAATAAAATAGTAGGCTGGGTGCCTGTAGCCAAGTGGTTAGAGCACCAGCCCTGTGCATCAGGGATACCAGGTTTGAACCCGGCCTGGTCCTGCTTAACAACAACAACAACAAAAAATTATAAAGGAGATAGTTCCTAAGGAAGATGTTTTAGCTTCATTTACAACAAAAATAAAGAAGACAAAGATTTGGGGGAAATTTGAAGATGTTAACAAAGTCTAGAAAGAAGGCAGACTTAATTAAACTAAGAAACTTCTGCAGAGCAAAAGAAATAATCAACTACTTGATAACTTTATTTGTTTTTCTCTCTTCTAGGAGAGAATGAACCAGGGGGGAGGGATGGATGGAACAGGATACAGAAGGCGTTGAAGCCAGGATGGGGGTGGAACAGGAAAAATGAGCATCTCTCAGTCCTCACCCGGGTGCACCCGGTCCCACCCTATGGCAGGGCCGACAGAAGCCCTGAAAGTGACGGGGAAGGGGAGACTGGAAGAGGCGGTTGCTGCCAGCTTCCCGCCCTCTGTACATGGAGTGTGTTCCCCAATCGTGCGAACACACTCCGCGTCCTTTTCTGACGGTGAAATCAGCAGGACACATAGACAAAATATATCGAAGAATCACAGAAAATGACACCTTGGACTCATGCATGGTTGGGAAACAAGGCTTACAGAGCTGAGGCAGAGTGGTGAGAGGCAGAACTTCACCTTGAACGCTGAAGTTCTTTACTCCAAACAAAGAAGGGAGTTGTCACCTGACGTGCGTTCCCTGAGCGTGTTTGGCACTTGGCTCATTTTCTCCCCACAGCAGAGGTACCATCACACCATATTCCAGATGAGAGAACTGAGACTCAAAGAGGATAAAACTCACTTTAGGTCATCCCACCAGAAGTGGTGAGCTGAGTCACAAGTGTCATATATCCCTACGATATGTCCCCTATACACACTTTTTAAACCTAAGTGTTTTTAAGGCTTCTTTGTGAGAAAGAAGGAGAAATGAGATCTAGAATGACCCTGTATGAAAGAACGCATGCTGTCAGTGAGTCGGGGGTGCAGGGGATCTGTCTGCAGACTGCTGTCTTCCTCAAGTCACTCATCTGGTGGAACTTGGGGGTGGGGGAAGTGGGGCTAGGATGGGAATGAGGGGGAGAGCTGGGGAAAGCTGAGCAGAGAGGGAGGAACACATCTGCTGGGACAACCAGCAAGGGCAAAATAAGTCAGTGACTTTACTGCCACTTTCTGTAGGACTACCGGCCCCTCTTAGCATATCTGCCCCTCGGAGGCCACGCAAAAGCAGACTGAGTCAGGAAAGATGACTTTCCTGCAGGATCAGTGCTATACCAGGAGGCATAAGAATTCTAGTCCATCTCCATTACAGCATGGATAATTCTGCTCCTGAGCAGATGTGGTGGTGTATTAAACTTTCACTGCTCTGCTTTTAAGAGTTGTGCACAATCACAGTATATAAGGAAAACCATTTTGGTTCGGTTTGGTCTCAAAGTTGACCCCAGAAATATCAGGAGCCAGAAACCTGGGCTCAGGAAGGGTGCCAATATGCAGAGAAGGTTTTCTGGCCTCAGGAAACACTGCACCTGCACCCCTTTATTACTGGGGTATTTCCCCACAGGCCTGCTCCCACCCACTGCAGAGACCACAGGGCCAGGCAGGGTCGGAAAGCCAGGGCTTTTCCCTTGGCCTGGCATACTGGCATAGCCTAATGTCTGCAGTGAGGGCACCTGCAGAAAGCCACACTGCAGGCTGCCTCAGGGGAGTGCGTCCTTAAATGGCATTGCCACCTACCAGTGTGCAGTTTATCATGGGATGGAAAGCTGACCG
Organism: Nycticebus coucang; assembly: GCF_027406575.1. Classification (NCBI taxonomy): domain Eukaryota; kingdom Metazoa; phylum Chordata; class Mammalia; order Primates; family Lorisidae; genus Nycticebus; species Nycticebus coucang. Next base: position 77,893,865 of record NC_069794.1, on the reverse strand, counting down.
CCCAGGGAAGGAGAGGGTAGGAGAAAAGGGTCAGGGGCAGGAAACCACAGCCCCCAGAAAACGACCGTGGGCTCCCCTGCCCACCCTCCCCGGGGCCCTGTTGGCTGGCACAGCTGTGATGGGTTCACCTTGCAGATGGAATTGTAACTAGGTGTCACCAGGACTGCTTGGGGCTTTAGAAGAAAGCCACGACAGACATGGGGGGTGGAAGGGGACTTAAGGGGACTCCTCTTGTTTTTCCAGTTCCCTACCACAGTAGAGGAGGGTTGAATATTTTTATACCATCTCTTCCACATTTCTACTCCCCCCCAACATGCATATCACAATTTCCAGCTAAATACCAGTTTATTTTTAACTTTATGATAATGAAAATATCATGATACTATTTACTACTAACTCAACTAATGGATTAAAATTGTGATTTTTTTTTTTTTTTTTTTTTTTTGTAGAGACAGATTCTCACTGTACCGCCCTCGGGTAGAGTGCCCTGGCGTCACACGGCTCACAGCAACCTCTAACTCTTGGGCTTACGCGATTCTCTTGCCTTAGCCTCCCGAGCAGCTGGGACTACAGGCGCCTGCCACAATGCCCGGCTATTTTTTTTGTTGTTGTTGCAGTTTGGCCGGGGCTGGGTTTGAACCTGCCACCCTTGGCATATGGGGCCAGCCCCCTACTCACTGAGCCACAGGCGCCGCCTAAAATTGTGATTTCTTATATTTGTATCACTTTTCTCGGAGTGAATAAGTCTCTCAAACTTTCCATACATGTGTATATAAAACATATCACAACATCTTTCTTCCAACACATCTGGAAAGTTCTCACAATATTATATCTTTGTGATCAAGAGCATGGAATGAGGGGGAGAGCTGGAGAAAGGAAATTTGGAGGATGATTTAAGACAGGGTGTGTTGGGGATAGGCTGGTGGGGCAGGCCTGCCGTCTCTCTGCTGGTCTGAGAAAGAAGTTCCCTCAGGCCATGCCCACCAGCACCCACATTGACGTCTCCCAGGGGTATTTAATCAGAGAGTGACCTGCGTGCTCTATAAATTATCAAGCACAAGACAGAGTTGTCAACCATGCGATCCTTCTGAGTCCTCAGCCTTGCTCTTGACAGACAGCCTATGCCCCTGAGGGGACATTGAGGTGAGGCAGCAGCAATTTTTCAAGAAAGACAGGATGGGCGGCAAGGCCACCTGCTTCTGCAAAGAGGCACCTAAGTCCCAAAGAGCAGCAGTGACAGGGAAGCTAGGGACTGTCTGAACTAAGAGGTGTGGGACATGTAGCTTGCAGAGACCCTGAGAGCACAATTCTGGTCACTGACCCATGTGAGGCGAGCATAGCTGGCCTGGACAAGGTCTGCAGACACCCAGTAGTTCCCAAGTCAGTGTGCTCTGGGCTCTGATTGCTAACAGAGAAAGGGGTAACTATGACAAGGACATCCCACCAAAATAAGCAAAACAGGCTAACAAAGCTAATTAAAAGGTGACTCCTATGAGCTGGGAAGTGAGATCATTTCTTTTGGTAAGGACCAGGATGTGAATGACCCAAAGAGATCATTAGCCCTCCCCTTGGTATTGGGACCAGCCCCTCTGGTCACCCCTCCCCTCCCCAAGGCTTACCAGCAGGCTGGCACCTCATGCCTTGTGGGCTGGCGACATCTGCTGGCAGTCACTGTTAGTAACTGAACGACATTCCCTTTCTCAAAGTTCTATGTAACAATTGCTTAAACAGAACCGTGAGGCTTTTATCTGCTGCTCCCCCACCTTCCTTTGGGCACTTCTAGTCTCCAAAGCAGCAAAAATTTCCTAAGAAGAGTCTATGCCCAAACTCTCTTCCTCCTCTGACCCCACACAGGAGGTGTGCCATCGAGCACTCAACCACACACCCAACTTAGCATTATCAGCAATGGCTGATAGTGTTCCAATAACCTTGAAAAAGTTATTGAAGAAGGATGCGAATCTCTTCCCAACATAATCTAAAGCCAGCTCTATTGGTGGTCTGCTTAGTGAGCTAAATAATGAAGGCAATGATGTCTTCAGAGACAATCCATACATTTGGCAATTTCACTGCCTCCTGCGAGGCATCTTTATCATTCCTCTCTCTTGGCCCCTAGGCCAGCACAGGGCAGGATGGGCTGCTGAGCTGACAGAGGAGCCCAGCATTTAAAGCTGAAATTAACTCATTCGCTCATTGCATAGGTACTGGGTGCTTCCACAGTCCAGGCACCATATGCTGCATGTAAAGCAGAGAACGAGATGGAAAGTGTAAATGTCATATGAAAATGATGGGCAGGTGCATTCTGTGTCTGCTGTGGGGGCGTGGGGATGAGGCAGGAGATGAGTTGAGCAGGATACCTGTGCAGTGTCATCCTGGAACGTGATTTTCTTATGCTAGAGAAGGGAGCACCTCCAAAAGCTACAAGGGAGTATCAGATGAGTTATACTGCTAGAATGGAATTTTGAAAGAATGTCTTCCCTTCAGAAAAGAATGCTTTTCCCAAGATGAAATATCATTGGGACAAATCCCAGGGGTTCGTCTAGAGAAAGCAAATCAGATATTGTATTTAGTTTTGAAACGGTGGACGAATATTTGTTAATAAGAAGGCAGTGGCTCTGGGCTATAGCAGGATGCACAACCATGTGGGTGAAGCCGCCAGATGGAGCTACAGCCTCAAAAAAACAGGCATGGCTCTAAACCCACAGAACTGGAAGCCTTTTCTTTCATTCTTTCCCCTAGAGGCAAAGGTAGTGTTTAGACTTCTCTGTCTTAAATATTAACCAAGGCTTGATTTTGCCTTTTCTTTGCAAGAGCAGTAGTTCCTCTTATACCCCTTTCCCGTTGTCTGGTGTTCCGTGGCCTGCTCCAGCCCGAGGGGAATGAGGCAGTAGAAAGCTTGAGAAAGCAAACCTTCTACTTGCACCCGGAAGGAAGACTTGCAGGAATGTGCTTGCATGACTGAACACAAACTCCAGGATGGAAGAAGAGTTGTAGGCAATAATCATTAAGAAGTCAGAGTGAGAGAAGTATAAAAATAAGCAACCAGGACGGTGCCTGTGGCTCAAAGGAGTAGGGCACCTGCCCCATGTGCCACAGGTTCAAACCCAGCCCCGGCCAAAAACTGCAAAAAAAAAAAAAAACCAACATTCGAGTACTTAACAGCTTGCTCAGCATGAAGCCAAATGCTTTGCATATATTATCTAACTTCATGATTCCATGAGGTAGATGCTGCTGTTGGCCTCTACCAATAGAGATCAAAAATATCAAGTTCGAAGAGGTTTAGTCAGTCACCCAAAGTGATGGTTTTACATCTAGACACTCTGAATCCAGAGTCCTGGAAGTTAACTGCTACGTGTGAAAAATCCCAAACTGGACTTTGTAGATAGATGAGTTCAGGCTATTAAATCAGCTAATGCATTCCTTGGGAGGAGGATAGCATTCAGGAAAAATATTTATATTGCCCTAGTTGCTGTCATGTTAACCCCACCGTCTGCTGAGTTACCTCGGTTGCTGGGATACATGTCTGCATTTTATTTCTAATGTGTAATAAACTATTGGTTTAGAGTATAATTTCTTTATTTACCAAGAACTTAGTAATGGTAGGAGCTGTCTTACTTATTTTTGTATCCCTAGCTGCTATATTTTTCCCAGATATTAAATAGGTATATCTCACCTAAATCATGGGACATTTTTAATTTTGAATATTCATAAAGCAAAAAAAAAGAAGAAAGTATGATAAATCCATCACTCAGTTTCAATAGTTATCAACTTTTCAGGCCCCAAAACAGGCACGTTCAGCCCAATGCTGCCACCACTGGACCCCAAAGATTAGCAAAACTTCACCATGCATGCACTAATAACTGCATTGGGAGCCACTGAGGAAATCCCAGATGTGACTGATGCTGTTTAAAGGCAAAGAAATCGTACAGAGACTACACTGTGCATGCATGCAGAATCAAAACCCAAGTCCCCTCTCCAACCAAAATCATAGATGCGTCTTCAGGAGAAAGTCCTCCCTTGATGAAAGCAAATCCAAAAACTGGATGAAGCAACTATTACTCCAGATGCACAGATGTCAATGTGAGAATATAGGAAACTTGAAATAGAAAAATAGGTACCAGATGCTGAGAACTGTGTGAAGTTAGGAGGGCAAATGAAGAGAGGTTGGTGAATGGGCACAAGCTTCACTATCAGGCTAGGGGGACTGTAGTTAATAGCAATATATTTTACATTTCAAAGTAGCTAGAAGAGAGGACTTGAAATATTACTAACACATAAACATGATAAATACTCAAAGTGACAGTTACCCTAATTGCCCCGAATCAATCATTACACATTCTATGCAAGTGAAAAATACATTTACCCCATAAATATGTAAAAAGCATGCATCAATAAAAGAGAGAAAAAAGAAATATCAGTGGCAAGTTGTCAACAGTAAAGAAAGATCATATATTCTTATTTTTAATATATTTTTAAACAATAAAAGAAGAGCAAGCATCTAGTGAGTGGGTATTATTACACAGTTCTCAGAACTTTTGTGTTCACTCACTCCTTTAGGCCTCATACTAACCCTACCTGTAAGCACTCTCATGACCGCCTTGAAGGAGAAAACTGAGGGCCAATATTCTACAGCCAGTAGGATCCAGAGGCAGGATCTGACCACAGGCAGCTTCATTGCCAAAGTCATGCTCAGAGTTACCTTGATACATTGTTTGTCTCAGAGTGGACCCAAGGCATATTTTTTGAGCAGAATTTAAATGACTCCCAGTTTACATGTTAGGAAGGACCACAACAAGCTAAAGGAGGTAACCAGTTTAGTCATTAGACTGTCACCTAAAAATAGTTGAAGGAGTTTAGCAGAGCAAAGTAAAGGAGGCCCTGGCAAATGCGCTTAGAGGATGAATAAGACCTGCTGTGTGCAGCTAGAGAGAGGGCGAGCAGAAGGGGCCTGGGAAGGCAGGTTTTATTCAATAGAAAGAATTTTTAAGCAATGAGAAAAGCATGCAAAATTATCTGGATGATCATTTATCAATGATGTTATAAAGGAGAGTCCTGCGTTTGTGGGCAAGTAGATCAGAGAATATCCGAAGTCCCGTTCCAACTATTACAGTCCACAATGCTACGCTTGGTGTATATAGGATCTGAGGGTGACGGCAAGAGAGGAGGAATTTTTAGATCTCAGTGACTGGAAGAGCAGCAGGACTGTGCCTGGAGATAGGAAAATTATGAGGAAGAACTAGTTTGGAAAAGGAAGGCTCTCGTTTGGGATAGATGTAGGTTTGGATACTAAGAGAGGGAGGTTTTGCTTCCTGAAGTATTTTAGGAAGTCTCCATAGAAGGTGAGTGTGGAAGAGAGGCTAGAAGAGGTGGGCGCGTCGAGTGGAAGGCCCAGCCTAGACAAAGGCCCAGGACAGTGTCCTGTTGTCCCGTGCATCCTGCTGACATCTTCTCCCCACCTCCCACTTTTATGGAGCCTGTGGTCTCGGGGAGTTTTTAGGGGCTTGGTAAGAGCAGAAATCTGCCCAGGAGCAGGTGGGGGATCAGGTTGCAGAGCACCATGGGCACCATTTGAGACATTGGGGGATTTTATCCTAAGACATGAAGGGTTGGAGCAGAAGAGTGATATGGTGGAAACGAGTTTCCTAAGAAAGGTTGACACTCCCTCTCCTGACTGCTGCCCTCCACCCGGGTAAACCCCCACCACCCTCTCAGACCAGCTGAAGCTCTCTTTCCCAAAGTAAGCCCTCCCAGAGTCATGTGAGCCTAGCCAAGCCTCCAGGGCACCTCTACAATCCCACAGAATGGCATTTGCTTTTTAAAAAATAGATGTATCTCCTTTCTAGACAATTAGCAGCTTGAGAACGGAGGTTGTGCTGATTTCATTTTGTCACTCCAGGGCTCAGCATGACATCGGACAAACTAAATACTTCATCAGTGCTGAGTAATAAATAAATGGGCTGGGCTGGATAAAGGAATGAATTGAACGAATGAATGCATTTTGTGCTGACAACCCTGAGAAAGTGCTACAAGGATTTAGAGGAAAGCATGAGAGACTTTCCTTTTCTCTGTCTTATCATCTTCAAATATCCATTGGCATGTTTCTTTGCTCTAGGTTTTCCCAGGTGCCGGGCAGACGGCAGACGGACCCTCCCCTGAGCAGGGTCCAGGGCTGCCTGTGTACCTTGGTTAAACCTGCTTTTTTAAAACCAACCTTATGCTACCTACCAAGGCCACAGGGCATGGAATTTTCTTCCTGTGAACTAGCTATTTCTTTTAGGAGACAAACAGAAATTCATATTTGCACAGTATATCATCTGTGCTTCTTACATAAATCATCCTTTACACACTGTCACTTTTCAGTTTGTGTTACTGGCTTGTCACCCTTCTGGGCATTCTTTGTCAGTGATATTGATCTGCCTTTGTTGAGCCCTGGAAATTGAGATCAACATCGCACCATTTCCTTCTGTAGTAAACAAAAGATAAGAATACTCCAGAATTCTTTCTTTTTTTTTTTTTTCAGATAGAGTCTCACCTTGTCACCCTTGGTAGAATGCCATGGCATCACAGCTCACAGCAACCTCAAACTCTTGGGCTCAAGCGATTCCCTTGCCCTAGCCTCCTGAATAGCTGGAACTACAGGTGCCCGTCACAACACCCGGCTATTTTTAGAGACGGGGTCTTGATCTGGCTCAGGTTGGTCTCGTACTCCTGAGCTCAGGCAATCCACCCACCTCAGCCTCCCAGAGTGCTAGGATTACAGACGGGAGCCATGGCAACCAGCCTACTCCAGAATTGATGTGGCCTTCACGAGTACAAACCCCTAACTGCTTCCCTGAATTGTCCTACCAGTTACTTGGCTTTGACACCTTCCCAGTTGGGAAAGACCCAATAGAAGAGTGGTCAAAGACCGCTAGCCCAGCTCTGCTAATCACTGGCTGTGTGACCTTAGACAAGTTACCTCACCTCTCCGATCCTCTGTGTTCTCATCTGTCAGAATGAGGTACTTTCAGTGGCTACACAGACACTGTGCGTAGTAGAGCACTTAGCAGGTGCTTCACAACACTGGTGGCAGGGGCTGCTCTGACCTCCCTTCCTGCTCCTGGCTGTAAATGTTCAGGCTCTGTTCATAGCTGAGGGGAGTGCAGAGTGATGACTGAAAAGAACTGTGAATTACAAAATCTCAGTCAACCTAGAATGTAACCTTTTAAGTGGAACACGATGAGGTTTTTAAGATCTGCAGAGCATTTTCTCCTTTACTGTATCATCAGACCTGAATCACAGTGTCCGGGATTCTCTTGTGATGTTGGCTGTCCTCCATCTGGCTCAGGGCCTCTCTGTGATATTGTCCTTGAAGTCTGGGGTCGTGCCTCCCATGTTCACATCTTCTCATGAGACACACCCCACTCACCTTTCCTCTAAACCCCGCTGACCTGATGTGTGTGTCCAGGCAGAACCACACAAAGACCAGTGACACTGCTGGGATGTAAGGTGTGTGCACAGCACATCACTGGCTTGGGAGCAGCAGAAACAGGCTGGGCCTAAGGACACTTGGGAAATTTTTTTTTTGAGACAGAGTCTCACTTTGTCACCCTTGGTAGAGTGCTGTAGCATCACAGCTCACAGCAACCTCAAACTCCTGGGCTCAAGCGATTCTCTTGCCTCAGCCTCCTGAGTAGCTGGGACTACAGGTGCCCACCACAATGCCCAGCTATTTTTAGAGATGGGATCTCGCTCTGGCTCAGGCTGATCTTGAACTCCTGAGCTGAGGCAATCTGCCCGACTTGGCCTCCCAGAGTGCTGGGAATTCTCGGTAAATATTTATTGAATGCACTGCGCTGAAGTCACAGTCCTTGACTACAGCCCTCTCTGGAAAATAACAAATATTTCTTCAAACACCAAATCAGCTTGTGTTTGTCCTTCGTATAATTTTTTTTTTAAACCAAGATATGTTATGGTTTCCCTTTATGGTGGTTAATACTCAGCAATCCAATTACTCAGAATTTATTCCATTCGGTATAATCTCTTAATTGGATTTTTGCCTCTTTGCCTCCTGAAAAGTCACCCAAGCATCTATTTTATTGCTTCTGCTGTACACCTGAAAGCCTGGTGCTTATTACTCAAATCATTTCTTTGCCTCCCTGCTGTTATGCTCAGGAGGAACCTGGAGCCAACTCTCCTTGGCAGGTGAGATGGGTGCTCTATCCTACTTGCCTGGCTACAAAATGCTCTCCTCTGACCAAGACTTGGCCCAAAGGACACAATGCCTGGGCAACACAGCCATGTCTACTGTGGCAGAGCTAAATACATAGCCTGGTCAGGGCTGGGGCTTCTTTCCTGGGAGGCATCCTCTGGGGATGTGGCCACCCCATCACCAAGAGACAGCCCGTGGCCTTGGGACCAGATGTCTGGGCATGTGGCTCGGCTCCCCACGTGCCAGCCTATGACACAGGGCAAGCCATCTTCTCAGCCTCCAGTTCCTCATCAGCAAGTTGAAGGTAGCAAAGAGCATCAACACTACAAGGTTATTTAACAAATTAGAGCTATTAATAATTATACTCCACCTGTGTTCCCCCAGGCCATGCCTTTGCCTATTGGACTCCCAGAGCAGTAACCCCTGGCATTTCCCTGCCTCTTCCTATTGGTCAAAATGGGCCTTCTGTCTCCACTAGATTCCCTTCTAGTTGCTGGTCATCCCCTTGTAGGGACCCCTCTGCCCCCATCCTCATGAACATTATACCCCAGCCATTGCCTGGCCTTCACCATTCTCTTCACTCCTGCCTTGGCTTAAGTAAGCCATTCATTGATGCTCGCCCCAAGCCTTCAGCACCCACAAACCTGAAACACTGGAGAAACCCAAAGGCCCAGTGCTGTTCACAACACAATACCCCACGGCTACCGAAGTTGCTGACTCCTGGGGAGCCTGTCGAGCCACACTCTGCGATGAGGGGAGCTATTGTTCCTATTCCATAGTGTCCTCCCCTACTGAAGCTGAGTTCAGGATGGGCAGGACGGGGGAGGGAGGAGACCCTGATGGTCTTAGACTGACTCACTGTCCACTTCCCCGAGCGAGGTGTGCTTAGCACCCACCCTTTGTGCCCTGCACTGGGGATGCAATGGTGAGCAGGGTTAAGGGCAGACCCAGGCCTTGTGGAGCTCACAGGCTAATGGGGATTGGTCACAACCCAAGTGGTGCATTCGCCAATAGGGAGCACAAATGCTCTGTCCTAGGTACTAGGCACTCACTAAGTTAGCGTCCCAGAGGTTCTATGACTTGGCACCAGACTCAAACAGCAGTTCTCTTAGCTCTAGGAAGCACTTTCCCCAGAGTTCCCCCGAACAGACTCTACGGAGGGTGCTCCAAGGGTCGTGTGCAGGACAGCCCAGGCTGGGCTAGGTACCCTGTAGACCTGAGCCATGATACCCAATATGCATGGCACAGAGCCTGACCCAAGAGGAGTCAGCAAAGGGGAACTCTTATTTTATTTCCAGGCTTTTAGCCAAAGATAAGAGGCCTGCAGGAGTAGATTGCAGTTTTGGCTAACTGGGCCTGCAGCTCAGCTTAGGAGAGGTGCAGGGATTCAAAGGCAGAGGGAGAAAAGCCACACAGAAGGCCGAGCTGGCTGGGCACAGGCACAGACACTCTTCTCTGGGATCCCCGTGAGCATTATGACCTGTCTCTGCCCATTCCTCCAAATGTATTTGATGTCTAGCATGGTAACTTCTTACAATTTTATTTGGCTGATAGAACAGCAGGGACTTGCCTTTTCCACAGAAAGCTGCCTTTCTTTCCTTTCCTCTTATCTCTTGTTTTGCCTCTTTATTTTTTCCTGTCCCCTAACATCTTCTCCTTCCCTTACTCACTCAGAAGGAAAGCAAATTAAGTGGAATGAAAATCCTCTTGGTAAAGAGGCGTCTTGATCCACCAGCTTTGAGTGAAGGGAAATTTGCATCTCTTCAATACCTAATTATTCATTTCCTTTTTCCTTCCCCATCTTGAAAATAATTACTGCAGGAGTGCTTGCTCCCTAGATGAGAACTTGAAGCGTGAGGCCCCAACAATGACTCAGCTTTAGTTTTCAGAACTTCCAGTGGATGAATTGTGACTGATCATTCCTGAGAGGCCCAGCCGGGCCTCCTCCATAGACTCCAGAGGGAAGAGCGGCAGAGGGGCGTGCCAAGTCGTGTTCCTTCGGAAGTATGCCTTCACATTATTATTTGTAGTTTTTATATTTAATATGTATTACATTTTATATTTAATATGGGTTACATATTAATATATTTAATATGTAATATAATATTACATTAAATGTTTATATTAATATAAATAATAATATAATATTACATTAAATATAATATATTTAATATGTAACCCATATTAAATATAAAATGTACTTTTAGTACTTTTAGTGTTCACTAGAACTATAAAAGACCAAGGTCAATAATAATAACAATAATCATCCTTGTGTTTGGGGAACTTGCTTCCTTGGAAGGCAGCTCCCAATTTGCCACTGAACGGAAATCACACACTTGCCTTGCCCCGTCCTCAGTACTCAACACAGGAATGATACTTGCTGTCACCATGGTAACATTGTGATCCTTTTCATCTTTGTGTGTGTGTGTGTGTGTGTCTCAGAATATCACTCTGCCACCCTAGACAGAGTGCAGTGGTGTTATCATAGCCCCCAGCAACCTCAAACTCTTGGGCTCAAGCAATCCTCTTGCCTCAGCCTCCCTAGTAGCTGGGACTACAAGTGCCCACCACAATGCCCAGCTGGTTTTTCTATTTTTAGTAGAGACTGGGTCTCACTCTTGCTCAGGCTGGTCTCTAACACCTTAGCTCAAGCAATCTAACCGCCTCAGCCTCCCAAAGAGCTAGGATTACAGGCATGAGCCACCACTCTCAGCTTACTTCATCATTTTTAAAAACAAGAACCTCAATGCTGGTGACTCCCATCACCATCTCTAATGCAGACCTGTCCCGAGCTGCAGCCTCCTGGGTGTCTCTCCATGACATCTGTCTGTCGCTTCAAACTAATTCTGTTTGAAACTGAGCTAGATTCGGCCCCGCTAAAACCTGCTTCTCTACCAGCCTCCTGAGCTGCAAACCTGAGTGTTATCCTTAGCTACCACCTCCCCTCAAAATGTAGGGGATGAAGGAGGTGACCAGCAGTTCTTTCTCAGGCATACCCAGTGCCCCTTGGGACCCAACCATCCCAAATCACTGCAGTATATGATTAGGGGAACTTGAAACATTGACCCATAGCTGCTCCTGTCTCCCCTACATCTCTGAGAGTCCCCACGTGCCGAGAGTGTGAAGACAAGGCTGGGGTCAGTAGATTATTCCATTGTGTGCGTGGTATGCCGGCATTGAGCACACTGGAGTTAGAAGCTGGGGCACCTGGTCATACTCTGGAGAAGACAGGAGATAAATTTCTGGAACAGGTGAAGGCTAATTTTAAGGCAACTGATAAGAGAAGGTCAGCAAGAACCAGGTGTGTCGTGTGTGCCTAAAACATTCATGTTGAGTTGGGGATGGTGGCTCATTCCTGTAATCTCAGCACTTTGGGAGGCTAAGGCAGCAGGATCACTTGGCCAGAAGTTCAAAATCAGCTTGGGCAACATAGCAAGACCCTATATCTACAAAAAATTAGCTGGGCATTATGGCATGTGCCTGAGTTACAGCTATTCAGGAGGTTGAGGCAGGGAGATTTCTTGAGCCCAGGAGTTCAAGGCTGTGGTGAGCTATTATTGTGATACTGTCTCCAGCCTACATAACAGAGTGAGATCCTATCTCTAAAAACTAAAAAGTAAAAAATTAAAAAATTTCAGGCAGTGCCCATAGCCCAGTGGGTAGGGTGCTGGCCACATAAACTGAGACTGGCGGGTTTGAACTCAGCCTGGGCCAGCTAAAACAACAATGACAACTGCAACAACAACCAAAAAAAAAAAATAGCCAGGGGCAGCACCTGTGGGTCAGTGAGCAGGGTGCCGGTCCCATATACCAAGGGTGGTGGGTTCAAACCCGGCCCCGGTCAAACTGCAACAAAAAATAGCTGGGCGTTGTGGCGTGTGCCTGTAGTCCCAGCTACTGGGAGGCTGAGGCAAGAGAATCGCTTAAGCCCAAGAGCTGGAGGCTGCTGTGAGCTGTGATGCCACAGGAGGGCAACGGAGTGAAACTCTGTCTCAAAAAAAAAAAAAAAATAGCCAGGCATTGTGGTGGCTCCTGTAGTCCTACCTACTTGGGAGGCTGAGGCAAGAGAATCGCTTAAGCCCAACAGTTTGAGGTTGCTGTGAGCTGTGACACCACGGGTACTCCACCCAGGGAGACAGCTTGACACTCTGTCTCAAAAAAAAAAAATTTTTAAATTTTGGGGTGGCACCTGTGTCTCAGTGGGTAGGGCACTGCCCCGTATACTGAGGGTGGTGGGTTCAAACCCGGCCCCGGCCAAAGTGCAACAAAAAAATAGCTGGGCATGTGTCAGGTGCCTGTGGTCCCAGCTTCTCTACCCAGGCTGAGGCAAGAGAATCACCTAAACCCAGGAGTTGGAGGTTGCTGTGAGCTGTGACACCATGGCACTCTACCAAGGGTGATAGAGTGAGACTCTGTCTCTACAAAAAAAAAAAAAGAAAGAAAGAAAGAAAGAAAAAGGAAAAGAAAAGAAAAAAAATTAAATTTTTTTATGTTGTGTACCTGCATGAAAGCCAAAGGAATTCAAAGGAAGGTATCACTCATCAGAGAAAATTATCCATGAGAACGGTAGCTCTTAAGGGCTGTACCACAACAGAACTGCGGACAGCTGCTGACAACAGGCTCATGGATCTCTTATCACTGACACTGGGCTGACAGCTACAGAGGGATTCACAGGGCTGGTGGAAGGTAGGAGAGAAGTGAGAAACGGGGATGAACAGGACCTGGTCTGGAATGTTACCAAAAGCTTTAGAGCCCACACCTGTCTGGCCCAGTGAGCCTCACCTGCCCCACAACCCCATGAGCTTGGTAATGTAAGAGAATATCCCCATTCGTGGAAAATGCACACTGAAAGGGCCATGATGTATACAACTTACACCCAAACAATTCAGAAAAAAATTATAAGGGGGGGAGAGATAAAGCTATAGAGTAGGTGGGTTAAAATGTCAGTAGTAGGTAAATCCAGATAAATAGTTTATAAATGGTCCTTGTACCATTTTTTGCAGTCTTATGTAAATTTGAAAGTACATCCAAACAAAAAGTTAAAACAAAAGACATTTCCTCACTACCATGTCTTAGGTTCTCAGGATGCCTGTGCCCTCTGGGCCAAGCCAGCTCTCGTGGCCATGATCACAGCGGGGAGGAAACTGGGGACACCGGGAGGCAGAGCCCAGGTTTACCGGGCTTTATTCCCCCCTTTATTTCCCACCAGTGTGTCGTTGAGCAATATCGGGGATTATCTGAGCCACTCCTGCCCTCTGCCGGAAGGTGGGATTTTTCAAGTGCCCCAGCTGTCCTGGAGCCCAAGGAAGACACACTCTCCCCCTCTCTGCAGCATGGGCAAGGTGGGGCAAGTGCCTGCCCCCACAACTGTCTCGATCTTGATGGCTCTTTTCAGGAGATGGAGTCTCATCCTAATTTTAAAGAAACATAAAACACAAAAAAAGCAGTCCTTGCATTTCTTAGGACTCAGGGAGGCTTTGCCCCCAGGATTCTCATCTTCGTCAGGACCTCAAAGAGAAACTCATAAAGGGAACATTTGGGGAAACAGATCCGAATCCGGATGCTGAAAGCAGGTAGAAAAGCAGCCACGCACAGGTTGCCAGGGCACAACTGCAGATGAAGTAGGTCTAGTGAAAGAGCTGGGTGTCTGGACAGGTGGGAAATGCCTGAGGCCGGGTGTTCAGCAAGGGTGCCAGGGCAGGGGTAGGCAGCCCATCAGAGGAAATAAGAAGACACGGGGGGTGGGGGGGATTGGGTCAGGGGAGGACAGGAGGAAAGGCCAAGTCCGAGCTTAGGGCCTCCAGGACCCCAAGGCCCTTACCAAACAGTCCTAACGCAGGACTTGGCCACAACAAGGACAGCGGAGCCCCCAGAGCCACCTGTGCTGAGACCCTGAATTCATAGGACATTCTCCACTGGGAAGCACAGAGCCACAGTGTGACCGGGGGAAGGGCACTGCAGTGTCTTGTGGACTCTGGGCTGCCCAGTGGGATACCAGAGCAGAGCGGGGATCCCAGAGTCTGGAAACCACAACTGGAAATGGAATCAGAGGGAGGCTGCCCTGAGGGCCCGCTGGCCCTCACCTCTGCTTCTCTCTCCAATTTTCTTCATTTCTTTCCCTTGCTATGGATCCATCTTCTCTCTTTCTCAGTGGCTTCCACGTTACAGTGTAGCTACCCAGAGACTGATTCTAGACTCCTACATGAGGAGTTCAGCTCATTTTGTGGTTTGCCTGCTCCTGCACTAATCCGCTCTGGTGAGGAGTCACATTGCATTGTTCAGAGCATGGCGGCATCTATGAAGGGAAGAATGGATCGAGGGATAATGGGGGCCCCAGGAAGACCACCCAGCAAAATGCCAGGTAGCTGGGGTCTCCCAAGACAGGCTTGTGCATGGAGAAGCTATAGAATTAGGTGACTTAGTCATGTGTTTCAGCTTAAGGTTTGCTTCTTTGGGGCTATTTTGACAAAGCCTGAGACAGGTTGTCACTGAGCGTATGATTAATGAAAGGTCTGATTAAAAATCAAAGCCTCTAAGCTCAACAGAGACAAGCTGTTAAATAAAAAGGTGAAATGAGATGCCGACCTCTCTTAGGAATATGATTTCTCAATATCTGTGCTCCTGTTGGCTACGTGAACACCTTAAGGAATGAAATTTCTTCATCCACTTCCTTGCTGGGCACCCAGAGGGCTGGGAATGGCCTGGGGCACTCCTGGGAGAGGGGGGCTGGCTCTTTCACTCTCAGTGATGGAAATGGGCTGAGGGGCCGGTGGAGGGCCAGGTCAGGTGGGGTATGAGGATTTGGAAGAAAGCAATGAGGTGGAGTAAGGAAGAGGAGACAGGTCCTGCACTAGATGGTCCGTGCACTAGATGACCCGTATGGCCCAGTATGGCCGAGTTCTGAGCAGGGTCCCCCACTCTGGAGAGTGGTGGGAGGTCTGCATGGGGCTGGGGAAAGGGCAAGAAGAGGAATTATCAGGGGACCTGACCCCTGTGGCCAGTCTTGTCCATGGCACACTGTTCCTAGACCACCTCTCTGCATGCTGATGGGCAAACCACAGACCCTGACAGGTAGCCATTCATTCAGCCAGTCAGTCAGTCACTGGTTACATAGGATGGATTAAGCGTCTGACCTATATCGAGTTGTGTGCTACAAAGTCCATTCTGGGATGGAGTTGGAAGAAGAGTCACCTCAATGTTGTCAATACTTTAAGGTAAGCAGGAACCGAGTGGCAGGGAAAGGAAAGCAGAGAGGGCCTCTGGTATCAGGGTGACTCAAGGACAGCTTCACAGAAGAGAAATTTTGAGCCCCATTGTGAGAGATGAGTTTAAAATAATCCAGCTTCCTCCAAGGGAGTAGCTCTGTTACTTCCCATACAGGGCACTGGAGCTGAGGGCATCTCTCAATCAAAGCCCCCAGGATGGCCCTGTCTGTATGTCTCTCCCAGTGGCAGACTTCCGGTGTGTGTCCAAAGAGCACGGGAAGCCCCCTGAGGCCGTGAGTCAGGCCCCTGAGCCTGGAAGAAGTATTATATTTTCTTTCATTTTCTCCGCCTTTTCTGATTACATGTGGCTTTGGAGAGCTGGAGTTATTGCATTGCCATTTTATAGTGGAGAGATTAGGTTTCTAATCAGGTTTAAATGGGAAATGAGCTCTCAAGTATCAGGCTGAGCATTTTCACAGCATAACTGAGGGGAAAGGAGGCTGCAAAATCATTAAACTCTGTGCTTCCATAAAGAAAATGAACCACAAGAGAAAGGCCGTCCAAAATTACTAGCACGTAGGGGAGTTTCTGGTCCCTTCAGCCAAATAGAAAAGGAAGCTAACTACAGTCATGTGGGCATAATAGTGTTTCAGTCGACAAATGACCACACATATGATGGGGGTCTCATGAGATTATCACAAAGATCAAAAACCTCTGTGGCCTAGTGATTTGTGTTACAACCTGCTATACAGGTTTGTAGCCTGGGAGCACCAGGCCACACCATGTAGCCTAGGTATGCAAGCAACTATACCATCTAGGTTTGCATAAGTCCACTCTATGATGTTTGCACAGCAAGCTGCACTGCATATTCCTCAGAATGCCTTGACACTGCTAAGTGACACATGACCGGACTTGGGGCAATTGCTATCAGCTGGACATTTTCACAGGCAGCTGACTCCTGGCTGAGCTATAATGCTATATCTGACTGACTACTGGACCTTACAGTACTTGAATGTTCCCACAAGCTCACCAAATTCAACTTGCCCTAAACAAAATATATCAGTCCTTCTAATCCAGTCCCCTGTCACCTACCTACCATGGCCCCCAAGTCTGGTAGGGGAAACGCAGGGTTGCTAGTGCTCTAAACAATCCCCTTGCACTCATTCAGTACAACGTTGGTTGCCAAAGCTTTCAAAGGTTTCTACCACCTCAGTTCTTAATGCCATCCTCACCTCTCCATCCTCTCGGCTGGCTCCCAAGTCCAGCCCCTCCAAGTTCCCCCACAGGAGCCTCCTAACTTCTCAGCCCAGCTCTTTTTTAGGCAACCCTCTACTTTGGTTTTTTACAGTTTTTTAAATTGTGAGATAAATTGTTCATATGTTCTCAGAAGCACCTAGGTTAAGAAACAGAATATTGCACTTTCCTTAGACCAGGCTGTGCAGAGAAAAGCCATGGAAAGCCAGTCAGAGAGGCCTGCAGTAGGCCATGCACAGTGGCTTACATCTGCAAACCTAGCACTCTGGGAGGCCGAGGTGGGTGGATCACTTGCATTCACGAGTTCCAGACCAGCCTGAGCCAGAATGAGACCCCGTCTCTAAAAATAGCCAGGCAGGTGCCTGTAGTCCCAGCTACTTGGCAGGCTTAGGCAAGAGAATCACTTGAGCCCAAGAGTTTGAGGTTGCTGTGAACTGAGGGCAACAAGGTGAGATTCTGTCTCAAAAAGAAAAAAGGAAGAAAAAAAAAAAGACACCTGTAAGGAATGAATGAGCTTCCAGAGAATCCAGACTGCCTCAAGAAGGGGACATTTTTTTTTTATTGAGAGAAACCTCATGGAGAGGTGACTGGCTGAAAGCTATGCATCCATCCTTCAGCTGGTGGGATCCACCAGCTGCCCGGTACCTGGAGACAACTGGGGGCCTGTCCCAACAGACAATTGAGAAGGAGTGCAGCCCCTGCTGCCAAGACAGGTAGAGCCACCTACCACCTCATTACTACGTACTAAGCACCCACTGTGTACCAGGCACAATACTAGGGGCTCTTACCTTCACAACGACCCCTTGGGACAGATATAACTGTTCCCACTTTACAGATGAAGAAAAAGAGCCTCCAGGGATATGAAGCTACTTGCCAAGGTTAGCTGATTCACATCCAAGTTCTGTTCTTTCCTGTGTTATAATGGGTCCTAATGTAACACTAAGTCAATATTTTAAACGGATACCATAAAAAAGAGAATTCACAGTGTTTTACAGATACATAACTTTCTTAATGATCAGTGTGATGGTCAAACTATGTCTTGAAGATGGGATCCTTTTTCTAGGGGGGCCGTAACAATGAAGGTGCCTTCTGGTTTACATCAAAGAATGGCGCCTCAGACATGGGAGAGAGAGCCCTGGAGCTCACCTGTAGTTGGGGAATCACACTGGTTTAGAAAAATTTGAGAATGTAGAGGTGGTATGGAGTGTTGGTGTGGTGTGTGTATGGTATGTGAGTGTGTATGGTGTGTGGGGTACATGGGTGGGAAGGTTGTGGGGGTGTGAATGTGTGTGGTGTGTATGTGTGAGGTTTAGGTATATGTGTGGTATGTGTGTATGATGTTTGATATGTGATATGTGAGTAGGTGTGTGGTGCGTAGTGTGTGGGTGTGCATATAACACATTATAACATGTTTTGCGGGGCATACTTCCCACAATTGAGAACAGTGTTTGGGAATGGCCTTGACTACTTTTGGAACTGGGATATCCCTTAGTCAAGGATTACCCTCAAATTCTAGGCCCTATCAAGTGGTCTCAGTGACTCTGAAGTGAAGGAGGGTGCCCAAGTCACAGGGAGAAGTGGCCAGAATCCCCCAAATCAGCCCACCTACCCAGGGGTTCTTTGAAATGCTTGTGGCCTTAATACGTAGTGTGAGTTCTGAGTGCCGTGGGAACATAGGGGTGCAAACTGAAGGTCTGTGGCCCCCAAGAATCTGTGCCCATTGGCTTCAGCCGGGTGGAGCCCCCAGGACACAGGGCCCTGCCTCCCCAGCTACGGACTGGCCTCCAGTCACTCAAGGAAGACAAACTGGGTCATCGGCTGCTGCTATGTTCCTGGGAAAACAAGACTGGCCTGGATGTAGCAGGATGATCCGTCATCAGTTTTGGGTGCCTAATAATAAGTCTGAAACCGGAACATTGCCAATTTTGGAATCTCCTCAGAGGAGGCAGCAAAGAGCTGACAGCTCTTGGTTTAACTGTGGGCAAACGTCCATCACACTGTGGCCTACATTCCTTGGCTGTGCAAGGAATGTCTAAATACTTGTTTAAAACTGGGCCACAATAATATTTTGAAAGGGGCTTCTGAGATCTCAGAAAACTGAAGTGATCATTGGGTTTGTCCACCCACATCCAGGTGAGCACGCACATACAGGGTCTGCACACAGGAGGAGAGAATCTCATTTTGTGGTACTTCAGAGAAGATTTCATACTTTTTTGTTGTTGTTGTTGTTGAGACGGAGTCTTACTATGTTGCCTGGTAGAATGCCATGGCGTCCCAGCTCACAGCAACCTCCAACTCTTGAGCTTAAGCGATTCTCTTGCCTCAGCCTCCCAGGTAGCGGGACTACAGGTGCCCACCACAACGCCTGGCTATTTTTTTGTTGCAGTTGTCATTGTTGTTTAAGCAGGCCCACGCCAGGTTCGAACCTGCCTGCCTCAGTGTATGTGGCTGGCGCTCTAACCACTGAGGCGCCGAGCCAAGATGTCACACTTTTGTTAGCTTACATTGATATCAGATGGCTTGTTAGGACATTCTTCCCCATATTGTCTCTGTTTCCACATGCTAGGTCCCTGGAAGGGCCCTTCTCTTGACCTTGAGCAGCCCAGGCACTCTCACTGGGCTGGCCACACTGAGTTGGTACGCACCTGCTGCTGCCCCAACATTTGTATCAATAAGATACATCCTCATCCCTCTCTGGTCTCCTCACCCATTTAGCAGATATTTTCTGAGCACCCACCCATGCTAAGTGTGGGGAGCTAATTGTTGTCATGGCACACAGTAGCTATCCTCAGGGTGTTCACAGTCTGTGCAGAGGTGTGACTCCCCAGCTCCTGAGACTGAGCTCCTGTGCTCTCCCCATGTTGCGCTCTGCCCTCCTGTGGGGACACTAGCTTGCTTCCGGAAGGAAGCACTCTCCCTGGACTTTGTAAACAGGCAGGTGCTCCCCCAAGGTGGATCTGCGTGCTGGAGAGTGCTGAGCAGGGGAGCCCTGTGCCGGCCTGCAGATGATGTCTAGAGGAAATGTGGTCTGGGGTGCACCAAGGGGGACAATGGCTCTGGGGACGCTGGGCCTCTGCTGGGCCTTAAAAGGATGACCCCTTTTAAGACAGACCTGACTCAAAGCAATCATAATTGATGAGGAATGTCTACTAGGCTGCTATTCAGCTCTCATCCCTTGGCCCTCAACACTGAGTCATAGTTAATTCTCAGACTTGAATAATATAATAAATCTTGTCGAAACCCTTAATACTATGAACAGTAGGTGGTAAGACAAGGGCTCCTGGTCAGAGGACTGGACCGCCTGGCACACCACTAGCACTTCACTGGTCAGTCTCAAGTCACTGCCACAGGCAGGCTGTCACCTTTATACTGTTGCTCCAACCCTTGGAGCAGAGCGCTGCCGGGCAGAGGAGGTGTGAGGGGTGAGCACGTCCCGTGGCATCAGCCCAGGAGTCATGTCTGGCTTATCCACACAGGCTCTTCGTGTCTCTACTTTCTCTCCTCCCATTGACATTACTGCTCAGTGTTTTCTAGAAAGGAGAAAGAAGAAAAATTATTTTCTATTTCCTATGAAGTGTTTAGAAAAGATGAAACCTAAAACTTGCCTAAAATGAGGGTTTAGAATACCCTCTTCATGCTAATTATCCTCCACTTCTGCAGTCCTGGGCTGCGGTGTCTATGCATGTGTGACCTTGGAAGACCGATCCCTGCTGGGCGGAAGCCTCAGAATCCCCAGCTCAGTGTGGACCAGCGTGCCATGGGCACCGGGTGTATCCTCAGACTCACCTCTCAAATTCTTAATATTCGATGTCATGACGTAATTTGTTTTTAGGCTGTATCTCTCTCACTCTGTCACCCAGGTAGAGTGCCATGGTGTCCCAGCTCACAGCAACCTCAAACTCCTGAGCTCAAATGATCCTCCTGCCTCAGCCTCCCGAGAAGCTGGGGCTACAGGTGGTTGCTACCATGCCTGGCTAGTTTTTTCTATTTTTAGTAGAAACAGGGTCTCAGTCTTGCTCGAGCTGATCTCAAACTCCTGAACTGAAGCAATCCACTTGCCTCGCCCCCCTAGAGTGCTAGGATTAGACATGAGCCACTGTGCCCAGCCATGGTGTAATTTTTTTATAAGATGAGAAGCAATACTGGGAAAGTTAAAATGCCTATATAGGAATGCTATTTTTTTCTTTCCTCTCATCTGTTTATTAAGAAAAAAGTTTTAAAAAATAAACAAAAAGAATCCACTACCAACCCCCCCCCCCCCGCTTAGGTTTCTGAACAAGCACAGTCCATGTAATAACATCCATAAATGATCATATTAAACTCTGACTAGCTAGTGTCAGGGCAACGTGCCAGGTGCAGGCATCAGAGAGCATCTCTCATGACCTCTTGAATCACAACATCCGCTGTGTGTGCCTGTGTTTACTCCAGGGTAATTCAGCATTGCATCGTCAGTTTCTACACCAATCCCTTCCACGGTTCCAGAATCAGCTAATACAGCATGTAACTGGGCACCAAAGGAGCTTTATTTCAGATGAAATAAATATCTAATATAATATTTAAATAATTGCATCCTGGCTTGGAAATTTTACCTTCTGGTTTCACTGCTGGGCCAGTTGTCCTCAGCAGCAGCTTCTGCAGTAGCACTGTGATTTCATGAGTCTGCATCTCCTGATTTAATCCCCACTTAAACGTCACTTGCTCATAATGCTGGTGACGGTGGAGAGACAATTGTCGCTTTCCAACCCACATCAGCTTAGTCACCCCAAGTGATTTATGTGTATAGTGTATTGACCCTCATCTCAAAGGGACTACAAGAGGAAGTCTAGATTTACTGTTGTGATGTCTGCTGCTGCCTCAGTATTCTTGGTTCCTTCTCTCCTCCGTCTGATGAACTGCTCTTAACTCTTTTCCTCCCACTCAGAAACATCCACATTTATGTTCCTTTCATATTTCCACCAGAAGCCATACTTCTTTTTCAGAACAACATTTCTCCCATTTTTGGCCCTAAAGCTTGGACCATTCATTAAGGTTTAAGAAATAAAAGGATTCTGGGTTTCATGGAAGTCAGAGGCTGGTTCTACACTAAATCTTAAGGTTAGTCTGACTTCCAGTTTGGGTTTTACTTAACTACTTCTGTGATTTTGTTATTTTGTTTTGTTTTGAGACAGGGTCTCACTCTGTTGCCCTGGGTAGAGTGTCGTGGCGTCAGCCTACCTCACAGCAAGCTCAAACGCTTGGGCTCAAGTAATCCTCCTGTCTCAGCCTCCCATGTATCTGGGACTACAGGCACCCACCACAGTACTTGGCTATTTTTAGAGATGGGGATCTCGCTCTTGCTCAGGCTGGTCTGGAACTCCTGAGCTCAGGCAATCTACCCACTCAGGCCTCCCAGAGTGGTTCGATTACATGTAAACTGCCATTCCCATACCTGCAGAGGTTTTTTTATTTTTGTGCAGTTTTTGACCAGGGTTGGGTTTGAACCCGCCACCTCCAGCACATGGGGCCGGCATCCTACTCCTTTGAGCCACAGGCGCTGCTCCAGAGGTTTGTTTTTTTTTTCTTTTTTAATAAATTAAAACAAGAACCAGAATATCCCTACACCAAATAGCCAATACCACTAAGGAATCATTTAAAAAGAGTGTACGTGAAAATCGTTAAACACTTTTAAATATCAAACTAGATTATCTGATCTAACTTTTGTTGGTATGTGGGTAAGAAGGTATGTAAATGTGTTTCAAATGCTTTCAAATCTCAGTGCCCAGGTCATATCCAGAATCTCTGCAGGTGAGATGGGACCAGCACTTTCTGATGCTCCCCACATGATTTCAATCAGTAACTAGGCCGAGAAAGATTGTTGAATTCAGCAAACCCCTCAAGAGCCGAATCTATGACTGGTTGGTCTTTTTGCCCCTAAAGCACCTAAGTTAGTGACTTGTGTTAACATAATGACTAGATCTTGACTTTCCTATATTTCAAAGGAGAAAAAAAGCATCACAACCAAGAATTAACATGTTAAACTGTCAAAAGCTCAGGGATTCACAGATAGCATCACCTTCCCCTCATGTCTCCAGTGGGCCGGTGGACCTTTTGGATATGCCTCTTTTTGTACACACATATACACATAGATGCACACACACTCCCCTGTGCTGAGCTCCTCCTCTGTACCTGAGAATTTGGTATTGGGTTTCTTGGCTTAAGTCATAACCCAGTAGAGAAAAATGAAAGCCCTCACCCAGCTGTGCCCTTCATTGATACCAATAAGAAAGTCAGGCCTGGTGGCGCATGCCTGTTATGTGAACACCCTGAGAAGATGAGGTGGGTAGATCCCTTGAGCTCAGGCGTTCAAGACCAGCCTAAGCAGGAGTGAGCTCCTGTCTCTACTAAAAACAGAAAAACTAACTGGGCATCATAGCAGATGCCTGTAGTGCCAACTAATGGAGAGGCTGAGACAGGAGAATCACTTGAGACCAAGAGTTTGAGGTGAGCTACGCTAATGCCCTGGCACTCTACCCAGGGCAATGCAGTGAGACTCTGTCTCAAAAATTTTTTTTAAAAAAAGAGGGGGGGAATTCTGGAAGATAGCTGACTGGTAGCAACACTTGGCAGAGTCTCCTGAGCAGAGGAAGAAAAACTGGACAGAATCGGATTCTATGAAGCCAAAGGTGGGGAGCTGAACCAAGAAAGAAGTTCGGCAAGGTGTAATTCTAAGGAAGAGCTACAGAGTAATTCAAATTACAGGTACAAAGCCTATCAACTAGAGGACGGGAGACCAATCCCCCAAGCAGGAGGCCTGCCACAGGCTATCTGCAAATGAGCATGAATCAAAAGACCTCTCATTTTATCTCACTGGAGAGAGCCACTAAACGCCAGGGCTATTTCTCCAGGGAGGTCCCACTTATGAATCTAGACACCACCCTGCCAGGCATAAAATTGAACAGATATTTCCCCCACAAGCCCAAACTCCCAGTCCACCCTTCCTCTCATATGGCGGTCTAAAGTTCTGCCCCCTGCAGAGCACAGAGTGTTTGGCCTTGTCCTGAGAGATCTGGGCATATTGTGGACTGCCAACCATCAGAATGAAATCTGTGACTAACGGTGAAGAAAGGGACACTCAGTGGGAGGAGGAGCAGTCCCCTGCCCCGGCCCGCGGGGAATTCAACGGGGACCTGGGAAACAAAGGGGTCAGTCGAATGAGGGGACAAGAGACACGAAAGAATGAGAGCAAGTCAAGAGTCTGATCAAGCTCCAAAGAGTTTATTTTTCAGCTGGGCTTATAAGCACACAAACAAGGAAGTAACTAAGGGCTGTTCCTAGCAGGGCGGGGAGGGGGCTAGTTTCTGGAAAATTACTAGGAGAACCCTAAGGTGGGGGGTGCATTTTTGAGGAGATATGTAAGGGGAAAGTACCGTTGCTGTTTATGGTTGAATTACTGAGAATAGTTTGCTCGTAAAATCAAGATAGCAAGGGGCATTCTTGTGATATGTTTTGGCTCCCGGCAGTCCCCTGCTTATGACTATGCCTGGCCAGTGGTGGTGTTGACCCTCGGTTCAGGGTGTGTCTGGCAGGACAGGGTGTAGAACCCCCAGCTCTGACAGCACCCACAGTGGGAGAGTGGTTCCCTGTGTAGACTGAGTTCAGCAGACAGGGCTTGTCCCCAGGCCTTGCTGGGCCTGTGAGCAGAGGCATGCTAGGCATGGACTGAGACCTGAGAGCAAGAGCTTGGTCCCCTGATTCCAACAGAACCCTCGAACCAAGACCTGAGGGCTAGGGCATGGTCCCCTGTCTCCAGCGGGGCTGGTGAGGAGAGGCTTACTGGGTGAGGACTGAGACCTGTGGGTGGGGTGCTGTGCCCTGACTCTAACAGAGCCTGTGAACAGAGGCTTGCCAGGTAGTAGACTGAGACTAGCAGGTGGGGGCATGGTCCTCTGACTCCAACTGGTCTGGTAAGCAGAGGCTAGCTGGGTGTGGACTGAGACCAGGGGGCAGGGGTGTGGCCCCTAGATCCAACTAGGCCTGTGAGCAAAGAAGCAGACAACAGTGTGGACTGAGTCTAGTGGACAGGAGTGTGGATCCCTGCCTTCAATTGCACTGTTGGAGACCTTTGAACTCCTCTCTGTTAAGCAGAGTTTGCATTGCCTAAGACAATTTAATTGGAACCTGTTTCTGGGGCTGTTCACTCAGGGACATTCTGAGGCTGACCTTCAAAGTTCTATAGTGGAAAAGAACTGAAGAATGGGAGCTGGGTGCCACAGCTGTTTGTATCTCTTCACAATCAGGATTTAAACCTAATATTGTGGCTTCTTAGGATAGGGTCGATGTTGGCTGATATCAAAACAGAGCTAGATTGTGCTATCTCACCAAGTAGGTCCTCAGAGTCTCCAGCCAAAACTCTGAAAGGGGCCTTTGTAAGGTTGTAGGAGATAAGCCACAATTACAAAGCCTAGCACTTTGGTAAGGGGCTATCTCTATACTTGGGAACCCCAATTCAATCTCACCCTACCAGTTCTAATAACCAAACGGTGGAAAATAAACATAGTGTGGACCCAACAGAAGAACTCTGGCAACATGTAGATCACCCCCCCCATCCAAGAAATGACAAAGGAGATACCACTGAAGATGCCATGCATAGACAAATGGTAGCAATGTCAAAAGTCGAATTCAGAACATGGATGGCAAATAAGATAAATAGAATGGAAGAAAAGATAAAAATTTAATTCCAAAGAGTAGTTCTAAAGTCTCAAGAAATTAATGAATTCAAAGCCCAAATCAACAAAGATATGGACATAATGAGAAAAGAGATAGCAGAGCTCAAGGATATGAAAAAGTTAATAAAGAAACTCCAAAATACAGTAGAATCCCTCAGTAATAAAGTTGACCAGGCAGAAGAAAGGATCTCTGAAACTGAATACAAAGCTTTTGAATGGTCCCAAACACTCAAAGAGGCAGACAAATGGAGAGCAAAAAACTGATCATTCCCTGAGAGAGTTGTGGGATCACTCCAAAAGATCAAACATTTGTCTTATGGGAATTCCCAAAGAAGAAGAGGATGGCCCTAAAGGTACAGATGCTCTACTTCAAGAGATTCTGGAGGAGAACTTCCCAAGCATTGCAAGAGATACAGAACTTCAGATAGCAGATAGTTTCAGAACCCCAGCAAGACTCAATTCAAATAAACCATCTCCTAGACACATTGTGATTAACTTTGCCAAAGTTAAGACAAAGGAGAAAATTCTGCAAGCAGCCAGACATAAGAAAAGCATCACCTACAAAGGGAGAAATATCAGAATGACTGCAGATCTCTCAGCCGAAACATTTCAAGCCAGAAGAAGATGGTCATCGATCTTCAGTCTCCTAAAACAAAACAACTTCCAGCCCAGGATCCTCTATCCAGCTAAACTGAGTTTCATTTGTGATGGAGAAATCAAATACTTTAATGACATAGACATGTTGAAGAAATCTGCTATAACTAAACCAGTTGTCCAGGATATTCTCAGACCCATCCTCCACAATGACAAGTGCAATGCTCTACCTCCAAAGTAAACTCACCCAGAAATTTTTGAACAAAACCCAAATTCCACAGTGGTTGAAAGGATTAAATATGTCCCCTAGACATCCGAAAATTATGATACCTACAACACAACCAGGCTTATCAATTCTCTCAATTAATGTGAATGGTTTAAATTGTCCTCTAAAGAGGCACAGGCTGGCTGAATGGATACATAAACTCAGACCAGATATCTGCAGTATACAAGAATCTCACCTTACCTTAAAAGATAAAAATAGAGTTAGGGTGAAGGGATGCAGTTATATAATACAGGCAAACAGAAACCAGAAAAAAGCAAGGGTTGCAATTTTAGTAGCAGATACAATTGGCCTTAAACCAACAAAGATAAAGTAAGATAAGGAGGATCACTACATATTCGTCAAGGGAAACACCCAACATGAAGAGATTTCGATAATTAACATTTAAACACCCTGTCAGAATGCTCCTCAATTCATAAAGCAGATGCTAAAGGATATGAGCAACTTGATATCTTCCTGCACTATAATAGTTGGAGATTTTAACACCCCTTTGACAGTTTTGGATAGATCTTCCAAAAAGAAACTAAACAAAGAATTATTAGTATTAAACCTGACCCTAGAACAAATGGACTTTACAGATCTCTATAGAACATTTCACCCTAATAAAACTGAATATACATTCTTCTCATCAGCCCACAGGTCATCCTCCAAAATAGACCATATTCCAGAACACAAGTCTAACCTCAGAAAATTTAAAAGTATAGAAATTATTCCTTGTATCTTCGTGGACCACCATGGAATAAAAGTTGAACTCAACAGCAGCAGGAATCCTCACACTCAAACAAAGTAATGGAAATTAAATAATCTTAGGCTAAATGATAGCTAGGTCAAAGATGAGATTAAGAAGGAAATCACCAAATTTTTGGAACAAAATGATAACAAAGACACAAATTATCAAAAGCTATGGGATATTGCTAGGGCAGTCCTAAGAGGGAAATTTATAGCATTGGAAGCCTTCATCAAGAGAACAGAAAGAGAGGAAGCCAACAATTTAATGGATCATCTCAAGCAACTGGAAAAGGAAGAACATTGCAACCCCAAAACCAGCAAAAGAAAAGAAATAACCAAAAGTAGGGCAGAATTTAATGAAATAGAAAACAAAAGAATCATTCAGAAGATCAACAAAACAAAAAGTTGGTTTTTTGAAAAGATTAACATAATTGATAAACCTTTGGCCAACCTAACCAGAAACAGAAAGTAAAATCTCTAATATCGTCTATCAGAAACGAGAAAGGAGAGTGGTGCCTTTGTCTCAAAGGAGTAGGCCACCGGCCCCATATGCCAGAGGTGGCGGTTCACACCCAGCCCTGGCCAAAAACTGCAAAAAAAAGAAAGAAAGAAACAAGAAACAAGAAATAACAACAGACATTTCAGAAATTCAAAAAATCCTCAATGATTACTACAAAAATCTCTATTCCCAGAAACAGGAAAATCTGAAGGAAATAGACCAGTACCTGGAAGAACACCACCTTTTCTAGACTCAACAAGAAAGAATTAGAAATCTTGAATAGACCTATATCAATCACTGAAATACCATCAACAATATGCAATCTCCCTAAAAAGAAAAGTTCAGGACCAGATGGCTTCACATCCAAATTCTATCAAATCTTTCAAGAAGTAATAGTACCTATATTATACAACATTTTCCAAAGCATAGAAAAGGAAAGAATACTTCCCAACACATTCTATGAAGCGAATATCACCCTGATACCCAAACCAGGAAAGGATCCAACAAAGAAAGAAAATTATAGACCAATATCATTAATGAGTATCAATGCAAAAATATTCAATAAGATCTTAGTGAACAGAATTGAACAACACATCAAAAAAATTATACACCATGATCAAGCTGGTTGTATTCCAGGGTTACAGGGTTGGTTCAACATATACAAATCTATAAATATAATACATCACATCAATAAAATAAAAAACAAAGACCATACGATTCTCTCAGTTGGCACAGAAAAAGCCTTTGATAATATCCAGCATCCTTTCATGATCAGAACACTTAAGAAAACAGGCATAGAAGGGATATTTCTTAAACTGATAGAGGCCATCTACAGCAAACCCACAGCCAATGTCAAATTGAATGGTGTAAAATTGAAAACATTTCCACTCAGATCAGGAATGAGGCAAGGATGCCCACTGTCTCCACTGCTATTCAACATAGTAATGGAAGTCTTAGCCATCACAATAAGGCAAGAGAAGGTGATCAACGGTATCCAAAATAGGGTCAGAGAAGATCAAACTCTCACTCTTTGCTGATGATATGATCCTATACCTGGAAAATCCCAGGACTCAACTTCAAAACTCTTAAAAGTGATCAAGGAACACAGCAGTGTCTCAGGATACAAAATCTACAAGTTGGTAGCTTTTATATATGTCAACAATAAGCTGAAAAAATAATCAAGGACTCTATTCCTTTTACAGTAGTGCCAAAGAAGATGAAATATCTGGGAATTTGCCTAACAAAGGACATGAAAGATCTCTATAAAGAGAACTATGAAACTCCGAGAAAAGAAATAGCTGAAGATGTTAACAAATGGAAAAACATACCATGCTCATGGCTGGGAAGAATGAACATTGTTAAAATGTCCATACTATCCAAAGCAATCTACAATCCCCATTTAAGCACCATTGTCATACTTTAAAAAACTTGAAAAAATAGTACTCTGTTTTATATGGAATTAGAAAAAACCTTGAATAGCAAATACATGACTCAGAAATAAGAACAAATCAGAAAGTATCACATTACCAGACTTCAGGCTATACTATAAATCTATAGTGATCAAAACAGCATGGTACTGGCACAAAAGCAGAGTGGTAGATTTATGGAACAGAATAGAGAAACAAGAGATGAACCCAGCTACTTATCATCATTTGATCTTCGACAAGCCTATCAAAAATATCCAGTGAGGGAAAGACTCCCTATTTAACAAATGGTGCTGGGTGAACTGGCTGGTGACCTGTAGAAGACCGAAACTGGACTCCCACCTTTCACCATTAACAAAAATTGACTCTCACTGGGTAAAAGATTTAAACTTAAGACACGAAAACTTTAGCCGGGCGTTGTGGCGGGTGCCTGTAGTCCCAGCTACTCGGGAGGCTGAGGCAAGAGAATCGCCTAAGCCCAGGAGTTGGAGGTTGCTGTGAGCTGTGTGAGGCCATGGCACTCTACCGAGGGCCATAAAGTGAGACTCTGTCTCTACAAAAAAAAAAAAAAGACATGAAAACTATAAAAATACTAGAAGAGAGGGCGGGGAAAACACTTGAAGAAATTAGTCTGAGAGAATATTTTATGAGGAGGACTCCCCAGGCCATTGAAGCAACACCAAAAATATATTACTAGGATCTGACCAAACTAAAAAGCTTTTGCATAGCCAAGAGCACAGTAAGTAAAGCAAACAGACAACCTTCAGAATGGGAGAAGATTTTTGTAGGTTATGCTTCCCACAAAAGTCTGATAACTAGAATCTACAGAGAACTCAAACTAATCAATAAAAAAAGAACAAATAACATCATTTCTATGTGGGCAAGAGACTTGAACAGAAACTTCTCTGATGAAGACAGGTGCATGGCCTACAAACACATGAAAAAATGCTTATCATCCTTAATCATCAGAGAAACACGAATCAAACCACTTTGAAATATCTAACTCCAGTAAAATTAGCCCATGTCACAAAATCCCAAAAAACAGATGTTGGCGTGGATGTGGAGAGAAGGGAACACTTCTACATTGCTGATGGGAAAGCAAGCTAATACAACATTTTTGGAAAAAAGTTTGGAGAACACTCAAGGAACTAAAAATAGACCTACTATTCAATCCTGCAATTCCTCTACTAGGCATATACCCAGATGATCAAAAATTATTTTACAATAAAAACATTTGCACCAGAATATTTACTACAGCCCAATTCATAATAGCAAAAGACATGGAAACAGCCCAAGTGCCCATCGGCCCATGAATGGATTAACAAATTGTGGTATATGTACACCATGGAATACTATGCAGCCATAAAAAGATGGAGATGTCACATCTTTTATGTTTACCTGGATGGAGCTGGAACATATTCTTCTTAGTAAAGTATCTCAAGAATGGGGAAAAAAGTATCCAATGTACTCAGCCCTACTATGAAATCAATATATAATCACCTACACACTCATATGAATGGCAAAACATAACTATAGTCCAGAAAGTCGAAGGGAAGAAGAGAGAGGGGGGGAGAGGGAGGGGATGGGGATATGGGAGGAGGGAGGGTATTTGGGGGGACCTCACCTAATGTGCATGATGCAATGGTACATTTCAAAACTATTAAGAAATGAGTATAATTGTGATGCCTGTGTTACTTAGTTCCATGTAAACATTTCACATTGTTTATCGAAGCAGTGACCTGAACCCCATAAATGCATCAATGTACAAAGTTATGATTCAATTTTTAAAAATGATATCAACAAGAGAACTGTAAAATGAATTTCTGGATCACCACTGAGCAGTAGGCCACCTTAGAAGAACCCCTTCTTTATTACCATGTCCCAAAGTTGATAATGTTATTCCTAAGACATTTCCAAACCAAGACTGGCTTTTCCTTAGGACTCATTAGCAAGACTGTGAGAAGAGGCCTTTGAAAAATTGAAGTTCTTCAGAAATACAGTCATCACTGTGAATCTATGGGGATTAGTTCTAGGATCCCTGCAGAATACCAAAATCCAAGGATGCTCTTGTCCCTGATATAAAATGGCATAGCATTTGCATATAACTGACAGACATTTTATTGTATACTTCAAATCATCTCTTGATTTCTTTTCTCTTTTTGTGGAGGTAGGAGGTAAGAGTCTTACTATGTCACCCTTGGTAGAGTGCTATGGCATAACAACTCACAGCAACCTCAAACTCCTGGGCTTAAGCAATTCTCTTGCCTCAGACTCCCAAGTAGCTGGGACTATAGGCGCCCGCCACAATGCCTGTCTATTTTTTTGTTGTAGTTGTCATTGTTGTTTAGCAGGCCCAGGCCAAGTTTTAACCCACCAGCCCCAGTGTATGTGGCCTGTGCTCTTACCAGTGAGCAACAGGTGCCAAGCTATCTTGATTTCTTATAATACCTAATACAATGTAAATGCTATTCGGGTAGTTGTTATACTGTATTGTTTAGGGAATAACAAAAAGAAAAAGAGTCTGTTCATAATTTGTACAGGTTTAATTCTTTTCCCAAATATTTTCGATGTTTGGTTGGGTGAACCCATGGATGTAGAACCGATGGATATCAAGGGCCAAGTATATTGTGAGCTTTTTCTTGCAGGTGGTGGTAGAGGCTACTTCTTACCCCCTGTGCAGCTAATCCTTCTGGCTTTAATCTCATCTGAAATTTAGTAGCTTTCAATGGTATTGATAGTTAGCCCTTCCAAACCTGTTAAAAAAGATTTAATGCTGAAGACACAAGGTCCATTTTTATTGGGCTGACACCCAAAATTATCCATGCTTGATATGGCCCTCTGGGCCGCCCAGTAGTATCTGGGACTATAGGCGCCCGCCACAATGCCTGTCTATCACGATAGCTATCAATCTCCCAATGACAAGATTTCAAGAGAAGAATGTCTGGTGTATGAGTACGTTATAATTCTGTTATAAATATGCCTGTAACATATTAACAAGGTAATTTTTAATATAATCCATTTAGCACTCTGAATTTACCTTGTTTAATTGTTACAATATTCTTGGAACATTATTCCATTCTTAGACTTTCTTAGGGTACTATTGGTTTATTTGTTGGTTTGTTTTTTAATCCTGTCAGGTCGTAGCATTACAACAGATTTAGTGAAATTATATCAGTTACTAAGCTTCTAAAATAAATGATCCCATGTATTTTTGAAATTGTTTCTTTACTCTGCTTTGCCCATGTATTTTTAAAATCAAGAAGTTCCCTAATAATTTGAACACATCTGCCTTTTATGTCATTTAGGAGTCCCCCCCACTTTTTTTTGAGACAGAGTCTCACCTTGTCACCCTGGGGTTGAGTGCTGTGCCATCATAGCTCACGGCAACCTCAAACTCTTGGGCTCAAGCAATCCTCTTACCTCAGCCTCCCCAGTAGCTTGGACTACAGGTGCCTTCCACAAAGCCCGGTTATTTTTAGGGATGGGGTCTCACTCTTGCTCGGGTTGGTCTTTAAGACTGGCCTTTCCTTGGAACTCATTAGCAAGACTTTGTGAAAAGAGACCTTTGCGATGTCTGAGACCTCAGACGTCAGTTCCTGAGCTCGAGTGATCCACTGCCTCAGCCTCCCAGAGTGCTAGGATTACAGGCATGAGCCACTGCACCTGGCTGGAGCACATGCATTTTATGAGCTTACAATTCCAAATGTAGAGAAATAATGACATTAAATCCCAGCATTTTGGAGGAAAAAATACATTAAATCAGCTATGTAAACTGTGACATATAAATCAAGTTAATTCTTCTGTAACAGTGTAAAAGTTACAAATTTTCATCAAGACGGAAACTGAAATTAAGAAAAAACTGATCCAGGGTGGCGCCTGTGGCTCAAAGGGGTAGGGCGCTGGCCCCATATGCCGGAGGTGGTGGGTTCAAACCCAGCCCTGGCCAGAAACTGCAAAAAAAAAAAAAAAAAAAATAGAAAAAACTGATCCATTTGGCAAGTGTCCTCATTGGACAGCATTTCCAGAGTCCACCTTTACTGGTGTGGCATCTACTCACCAGTCACACCAATGGGTTTGTTCACACCAACTCTGGCACGCAGATCTGCATCCTTTAATGCATGTATTTCCTGCTCTGTTTGTACATTTGCTGTTTCATTTATGGTTAGTGTGGTTTCTTTCATAGTAACTACTTATTGAAGTTTGTGCTGAAACAAAATCCTGCTCTTTTCCTCTGTAGTTCTCTTGGAAGAGCTATCTTGCCAGTAGCCTTTGTCCATTCTAATCAATCCCACTGCCCACTTCTCACCCTCCACTGCTCATCCTTCTGGCTTCAGAATTCTAGGGAGAAGCTGAATGGGAGTCAGCGTCAGTGTCCCAGGATAGAAGAAACCCCTCCACAGCCCCATGGGTTAGGATCACTGTCAACTACACACATGAAGATTTGCCCCGTCACTCTTTGCAGTCCACATCATGCTACCCTCAATAAAGACGCCATTCAACAAACATGGGGAAAAAATACATGAAGGAACAATATGCCAGCAGTGAATCGTGACTTTGCATTCTTGGGCAAGATTGCAAGTGTCTGAACAGCACCAATTCTCTGTTGAGCTCAGGCAGCTCATTTTCCCGATTCCGGCTTCTTCTTCAAGGAGGCAGAATGATTCATGATGCTGACCACACACTCACTCTGGGCGGGACATTTCACGTAGGGTGCCTCGAGTTATGGTCAGAACTCTAGCTTTAGCAGGAAGAACTATGGCTATGCATTTCCTAAAGTTATCCAGCAAGTAAGTGGCAGACCCAGGATTCAACCCACAACTGTCTGATTCCAAATTCAATGGTTCCCTCTCTTCTACCAGGTCACTGACGGGGAGAATGTAGCAAGCGTGTGCAGACTTCCACACATGCACTAAACACAGAATTTAAATAAGTGGCAGCTGGAGAAAAGAATTACCAGTATAATTCATAAAACTTTGCATCTAAACATTTGTAATGTTTTCCTAATGCATCCAAAAATAAAATTAAATCAAAAAGAGTTTTTCGGGCAGCACCTATGGCTCAGTGAGTAGGGTGCTGGTCCCATATGCCAAGGGTGGCGAGTTCAAACCCAGCCCCGGCCAAACTGCAACCAAAAAAAAAAGAGTTTTTCATCTTTCAGTATTTCACATTCCATTGTAGTTTGTTTTCTTTCCTTTTTTTTGATGCTCAAATTTTTTGTAATTGTAATTAAGGGGAAAGAAATCAGCATTTACTGTCTGTCTTTTTAGGAGCTGCAGACCCATCCCAGTTCATGACAGAAAGCTCCTTTTTACCAAAGAATGACAGGTTATAAAGGTAGAAGAAATAATAGAATTAGAAGCCACCATTTTGCAACCTCCTGAGAAATAATTGATTCAGGCAAGAGCCATGAAAAAAATTTACAACCATCAGCTGCTTAGGTGTGGGGAGCCAGGCTCTTGGCTCCTTCCCGTAGTATCATTCCATGGATGACTTGCTCATTTCAAGGGAAAAAGATACTTCCCCAAAGAAAAGACTTGGTGGGCAGCTCAGTCAAGGGGGCACACTGAGCTTCCCTAACAATGGCACAGCCTGTGTGGTGGCCTTTCCATGTGAGGCCAAAAGAAGTATGAGGTATCACCCAGGCAGTATTTTTTCCATGTACAAACCTGCAGTTTGCGAAGCCTTTAGACCTAACTTCCAGTGCACAGGAAATACAATAGCTGGAGTATCAAGTTAATAACATTACAAGGAAACAGTTATGAACAAACTGGCCAGTCTCTTCAGAAAATCAATATGATAATAGAAAACAATGTTTGCCTTCCCCCTTCCCCCCAGCAGAGGCAGATGACAGCAGGGGGCACAGAGGAGCATTTCAGGGCAAGGGACACCTATAATTTATGAGCAGTACACTTAAAGTGACTGCATTTTATTCTATTTAGATTATGTCTCGACACAGTGCATTAAGAACAAAATGTTAATGTCACGTACAAAAACATAAGGCAACCATTACATATTTTATTTACTGATTTACTTTTATTTTTTGGGATAGAGTCTCACTGTTTCGTCCTCGGTAGAGTGCTGTAGCATCATAGCTCACAGCAATTTCAAACTCTTGGGCTTAAGTGATTCTCTTGCCTCAGCCTCCCAAGTAGCTGGGACTACAGGTGCCTGCCACAACGCCCAGCTATTTTTTTGTTGCAGTTGTCATTGTTGTTTAGCTGTCCTGGGCCGAGTTTGAACCCACCTACCTCAGTGGATGTGGCCAGCACCATAACCACCCACTGGAGCACATAGCCACATTACATATTTTAAAAGTCTAAAGAGCCATAATAACCAGACATAAGGAGAGAAACTTGATTAGATCTAGGCTCCAAAAGAAAAGAACAACTAAGAAAGACATTTGGGGCATAACTGGGGGAATTTAATCGTGTACTGGATACTAGGTCACACTGAGATATTTTATCATTATTATTATTATTTTTTTTTTTTTAGAGACAGAGTCTCACTTTATTGCCCTCGGTAGAGTGCTGTGGCATCACAGCTCATAGCAACCTCCAACTCCTGGGTCTAGGTGATTCTCTTGCCTCCCGAGTAGCTGGGATGACAGGCGCCTGCCAGAATGCCAGGCTATTTTTTGTTGCAGTTTGGCCGGAGCCAGGTTTGAACCCGCTACCCTTGGATATGGGGCCAGCGCCCTACCCACTGAGCCACAGGCTCTGCCCCAATGCTGAGATATTTTAAAATATTTCTTATGGTTATGTAGGACAATGTTCATATTGTTAGCAGACACTTACTGAAATATTTAGGAGAGCAGTATTGTGAGATCTGTAACTTAATCTATACAAAGATTATGTGAATTACACATGAATATGTGGAGTAATAAAGCAAGACAGTCATGTCATGCATAATGACATCTTCGTTGACAGGCTGCACACACCACATGGTCCCAGGAGATTACCATAAAGCACAAAAATTCCTATCCCTTAGTATTTGTTATACTATACTTTCAATTGTTATTTTAGAGTGTACTCCTTCTACTTATCAAAAAAAAAAAAAAAAACAAAGAAACTGCCTCAGGCAGGTCCTTCAGAAGGTATTCCAAAAAATGGCATGGCTATTAATATGGAGATGAGAACTTTGTGAGTGTTACCGCCCTGAAGACCTTTCAGTAGACCAGAGGTGGAAGGCGAAGGCAGAGATCCGATGATTGACTCTGTGTAGGCCTAGGCTAATGTGTGTGTTTATATCTTAGCTTTAAAAAAAATAAATTAATTAAAAATAAGTATAAAAAGTAAAAAAAATTAACAAAAAAATTTTTAAATAGGACAAAGCCTACTGGGTAAAAATATAAAGAAAGAGAATTTTTTTGTACAGCTGTGCACTGGTGATGAATGAGAGTTCCTGTAGCTCCACACCCTCATCGGCGTTTGGTGTTATTAGTATTTTGGATTTGGGTTAGTCTATTAGGCATATAATCATATCTCATTGTCTTAATTTACACTTCTATGATGACTTACGAAGTGGGGCATCTTTTCATATGCCTATTTTCCCTCTGTATATATTCTTTAGTGAGGTGCCTCTTAAGACTTTGGCTCATGTTTTAGTTGAGTTGTTTTCCTGTTGTTGAGTTTAAGTGTCTCTCTATATTTTGGATACCAGCCATTTATCAGATTAAGTGTTTTGCAGTTATTTTCTTCCAGTCTGTGGCTTGTCTTTTCATTCTCTTGAACTTTAAAAATTTTTCATGATGAAAATGTGGAACTTTGGGAATGCCATGTGTGTTTGACGGCCCCTAAGATTTGGAGTCAGCCTGCAGAAACTCTGGCCTCTTGGCGAAGTGTCTCTTAAAACAAGGATCCACCTCTTTTCGTTGCTTCTTCTGCAGGAGAAAGGACTCTGACAGGTCCCCAGAGAGCTTTTTTTCTGTTCTCTGTGACCTGGAGGACTTGGAGCTCCTCCCATCATGTTTCTTGCCTACTGGATCTCAATTTGGTAGGGAAAATATGAGCAGATAGTTATGTTCTTACTTGAAGAAGTAACTCAAGGCTAAAAGAAAAGACAAATTCACTCCTGGAATTTCCTTATTAGAGAGGAGAAGACAGGAAAACAGGCTAAGAAGCCTTTAAAACTTAACAAAGTTTAATGAAAATGTAGTATGTTACTTGAAGGTGAACGTCAAAGAAACCAATGTTTGTTACAAGGATTCTAAATGTGGAACGAAAGTCAGGGTACTGTTTAACATGGCGATGTCTGTGATGTTACTTCTGCTAAGGGAGATGAGCCTCATTCAAATTCTCCTTCTCCCAGAAGGGCCAGCTCAAAATGCTTGTTCTGCACATCTTCCCCAACTTCCCACAGTGATTGCTCCAGTTCTCAGACTCCAATTACTCTTATCATCTGTTTCATCCTGTCTGGTCCTTCATCATCTAGTAGATTATTTAAATAACTTGTACTTTCATCTCTTTTTACCCAAAGCCAGGACTGAATTTGATAGGGACCACCCCCAGCCCTGATTCCCCCAACTGACACTTCTGTGTCCAACATACTGCAAGTGTTCAGAGACTGAGACCATGTCTAAGCAGTTCTGCACCTGAACTGCCCTACACAGGGCCTGGCTTGTAAAGGTTTGATGAGTGAATAATTGCTTTCTTCCTGTTCCTCCTGTGGCCAGGGCATAGATCAAGACATAAGGAGTTTCTTCATTAAAGTTTCCTTATTGAAAGGGATCAAGTGGCTTGGAATCAGGAGACTGAAGGGACAAAGTCTCCTGAAGTATCTTGTCACCTCAGATAAGGCCCTGCACCTCCTATGACTTAGGCTGTGTATGCACAAACACAGAGTTAAAAAATAAGCAAAAGACCTGAAGAGCCACCTCACCAAAGAATACATATAAATGCCATACAAGCACATGAAAAGATGATCCAAATTATATATCACGAGGGAAATGCAAATAAAAACAACAAAGAGATATCACTACACACTTGCTAGAATAGCCAAAATCTAAAACACTGGCAAATGCCCACAAAGATGTGAAGCAACAGGAGCTTTCATTCATTGTTGGCAGGAATACAAAATGGTATAGCCACTCCTTTGACAATTTCTTACAAAACTAAACATATTTTTACCATAAGATCCAACAATTGTGCTTGTTGGTATTTGTTTATGTATTTATGTATTTATGCATTTATTTATTTTGAGACAGTCTCACTATGTCATCGTTGGTAGAGTTCTGTGGCATCACAGCTCACAGCAACCTCAAACTCTTGGGCTTACGTGATTCTCTAGCCTCAGACTCCCAAGTAGCTGGGACTACAGGCACCCGCCATAACACCTGGCTATTTTTTTGTTACAGTCATCATTGTCGTTTAGCAGGCCCAGGCTGGGTTCAAACCCGCCAGCCTCGGTATACTGCTACAGGCACCGAGCTGTGCTTGTTGGTTTTATACATATGAGTTGAAACCTTATGTCCACAAAGAAACCAAACCCTAACCTTAACCCAGCTTTATTTATAATTGCTAAAACTTGGAAACAATCAGGATGTCCACTGGTAGGTGAAGGAATGAACAAACTGTGAAGTGCCCTCTAGTTACAGGGAAGTTTGTGCATCAAAACTTTGACTTTGTTCTTCTCCTTCAATATCATGTTGACTGTTCTGGGTGCTGTGCCTTTCAATTTAAACTGTAGAATCAATTTGTTGATACCCACTTTCTGAGTTTTGATTGAGATTGCATTAAATTCTGTTGATCAAGGTGGAGAGAGTTGACATGTTGGCAATACTGAGCCTACCCATGAGCATGGAATATTTATTCATTTATTAGCCCTTTGATTTACTTTATCAGAGTTTTGTAGTCTTCCTCATATAGATGGAATTTTATTCAACAATGAAAAAAAATAAGCTATCAAGCCACAGAAAGAGATGGAAGAAACTTAAATGTATGTCAATCTGACAAGGCCACATACTGCGTAATTCCAACTATAATTTCCAACTAGGAAAATGAAAACTGGAACAGTAAAAGATTAGTTTATGAGAATTAAGGGTGGGGGGATCAACAGGCAAAACACAGAGGATTTTTAGGGCAATGAAACTACTCTGTATGATTCTATAATAGAGTATGTGCTTCATTACACATTTTTCAAAAGCCAACACCAAAAGTGAACCCTAATGTAAACTATGAACTTTGGGAAATAATCACATGTAAGTGTAGGTTCATCAATTGTAGCAAACGTGCTATTCTGTTTAGGTTGTTGACAGAGGGGAGATCATTTATATGTGGGGGCAGAGAGTATTTTTAGCTCAGTTTTGCTGACAACCTAAAACTTCTCTGAAAAATAAATTCTATTTTTTTAAAAATTAAGTAGGTTAGACTATAAAAGTTTGTTTTAATCATCAAGCATAGACAGTGTCCTTATTCCAAGACTGAGTTGGACAATCGCCCTAACGTGGTGTTCTCATGTAAATATCCACAGAGACCTAAAACGTAGATTTCTGTGGGTGATCAATGGGAAAAGCTAGAAGTTGGTGTCCAAGCCTGTGTTAACTGTGAACAATGAATGATAAAAATGACAACCTGGACTAATAAACAGGGAGATAATTTTGTTAAGGAAACTCTTGCATGTAATGGCTGATTTGACAGCTAAAATTATTGCTATATGATTTTTCTTTTTTTTTTTTTGTAGAGACAGAGTCTCACTTTATCACCCTCGGTAGAGTGCCATGGCCTCACACAGCTCACAGCAACCTCCAACTCCTGGGCTTAAGCGATTCTCTTGCTTCAGCCTCCCGAGTAGCTGGGACTACAGGCGCCTGCCACAACGCCCGGCTATTTTTTGGTTTGCAGTTCAGCCAGGGCTGGGTTTGAACCCGCCACCCTCTGTATATGGGGCCGGCGCCCTACCGACTGAGCCACAGGTGCCGCCCTGATTTTTCAATTCAGTTCTCATTGTCTTCAAAATTTCCTTCCAGTCTGTGTGTTCTTTTCCTTTCTCTGCAAGATGTTTAAAAGTGTTCCAATAGTTACAAAGAGTTCTTTAAATAATTCAAACAGAGCACCATTGAGCCACTTTGAGACTTCATCGCCTGGTCATTTGCGTCCGTCTTCACTGCTGCTGGGAAGACAAACACTATTCTGGGACAAAGCTCCAGACAGGCACCCACCTACCCACAGACCAAAGAGCCAGCCATGGGTCCGTTGGCTCAGTGTTGCTAAAGCTGGGGCTTTAAAGGCTTCTGGTAGATTTCTGTATGTAGACAAAATGTTGTAGTCAGATGCATACATGTTGCATGTTTATAATGGGAAGAACATTTAGGGAATATAAAAGGCTTTCTGGAGAAATTGGGTTGTGGTGAGAATTAGTTATCCTTTATCCCTGGACTAGGGCTGAGACGAGGGAAGAAAGGGTGCTACAGGCTGCGCCTTGGGGGAGGCTGCTTGATGAGGGCGGACAGGCAAGAAAAGTGGGAGATGGCTCAGGCTCACACACGTATGCACACAGCTGCACGCCCACTCAGTTAACACCGTTGGGGCTCTTATTTCCGTGGCATGCCCATAGCTTTACACTGGCAGCTGTCTGTGTTGCCCTTCACCAAGCCTTTTCACTCCTGAAATTCACAGCCTTCCCTGCAATGAGACATTACTTAACAAGTAATGGATTCATTACAATCTATTTCTCTCTTCTGCTACATGTGTGGTACATTTTGTGGGCTACTTTTTATTTTACCTGCAGTTTGCTATTTTTTTTCCCAGTCATTACTAACACCACTGGGATTCTTCCTTTGTGAAATTAAGTGGCCAAAAGAGGATATTGTACTTCACAAATAGAACTAAGTTGTTCAATGTTCCTCTCAGGAAGGAAGACAACCATATAATAAATTCCTGCCTTAGTTTTTAAAAAAACAAACTACCGCTATTTTTCCTCCAGACAGTAATAGTTGTAAAAGCTTTAGAGTGGAGGTTCTTTTCAAGAATCCATCATCCAATAACGTGACAATTCAGAACTGAGGGAAAAAGAAAATATCACAGTCTGGAGTTGGGGGTCTCCTAAATTTTAGGCCTTAGATAACCTCGTCAGTTCTGCATGACCCAAGTGAGGCCACTCAACTTGTTCCCGACCCCTTCCTCCTTTGTCAAGTACTGGTCACCAACTGTTCTCCCCTAGTACTTCTGTGATCCGTTGGGAATTTTTAAAGATAAGCGTATTCTTAGGTCCATAACAAGCATTAAGCATTCAAACTTCTTGGAGAAGACTTATACAAACCAACCCATGAAGACAGACCTCACTGACCATTCCTTCAGAAGTTTTGTGAATCTAAACTGCTATGACTATTATTCATATCAGCACAGTGTTTTGCTCTCCTAAATTCTTATAACATAAATAGTGATAAATGTTCCCGGGGAATTCCCAAATACTTTTGTATTATAAAGAAAAGCTACACAAAGCAGGACTTCTTCTCATTTAAAGCTTTTTGAAAATTGGTTAAATGTAGACACAATTTTAAAAAGCATAAAAACTCCAATTTTTTTTTTTGAAACAGAGTTTCATTTGTTGCCCTCGGTAGAGTGCTGTGGCATCACAGCTCACAGCAACCTCAAACTCTTGGGCTCATAAAATTCTCTTGCCTCAGCCTCCCAAGGAGCTGGGACTAAAGGTGCCTGCCACAACGCCCAGTTATTTTTAGAGATGAGATCTCACTCTTGCTCAGGATTTTGCTCAGGCTGATCTTGAATCAGTGACCTCAGGCAATACACCTGCCTCAGCCTCCCAGAGTGCTAGGATTACAGGCATGAGCCACCACGCCCGGCCAAAAAAATCCCTATTTTAGTAAGAAAAACTGTTTCAATGGTTATTAAAGATTAAGAGTTTGAGGTTGCTGTGAGCTGTGATGCCACGACACTTTACCCAGGGTGACAGAATGAGACTCTGTCCCAAAAAATAAATAACAAAGTAACAATTGAACCAACAGAGAAGTTTCCCATTCAAAAAAATGTCCTAAAACAAAACACAACCAAAGAGGAGAAAGGTGTAGCAGTAAGTATCTCCACCTGCCAGACACGTCAATCGTACCAATCATGTAGCTCCTGTAGAATTGCTCAGGTTCTATTTTCAGCCTAATAATTCCTTTTTTAAATATCTCTTTGAAAACAACTTTAGAAAAAAAGTGGCAGTTTTCCAAGTGCAGGTTAATTTCAAACTGCTATTTAGAAGGATAGAGACAGCCCCAGCG
This sequence comes from Nycticebus coucang, assembly GCF_027406575.1. Taxonomy (NCBI): domain Eukaryota; kingdom Metazoa; phylum Chordata; class Mammalia; order Primates; family Lorisidae; genus Nycticebus; species Nycticebus coucang. Next base: position 77,851,762 of record NC_069794.1, on the reverse strand, counting down.
CGGTGGCTCACACTTGTAATCCCAGCACTCTGGGAGGCCTAGGGGGGCCTGAGCTCAGGAGTTTGAGACCAGTTTGAGCAAAAGTGAGACCCCATCACAGACCCCCAAGCATTGTGGCAGGCACCCGTAATCCTGCTACTGGGGAGGAGGAGAGCATTGCTTGAGCCCAAGAGTATGAGGTTGTGGTGAGCTGTGATGCCACGACACTCTACCCAGGGTGACAGAATGAGACTCTTCCAAAAAATGAATAAGTAAAATAAATAAAATAAAATAGAAGGATAGAGACAAGTCAAACCAGTAGATGAACCAAACAACAAGGCCACTAGAATGCAAGTCCCATGGGCGCAGGGCTGTTTTCACTTGGATGTCTGTAGTCGGATCTGTCAGTCTTTTCTTTCCCATTTTCTGTGTTGTGATGGTTAATGTTATGTCGGTTTGTCTAGGCTATGGTGCCAGTTGTTTGGTCAAATGCTAGCTTAGATGTTGCTCTGAAGGTATTTCTTCAGAAGTAATTAAGATTTAAGTCCGTAGACTTTGAGTAAAGAAGATTACCTCTGGGGTGGTGCCTGTGGCTCAAGGAGTAGGGTGCCAGCCCCATGTACTGGGGATGGCGGGCTCGAACCCAGCCCCAGCCAAAACTGCAAAAAAAGAAGAAGAAGATAACGTCTGCAGCGTGGCACCTGTATTCCCAGCTACTTGGAAGGCTGAGGCAAGAGGATTGCTTGGGCCAAGGAGTTTGAGGTTTCTGTGAGCTATGACCCCATGGCACTCTACCAAGGGCAACAGAATGAGACTGTATCCAAAAAAAAAAAAAAGTCAACTTCTCAGTTCAGTGCCTACAGTAAAGCTGTCATTACTTGCTGGACAAGCCCCTGTGGATGATGGAGACTTTGCAGGATGCCATCAGGAATGCTAAGATAAATATGCCAGAGACCCGCTTTTAAGGAGATTCTAACGTTCTATAGGGCAGAAGTCAGTAAACTATGGTTTTGCATCCCAAATCTGGCTACTCCTTTGCTTTGTATTAGACCATGAGCTGAGAAACCTTTTTACATTTTGGGTTTTTTTTTTTTTTAATATCAAAAGAAGAATATTGAATGATGTGAAGTTTTATGGAATTCAAATTTCAATATCCATAAATTAATCACATTCTTCTCATTAGTAGATCTGTATTACAAAGCATTATACTCAATTGTTATTATATTCTGAATTTTATCAAAAATTTCACGGAAATCTATCCTCTCTTGTCATAAATACACATGTAATATCCTTGATTTGCTCTTACCCACAAAGCCTAAATATTTACTTTCTGGCCCTTTACAGAAAGTTTGCTTATCCCTGTGACATATAGGTGAATAATTAATTATAATAATTTTAATATGGGGTACACTAGAATAAAGGATCTTTCAAAGGTGCCAGCAAAATAACTTGGGGAATCAGGGAAAAGAGTAACAGACTGTGCTGGGACACTTAGACATTGATCCGTGGACAGAACATTATCTGAGCTGGAAACTAGTAGTTGTGGTTACCTTTGGGTACATGGTGGCGGGCATGCAGATCAGGTGGAAAGACAAAGGCATATGTGTTAGGATTTTTACTTTATGCCTTTTTATATTTTTTAAAAAATTCTGAGGCTGGGCAGAATGGCTTACACTTATAATCTTAGCACCCTGGGAGGCTGAGGTGGGAGGATTCCTTGAGCTCAGGAGTTTGAGCACAGCCTGAGCAAAGCGAGACTTTGTCTCTACTAAAAATAGAAAAATTATCCACATCTTGTGATAGGCGCCTATAGTCCCAGCTACTCTGGAGGCTTGAGCCCAGGAGATTGAGGTTGCTGGGAGATAGGCTGAGGCCATGACAGTCTAGCCCAGGTGACAGAACAAGACTCTGTCTTTGAAAAAAAAAAATTGGGGGCCAGGCATAATGTCTCACACATGTAATCCCAGCACTTTGGGAGGCTGAGGCAGGAAGATTGCTTAAGGCCAAAAGTTGGAGGCTGCAGTGAGCTATGATCCCACCACTGCACTCTAGCCTGGATAACAGAGAGAGACCCTGTCTCAATTAATACATTAATTGATTTATTAAAAAATAAAAATTTCTGAACCATATGAAAATATATCTATTCCATAAAATAAAATTTGAAGACTGCTACATCAGAAAGTTCTGTGACGGGTCCAAGTAGGGCGGGAGGTGACAGCCCGAAGATGCCCTGAGGATTGGGAGGGTAGGCCCTGAGGTGGAAATGGTAGAGCCAGGTGCCTGCCTTGATGGTGCAACCACACCCTGCTTTCTCGATGGCAATCAGGCCTATTGAGGGGCTCCTGTGTTTCAACTTTACTTAAATGCTGCAGCTGCCCCGGAGAAAAGGGTGTTAACTTAGGGAAGGAGTCCCAACCAGCGATCCTTGTGAACTTTGGGAAGAAGGCAGAGCTATTGACTAGATGCTTATTGTTTTCACATATGTCAGTCTTAACCTTCTGCAAATAGGCTAGACAGAGGGCTGTCCCTCAGGTCAGAAAAGGCAGTTTTTAGAGGGACAAGGAACATTCTGTTCCCAACCACTAATCCTACTCTAGGTTAAAAATAGTATAAAACTGTCTCAGCACCTATGGCTCAAGTGGCTAAGGTACCAGCCACATACACCTTAGCTGTCAGGTTCAAATCCAGCCTGGGCCCACCAAACAACAATGACAGCTGCAACCAAAAAATAGCCAGGCATCGTGGCAGACGCCTGTAGTCCTAGCTACTGGGGAGGCTGAGGCAGGAGAATCACTTGAGCCCAGGAGTTGGCAGTTGCTGTGAGCTCTGATGCCACAGCACTCTACCCAGGGTGACAGCTTGAGGCTCTGTCTAAAAAAAAAAAAAAAAGCATAAAACTTACTGTATTTATAAGAGTACATTAAGAATGATGTCAAAATTACAAAAACCGAAATTGGGGGGTATTTTTGTGTAAATAAGACTTGAATACAATTCTATCAGGAAGTTGAACTGGTATACAAGTTAGCGATTTTGCTTTCCCTAAAAATTAAAATACCTCTGGAAGGACATAGAAGGACCTGGCAAAAGGGAGTGTCAGGAGAGTGAATCTAGGTGGCTAGAGTCAAAGGTAGGAGAGAGACATACCTTTCACTTGGTGTCAAAAAGGAAAAGGAATACACAAGAATTGGGAGGAATTATGTGTAATGGTGAAAACCAATTATGTGTGCAGGCTCACTTGGGACCCTATTGATAACACCCTACAACTTGGTACTGGCGCCTTCCTTGACTTCCAGGACACTGCCCTCCTCTGGTTCTCCCCCACCTCTCTGATGTTCTTCCATGACCTTGTCATGGGCTTTGTCTTCATTGCTCACCCACTAATTCCCACAGCCCTGCCACCCACCCTGGTTTATCTCCTACTGCACACCTTATTTTGGGCAAACTCATTCCTTCCCAAAGGCTGACTCCCCCACCTCTCCCTGAGCTTTAAACAGATATATCCAAGTGCCCCAATACTTCAAGCTCCCCAGTCTCAATGTGCCTACTTCTGAACATATCTAAAAGCCAAGGGATGTAGGGGTGAAGAGAAACCTTCCCCTTCAGCTTCTGAAGTTTTGCTTAAAAAAAATCAACTGACAAAGGGCAGGTTAATAGGAGAAAAGATGTGTAAAATTCATTAACATACATACATTTCACAGGAATCATACATAATATGAACTCAAAGAGGGGCCAGATGGTTGAGGCTGAATTACACTTTCCATAGGCGAGAGAAGTACAGATCCAGGAGGGGAAAAAGGAGGAATGGAGCTGCAAAGGAACACTGGTTGTCTCATTATGCAGGTAAAGTCCCCCAGGTGTCTTGTGGGGCTGCCCTTGGAAAAGACGACAAGTCTATCAGGGCCTGGCAAGGACTCCCAGTCTCTTCTCTTCTGGTTGGTCTTTCCTGACCATTTGATGATATCCCCACAGAAGAGGTCTTAAGATGATTGCATTTCTTTTGGAAAGAAGCTTTTTGGGTCATATGAGGAAATTGCAGAGAGTCCCTCCTGCACTTGGGGGAGTCCTCAATTCTGAGGCAACTTTTAATGCTCTCAGCATGGCAAAGTGCCAGGCCTTGGGGTATCATCTTCTGAGCCTCAACAGGGGTTTCATGGGGGGAGTTCTTTCCACATGGGACCTGGCCGGAACAGGCTCAAATGGCATGAGAGATGACAGAGCACGGGTGAGATGACAGAGATCTCATGTCAGAGATGACAGAGGCGGGGGGGGGGGGGGTCCTGTCTACCTGTTATGTTCACCACTGTACTTCTGACAGCTTATGTAGCACCTGACCCATGTCAGATGCTGTAAACATTTGTTGATGGAGACAGAAAGAAGAGGAGAGAGAAAGGGTGAAAGAGAGAGAACAAAGAACAACCTTGACCCAACCCCAGCTGTTTATTAAGTGTGTGATCTTGAGTGAAGAACTCAGCCTCCTTGTCCCTAGGGCCTCAAAGTCTTTATTTGTAAAATGAGGCACTGCTCAGGGATGTTGGGAGAACTGAATGGGCTGATATAGGGAACATGCTTAGCACAGGGCCTGCCCCATGAGTGGCCTGTAAGTGCTACTGGCGTTACTGCTGCCGAGAGTCCTAGTCCCCTTGAGGGGCACAGGCTGGAGACATCCCCACTCCTCCCCTCTGCTGTGGCCTCCCTGGTGTGCCCCAGGCTCTTCCTGTCTTCTTAGGGCCTCTCTGGCGAGTGCAAGTCCTGTGCCGAGAACTGCCAGCCACACCGTTTTAGTGAGCTGGAGAAAGCCTCTTCAACCGAGCAACAGGCTCTGAAAACACACCAAGACGAGGTGGCAGAAGCATTAAGACACACTCAGCCTGTCTGAATCATGTCCTTCTCAGAGGCCGTTCAGCACTGTCTGAAGATTTTGTTCTCAGCGCAAGAATGGATCACTCAGGGAGAGGAAGGAGAGCAGCTGTCCACTCTTGCTGCTGTGAACACAAGGCCTGCCAGATGGAGGGACGCTGGTAGGAGGGACGGGAGCTCAGACTTCAGGAAGGGTGCAGAGCACTCACCTGGCAGAGGGGAATGACAGGCATCTGAGTCAAGAGACTGCTATGACTGAATCGTGTCCTTCTCAGAGGCCTAAACAACAGACATTCTTCATAGCTCCAGGGGCCGGGAAGTCCAAGATCAAGGCTCCAGCAGATTTGATGCCTGGTGAGGGTCTGGTTCCTGGCTCATGGATTGTACCTGCTTCCTATGTCCTCATGGGTGGAGACAGGAAGCAAGTGTTCTGCTGTCTCTTTTATAAGGACATTAATCCCATCAGGAGGGCTTCACCCTCATGACTTCATCTAACCCTAATCACCTCCCAAAGACTCCACCTCCCATTATGTACTTTAGGGTGTAGGGTTTTGATATACAAGTTTTGGGGGGGACACAGAAACTCAGTTCATAAGACAGGTAATGACCTTCCTGGCCTACACATGGTTCTGGCCACTAAGGCCTCTTCGTGAGTGGCCCTGACAGTATAGTAGCCAAGACTGCCTGGGTTTGAATTTTGAGTCTGCCTCTTACCACCTGTGTAACCCTGGACAAGCAATTTAACTTCTCTGTACCTCAGTCTCTGCATCTGTAAAATGGGGGTGATAGTAATAGGACTCGTCTCCTAAGGATATGAAGTTGAATGCATGCATTCCCTTAAAGCAGTGCCTGGAGCCTTGTTACCACTATGTAAGTGTCTGATTTCTTAATCACACTGTCATCAGCTGAGCCAATTTAATGGTGGTGACAGGACAATCCACAGCATAAGGTTCTTAACATTTGCACAATGCAGATTGGTGGGTGGAGAGAGCAGGGGTGGGGAGGGTAATTAGCAGAAGACTCCCATCCCTCCACTATCACACCCTAGTTGTCAGACCCTGACCACCACAAGTAGTCTTTCTGAGCCTTATTTTCCTCTTAAAAATGAAAATAATATCTTGCTCCGCCTAATCTTCGGGGTTCCTTTGGTGACGGACAGAGGTGGCATCTGGGAGACGTGTTTGAACAGTCTAGAATGCAAAGGGTAATTGCTGTTGTGGGGCTCCTTTTGCTTCTAAGGATGGCCATGCCAGGGGCAAGTGTATGACCGGGGTTCCCAGCACTGTCAGTCTTGCTTCTCCCCTCATCCTGTGCCCCTGGCAGTGGCAAGAGCGTGTGAGTGCACGTGTTAGAGGTTTGAGACGGTGGATGAAGGAACACTGAGTCAGCTGAGAATGTGGGAGCTGAGTGGGTGGGGCTAGAGAGTCATGCATTTGTAATTTTCAGCTTAACAAAGGTACAAGCAAATGTAAAAATACATAAGGAAGACACATGATCACTATTTATAGTTTAATGGCAAACTCTGACAGCTCTTCTCCAAGCAGAAACGGTCCTTCGGGGATAAACATTCACATCCTTTTGGTGGGGCTGCAGCCACCATGTCCTCCTCTGCATCCGGGTTAGGATCTGGACACGTGGGCGGTGAAATGACTGTCTTCCAGGACTGGCGAGGGATGAGCTGCAACTCTCCAAGACAACCCGCATAGAAGGGGTATTCGTCAGCTGGGGTGCCACGAAAAAGTACCACCGATGGGGGGAGCTTAAGCAGCAGAAATGTGTTGAATCACAGTTCTGGAGGCTGGAAATCCAAGATCAAGATGTTGGGAGGAAGCCAGGCGTCATAGGTCACGCCTGTAATCCTAGCACTCTGGGGGGCAGAGGCAGGTGAATTCCCCTGAGCTCACACGGTTGGACACCAGCCTGAGCAAGAGCGAGACTTCATCTCTAAAAATAGCTGGGCATGTGGTGGGTACCTGTATCCCAGCTACTCAGGAGGGCTGAGATAAGAGATAAGAGAATCACTTGAGCCCAAGAGGTAGAGGTTGCTGTGAGCTATGACAGCAGGGCACTTTACCGAAGGTGACAAAGTAAGACTCTGCCTAAAATAAAAAAGATGTTGGCAGGGTTGTTTTCTCCTGGGGTCTCCCCTCTTGCCTTGTAGACGGCTGTCTTCTCCCTGAGTCTTCGCATCATCGTCCCTCTATAGATCTCTGGAGGTGAATTTTCTTTGCTTTTGAAAACACCAGTTTTATTAGGTCAGGGCCCACCTTAATGACCTAACTTTAATTGAATCATCTCTTTAAAGATCCAATCCCCAAATAAAGTCTCATTCTAAGGAACTGGACAGTTAGGACTACAGCTTGAGACTTTGGAAGGGACACAATTCAGTCATAGCAGAGGGCATTTTTCTGGAGAACAAATGCACATAATTCTGTAAATGCCCAATATTCATATCCCCAGCTGCAGAAACTTACCACTGTCATGGCTGTGTCCCAGCGCAGCTTCTCTGAGCATTGTGGGGCCCGGGGCGGCGGGGGGAATAAGAGTGGGAGGTAGGCCATGGCTACAGCTGCCAGTGACTGGCCGTGCAGGGTGGGGGCCGACTGGGTCTGAGAAGCACATCATACCTGGGTTCTCAGAACTTTTCAGAAAGAACTTACATAAACAACCTCTACTCTAATGCTTCCATTTGAAGGGATATTTGCAATCATCAGACTTCTGGTTCTGAACAAACTCGGCATCAGCAAGACCTTGTCCACATCTGCATGAAAACAACACAGTCAGGGGCGGCACCCGCAGCTCAGTGGGTAGGGTGCCGGCCACATACACCGAGGCTGGCAGGTTTGAACCTGGCCTGGGCCAGCTAAAATAACAATGACAACTGCAACAACAACAAAACAGCCAGGTGTTGGGGTGGCCACCTGTAGTCCCAGCTACTTGGGAGGCTAAGGCAAGAGAATTGCTTAAGCCCAAGAGTTTGAGAGTTTGAGGTTGCCGTGAGCTGTAACGACACGGCACTCAACCCAGGGTGACAGCTTGAGACTCTGTCTCAAAAAAAAAAAAAAAAAAAAAAAGAAAGGAAAAAAGAAAAGAGAGAAAGAAACAGCACAGTCAGGGCCAAGAGCTTCTGTGAAGCTTATCTCTGGCTGCAGCTTCCTAGCACGGAGAGAATAAGACCATGCCAAGTTCAAATTAATTTAGTCGGACCTCTGACAGCCATCAGCTACTGTACCCTAACTTAGAAAGTAACTTCACTTCTTGGGGACTTTGTATCCCCCAAGATTACTTGTGCTCTAACACAAGTGGACTCTAAGAGTTATTTCAGAGGCGATGAATGTTTCATTCTTCTCTTCAGTATTGCTCAAGCCCCTACTATATATTAACACTAGGTCCTGGGGGCAGGGGTGAAGAGATCAGAGGAGGCTACATAGACGAAGCCCTTGTATACAGGCTAAGATTTTGATAAGCAGAGGAATGCCAATTCGAAGGAATAGCATGAAGAAAGGCCAGGTAACAGGGAAAACAAGCCACAGTCAGGAGGGATGGGGAGGTAAGAGCTGAGAGGAATGGAGAGAGGGTTGTGTCAGGAAAGAGTGGGCTGCCAGTTTAGATGCACAGATAAGAATCTGATCGTCTTAACAGAGAGGACTCCACCTCGCCATCTACCTTTTACCTCTAACAGACTTGAAGTCAACCTTCAGAGGTCAAGGAGTCAGGATGGAAGAACGGGAAGGGAGGCAGATCATTCTTCCCTCAGGTGAAGGGATGGAGGGAGGGAGGCAGCAGTGACGATTACAAGCTGCTTTGACTATAAACGGCACGAGTAGTCTTCTGGTTGGAATCGCTATAGCTCTTGTTCTGGCCGTTCTTGTGGGCATTTGGATTTGTGTGGGGAAAGTGACATGACGGCCTATTTTTGAGCATCTAAATCTGTTCACCAGTTAAATGATTTTGTTTGCATACCATTGATGGCATGAGTATTATCCCTCATGCAAATGAGCATTATTATTATTTTATTTTTGTGTGTTTGTTGGCCATTTGTCTAATATCTTCTGAGAATTTTCTGTTCAAGTCTGTTGCCCACTTATATAGGGGGTTGTTTGCTCTTTTCTTATTGATTAATTTGAGTTCTCTGTAGATTCTCATCATCAGACCTTTGTTGGATTCATAACATGCAACAATCTTCTCCCATTCTCAAGGCTGTCTGTTTGCTTTGGTTGTAGTGCCCTTAGCTGTGCAGAAGCTGTTCAGCTTGATCAAATTCCAGTTATTTATTTTTGATGTTGCTGTGATTACCTGGGGTGGGGGTGTCTTCCTCATTTTCCCATGCCAATATTTTCAAGTATTTTCCCCACATTCTGTTCTTGTCTTTTCATAGTTTCATGCCTCAAATTTAAATATTTTATCCAATGAGAATCAATTTTTGTTAGTGGTGAGAGGTGTGGATCCAGTTTCAGTCTTCTACATGTGGTTAACAATTTTTTTCTCCTTACCATTTGTTAAATAGGGATTATTTTCCCCAGTGCATATTTTTGTTAGGTTTGTCAAAGATCAAATGATGATATATGGCTGGGTTCATCTCTATATTCTCTATTGTACTCCATAGATATACATCTCTACTTTTGTGCCAGTACCACGCTGTTTTGATTAGTGGGTAGGAGCCCAGGGAAGCTTATACTGTACCTGTGGTGGCCTCTGACACTAGTCAAAGTTAGTGCCTATTGCAAGACCCATAAAACTGAGTCACAAGCAAATAACGTGGGCTTCCTAAAGTAGGCTGGGTGAGAGAGGATGGAGAGGGGTCCGTAGCTGCCCAGTTGCCCCATGTAGGTATGCTGGGCTTTGGAAATTAGTGCTAAGGAAATTAGTGAGGCACTCCCTCCTTACAAAGTTCTGGGGCTTGAGTCATTCCTACTGAGAATTCAAAATGTTACTTGAAGTATGTTATTTTCTAAAAAGTCCTTTTGCCAATAATTGTTGAACTTTGGAGGAAAGGAATCTAAAAATATTAGAGCTAGGTTAAAAGAGACTAAAATAAGACAGAATAATTAACTATAACATGGGACTGGATCTTTGACTGCAGAGAAAAAAAAATGTTCTCAGAGCATTGTAGCCTACTAGATAGACCCTTATCAAAACCACAATGAGATACCACTTCACAACCATGAAGATGGCTATAATCAAAGACAGACAATAACAAGTGTTCACAAGGATGCAGAGAAATCGGAGCCCTCATATGTTGCTGGTCAGAGTATGAAACAGTGCTGCTGCTTTGGAAAACAATCCAGAAGTTTCTCCAAGAGTCAAAATAGAGTTAACCTATGACCCAGAAATTTTACTTCTAGGTATGAAAACACATGTCCAGAGAAAAACTTGTACATGTATGTTTGCAACAACATTATTCGTAATAGCTAAAAAGTGGAAACAACTCGACGTCCATCCAATCGACAAATGGATAAATAAACTGTGTTACATCCGGACAATGGAATGCATTTTTCAGCAATAAAAGGAAATGAGCTATCAAGCTACAAAAAGACACAGAGGAATCTTAAATGCATAGTACCCGCCGAAAGAAGCCAATCTAAAAAGGCGAAATACCGTATGATTCCAACTCTGTAGCATTCTGGAAAAGGCAAAACTGTGAAGAGAATAAAATGATTAGTGGTTGTCAGGGGTAAGAGGTGGGGATGACTAAGTAAAGCAGAGGGGATTTTCAGGGCAGTGAAACTGCTATCTCTGATACTGTAGTGGTGAATACATGTTTTATGCATTTGTCAGAATCCAACGGCTGAACCTTAAAGTTAACCATGGGCTTTGGTTGATAATGATGTGTGAATTTTTTGGTTGTAACAAATGTGCCACCCTGCACAGATCTTTCCTCTCCTCTCCTCTCTTCTTTTCTTTTCCTTTTTTCTTTTTTCCCACCCAAGATGGAGTCTCACTCTATCACAGCAACCTCAAGCTCTTAGGTCTGAACAATCCTCTTGCCTCAGCCTTCTGAGGAACGGAGACTACAGGCCCTTGCCATAATGCTTAGCTATTTTTTCCATTTTTAGTAGAGACAGGGTCTCATTCTTGGTCTTGAACTCCTGAGCTCAAGCAACCCACCTGCCTTGGCTTCCCAGAGTACTAGGATTACCTGTGTGGAAGATCTTTTCTGATGTTCCTAGCAGAAGAGTCTACGCATGTGCGTGGGCAGAGGGTATATGGGAACTCTGTACATACTTGCCACTTAGTTTTACTCTGAACCTAAAACATCTCTAAAAACAAAGTTTATTAAGCCAGGTACAGTGGTGTGCTCCTTTAGTCCCAGCCACTTGAGAGGCTGAGGCAAAAGAATTGCTTGATCCTAGAAGTTTAAAAGACTTCACCAAGTTGTGATCGTGGCTATGATGGCCACTGTACTCCAGCCGGAGCAACATAGTGAGACCCTGTCCCTTATTAATCAATCAACCAATCAATAAACAAATAAGGTTTTGTTTTGTTTGTTTTTTTTCCAGCAGAAGGAGGCCCCAAGACAAACCAGGCTCTAGAAGCTGGGAGAGACAAAGAAATGGCTTCTCCCTGGGGGCTTCTAGAGGAACACAGCCCTGTGCACATCTTGATTTGAGCCCAGTGAGACCCATTTTGGACCCCTGACTTCTAAACTATGAGACAATACACTCATGTTGTTTGTGACTACCAAGTCGGTGGTAATTTGTTACAGCAGCTGTAGAAAACTAACACAACTAACTACCATGTAGTTAGTCTATGTAGGTGGTAACAGCAGAAGCTGAGTGAAAAGGATACAGAAAGCCTCTGTGCTAACTTGTAATGCTTTTCCAAATCTAAAATTATTTTAAAGTGAAAGTGTGTGTTTTTTAAAGAGACTAAGGGCTCAGTGCTTGTAGCTCAGCAGCTAGGGTGCCAGCCACATACACAGGAGCTGGCAGGTTTGAAGCCAGCCCGTCTGCCAAACAACTACAACCAAAAAATAGCTGGGTGTTGTAGCAGGTGCCTGTAGTCCCAGCTATTCAGGAGGCTGAGGTAAGAGAATCGCTTAAGCCCGAGGTTGCTGTGAGCTGTGACGCCACCAAGGGCGATACAGTGAGACTCTGTCTCAAAAATAAATAAATAAATAAGTAGGCTAAGATTTGCCAAACTTAAATAAGTATGGCCATTTAAACCCTGGGTCCCAAATGGCAGGCCCTGGAGACTCTCTCTTCTCCATCCCTACAAGGAGCTGAGACACAGAAACTCGAGAGAAAGAAAACCAACGACATTCTGAAGGTGCTGCCAGTTTTAAAGCAGAGGCCATTCCTTTGTAGCAGTGACCTGTAAGCCCCTTGCAAGACAAAAAACGGTCATTAGTCAAAGATTTAAAGGTTGAGCAGTAATAAACATCTGGTATGTGCTTAATAAATCCTGGTTATGGATGACAACGATGCTCTCCCAGCCATACATAGGGGCACTCAGTAAATTGATTAAAGATTTAAAAGGAATTGATTATAGACTTTTGTTTGTTTCTTTTGTATTTTTGTTGTTTTTTTTTTTTTTTGAGACAGAGTCTCAAGCTGGGTAGAGTGCTATGGTGTCACAGCTCACAGCAACCTCAAACTCCTGGTCCCACGCAATTCTCTTGCCTCAGCCTCCCAAGCAGCCGGGACCACAGGCGCCTGCCATGGCATCACAGCTCACAGCAACCTCAAACTCACAAACACCCGGCCATTTTTCTTTTTTTTGTTGTTGTTGAGTTATCTTTGTTGTTTTAGCTGGCCGGGGCTGGATTCGAACCCACCAGCCTTGGTGCATGTGGCCAGCGCCCTACCCATTGAGCCACGGGTGCCACCGATCATAGATTTTAAAAATAAAACAATACTAGTATTTGTATTGTGTACCTATTCCTTCAGTTGAGAAAAATAGAGTCTTAACCTAGATTCTCCTTTCTTAAGAGTTACATTGAAACTTTAATTATTATGAAATTAAGCAACTTCACAGGGGAAAATAATTAACATTAAATTCTAAGCTATTTGTACCACCTGCCTGCTGCTTCAGTGCGAGAACCATCACATTCTCATGGGTAATTGCCTCCAGCCAGGGCCTTCCAAAGGTCTCACTGTGCATCACTCCACACCCCCCAGATCTACTCCTCTCACCTGACTTATCTTCTGAGTTGAGAACGTCTTCATGTCTACTCAATTCAACTTCTTCCTCCACCCAGTCTGCTGCTAGATTTCCTTCCATTGGAACAGAATGTTCTGGGTTTTCCTAGAACAGTCTTCACTAAGAAATTTTTTGGGTTATCTTCGAAACCCCTTTCTGCTCTCTAAACTTTCAGGTTTTAGATAAGTTTTTCTGTGAATTCTGCTTTTCAGCCATCCCTTCTGGATCTGCCACATCCTGTTCATTCTTTGCCACTGTCTTGGGCCAGGGGGCTGTTGAGATGCCCGCAGCCTCCTTGTCTCTCCAAGGCATCCCGCAGACACCGCCTATGCCTCCACTGGCTGCCCCAGGGGTTGCCACCTCCCCTCCCACTGATCCATCCCTTCTACCTGCCCCCACACACCAGCCAAACCAAGGGGCTTGCCCTTTGCACCCAGGACTCTGTACCCGGGCCACTCCACCCACCGCAGGCTGACAGCTCCCACCTCCTGGACATTTGACAAACTCCTCACTTTGGGGGCGACATTAAGTGCCTCCTAGGCTGGGCACAGTGGCTCATAACTGTAATATTAGCACTTTGGGAGGCCAAGGCAGGAGGATCCCTTGAGCTTAGGCATTTAAGGCCAGCCTGAGCAAGAGCAAGACCCCCATCTCTACAAAAAAAAAAAAAAAAGAAAAAGAAAAATTATTAGCCAGGTGTTGTGGTGTGTACATGTAGTTCCGGCTACTCAGGAGGCTGAGGCAGGAAGATCCCTTGAGCCCACGAGTTTGAGGCTATGGTGAGATTCTATTGTACTTTAGTCTGGGCAATAGAGCAAGACTATGTCTCAAAAGAAAAAAAGAAGTGCCTCTCCGCTCTGATGTTCACTTGAACCTCTCCTGTCAGAAAGATTGGAATCTGCTCCCTAGCTCCTCCTCTGCTCCCTGTATACACTGCTCATTCCTTTCTCACGGGTTCTGTGTGCGTTTGCCTTGAATGTTGTGGTTTGGATTTCACCTTCGCTTCTTCACTGAAGTGCAAACTTCTTTAGGGCACCCGTGTCTGTGTCCAGGATGAAGGATGGCTGCTAGTTTATGACAGCCTCTCCTGACTTGGGTCTCAGCTCTGCTGCTCCCTAACCACACGACCTGGGAAAAGTCTCCCAGCTTCTGTGTGCCTCAATTTGCATATTAGTAACATGGTGATGACGATAATAATCCTAGATAATTCTACCACATACTGGATTCAGTGGACCACTAATGTCATCCAAACCTTTCATTTCATAAATGAGGAACTTAAGGGCTACAGAGATAAAAATAACTCCCTGAAGCTCACAAAAAACTTACTCGATGACTTGTGACACAGAAAAAAATTTAAAAATAAAAAATAAATTTAAAAAGGACTCACATAACCCACTAGCTAGTCTACCTTTAATCATTCACGGGCTTGAACAAGCCCAAGCAGTGACAATCAAGTTTGGATTCTCAGATACCTTCCTTACCCAGGGGTGCTTTGATCTGATGGACAGCCCAGAGGGGACCAGAGACCCTGGAACTGCCACAGAAAAGAAGCCCAACTTAGGGCACTCGACTCAACTCCTTTTATATATAACAGAGAAAGGACCACCGTCCTTAAATTACCTCTCATTGCCTCCATCCAAGCTTCCTCTGTTCATAAATAAAGAAGACTTGGACTATCAGATTGATTTTTCAGCCAGACCACTCCCAGCTGAGGCAGGGGCCATGCTGTGATTTGCATGAGTGACTCAGGAGAAGCTGAGACAGGTGCCAGGAGTCTCCAGACTTCTCCGGACTAGAAACAGAGAAGCTGCCAAGAGGACACACAGCAGAGCCATTTGGGAGCAAATGTCTACTTCCTTCGTCAGGCAGACTTGAAGGAAAATCTTCCTTTTTTCCTTTTCCTCTACCAATCTATATAAACCCAAGCAACTCTGTCTTGGAATATTCTCCCCTCCTTACATAAATAAATCATTGTAGAATTTTCAGTTGGACACAAACCATGTGGCTAGAGTGTGCATTTCTCAGTCACACAGAAGGGATGTGGTTAATTTTAGGGACCATGCACTAAAGGAAAGGAGCCCGCCCTCCCGTGGCCCTCCTGACACCCTCCCGGCCCGCTTCCTGCTATCTGGGATGTGGACATGGCTGAGAGCCATCTTAGACCGTGGGAATGAGGGCACCTAGGAAAAGCAGAGAAGGGGTGCCTGGGTCTCCCAAAAATCCTAAAGCAGAGAAGGGGTGCCTGGGTCTCCCAAAAATCCTCAGAGCAGAGCCGCAGTGCCCAGCTTGACCTCATGTGTGGGAGAAACACATTTATCTCTTATGGCAGCAATTAGGATTTCATATCAACAAGACCCACGTCCTTATCCAGAAGAAGAAAACCATACAGAATCATGTTTCCTTCTGCTCTGGGCTGCGTGGGCCTGGAAAAAGGTGTGCATGGTAGAGACAGATGCAAGCATGAATGTGGGCTCTGACATTACCCACCTGTCTGCTGGGGCTGCAGTAACACAGCACCAGACTGGAGGGCTTAAGGAACAGACAGGTGTTGTCTCCTGGTCCAGAGGCTGGAAGTCTGAGTTCAAGGTGTAGACAGGCCTCCCTCTGAAAGCACTAGGGAAGCAAATGATCCAGGCCTCTTTCCTGCCTCCAGAGAAAGTTCATTAACTTCTCTGAGCTTCATTTTCCTCTTCTGTCAAATGGTAATGTTAATAATAAGTTACTTAATAGAATTGTTGGGAGGTTTAAATGGAAAACCCTGACTGATACCCTGTAATACGCAGAACAGCAATGCATACACAGTAACCATGGTAGCTAATGGTTGTTAGTTTTATTGTTATGCTGCAAATGATGACCAACATTAGGGCCCCAGCCTCAGCCCCTCAAATGCTGTGAGGCTCATATTTTCCCCAAGTCAGGGGAAATTCACTGGCCTTTCTTTTTAAACCTTGGACCTGTTACCTCTCTCTTACCTCTCTCAGCACATGCGTGTGCGCACACACATACACACACATGCACAGACATGTAATTCATGGGGATAGTGCTAGACTTGATTGGGGATGGAATGGGTTAATAATGCTTTTAGCTATCGAATGTGTGTTGTGAATTTCTGCTCCTGGCGTCTTCCTTCTCTGTAGTAAACCATTCACTCCTATAGCCCTTGCGATGCTGGGATGACATTCTGTCACCCTCCTCCTCTCCATGGGGTGTTAACTGCTGCCTCCCAGAGAGAGAGAGAGCCATGAATCACCAAGGGCCACATGGGAGACTGCTTCTCAGGGCACAGATAGAGAAGAGTCTGAGGAGAGAAAGTGACCAGTGGGAGGGTGTCCCTGACTTAGATAATGCCTGCCACCCCCATCTCCTGTCCACTGTTCCTGCCCCATGACTACTCTTAAGTCAGTGACTCAAGGTCACCTGGTCTGGTTGTAGAGAAGATTGCAGCGATCCCAGGTGGTACCAGGGAGGCCTGGATGCAGTGTGGCTAGGCCAGCCCACCAGCACTGGCCTCCCAGCTGCACACCAGGCAGCTCTCCACCTCCTTTCTGTCAAAGTTCTTGCTGTCCCTTCAAGTCTCACTGCCCCTGGGTGTGTCCAGACTATGATCTTGCTCACAAGCTCCAAACCTGAGACATTAGGAAGCTTGTTAAAAGGCAGGTGCCTCCCCCACAGCTCAAAAACCTAGCAACAGAATCCCTGGGATTGGTCCCAAGAATCTGCGCTTTCAGTAAGTTTCCCAAAGATGTTGGCAGGCACAAAGGCCTGGCCAGAAGAGACAGCTCTGAGCTGAAGGAGATTCTTTTCCCTTCCTGGAGCCAGACCTCCAGCTTTCCTGGCTCATGTGACTTTAGGCCCTTGCTTGACCTCTCTGAGCTGTTTCCTCATCTAAAATATAGGAGTGATAATAGTTGTATCCCAATGGATTATTGAGAAAATTGAAGTGCTCAGCATACTGTAATGTTGGGCACTTTATTTTTTATTGATAAAGAATCAATAATTGTTAAGTATTATCATTGAAAAAAATAACTGCTCCCCTGCGAACCTTTTTACCAAATGGAAAATGGGAAAAAACACAAAATCACATCTTCCAAATCAACTACTTAGTCTTTTTTTTTTTTTTTTTTGAGACAGAGTCTCTCTCTGCGACCCTGTATAGAGGGCCATGGCATCATAGCTCACAGCAACCTCAAACTCTTGGGTTCCAGCGATCCTTTCGCCTCAGCCTCTCAAGTAGCTGGGACTACAGGCACCCACCACAATGCCTGGCTAGTTTTTTCAGAAACGGGGTCTCGCTCTTGCTCAGGCTGGTCTCAAACTTGTAAGTTCAAGCAATTCAGCCACTGAGTCTTCCAAAGTGCTAGTATTACAGGAATGAGCCACCACACCCAGCCAATTACTGTATCTTTTATAGTATAAAAGTAAGCCCAAGAAGAGTTAATTTTACAAAAACAAAAACTACCTGATAATGTATCAATGTTCTTTATTTTTATTTTTTTAGAAACGAGGTCTTGGGCTTGGTGCCCATAGCATAGTGGTTACGGCGCCAGCCACACCCACTGAGGCTGGCAGGTTCGGACCCAGCCCAGGTCAGCTAAGCAACAATGACACCTACAACAGAAAAATAGCCCAGCGTTGTGGTAGGGCACCTGTAGTCCCAGCTACTTGGGAGGCTGAGGCAAGAGAATCCCTTAAGCCCAAGAATTTGAGGTTGCTATGAGCTGTGACGCTACAGCACTCTACTGAGTGAGATTCTGTCTCAAAAAAAAAAAAAAAAAAAAAAAATGAGGTCTGGATGTACTGCCCAGAGTGGCCTTGAATTCATAGGCTCAAGCAATCTTCCTGCCTCAGCCTCCTGAGTAGCTGGGACACCCAATATACTTAAAAAAAAAAAGAAAAAAAAGACAACAGCAACTTATTGAACACCTTATATGTAACAGGTTCCACAAACAATTGTAACCCCTTGATGGGCGGTATCATTTCCATTTTAAGTTAAGGAAATATATAGGTCCAAGGTCACAGGTCCATCGACGCAAAGTTGGGATTTGAAGCCAGACCTTACCCCAAAACCAGACTCCATGAGCCGGTTAATAACTGTCTGTTTATTCACAGGAGCTCCTGAAATGCCTTTGTTTTCTCAGTTATAAATCAATGCTAGTGTGTCTAGGCAAAATCTGGTTATAAAAGTCAGCCATGCAATTAACAATATTTTTCTAATTTAAGCAGAGAATGCTTAAATGACAGTACATATTTTACAATTTTAACTCATAAATCTTCAACTGAGCATATGCCTCCAGGAGAAATAAAGCTTTACAATTTGTAAAGTAAGAAGCCTTTTCTCACAAGGATATTTTCTCATTCTGGGAGGCATTTGCCTTTATTCCCCACTCTGCTTTGTGATATGCACCCTCCACTGATCACATGAGTACCCTCACAATGGGTCAGAGTCGCACCCTCAGGGCTGGTCCTTAGAAATCCCACTGGACTGAGTTTCTGGGGAAGAAAGGTTGTCTTGATCACAGCCATATTTAGCACAGGGCTTTGCAGGAAGGGAGTTCTTCAGAAATGTGATTTAATTTAAAATCATGCAAAACACTCTTGTGGTTTTTCTAAAGATCTGAGGAAAGTTTTGTTCAAGTAGCCCTTCTCTGGAGAACATTCACTTTTCAGTTTCCAGTTAAGGAAGGGGAAAGATTGTCTCTGACAATCTGAATTCTCTTTCAGAGAATAGAGATATACCTACTGGTACTCAGGAGTTAATACAACAATAACTTTAGGGGACTCCTTAACTTTTCTAATAGTTTATCCTTACATATATTTTTTTGTTTTGTTTTGTTTTGTTTTGTTTGAGACAGAGTCTCACTATGTCACCCTCAGTAGAGTGCTATGGCATCACAGCTCACAGCAACCTCAAATTCTTGGGCTTAAACAATCTCTTGCCTCTGCCTCCCAAGTAGCTGGGACTACAGGCGCCTGCCACAAAGCCCAGCATTTTGTTGTTGTTGTTGTTGGGCAGTTCGAACCTACCAGCGCCAGTGCATGTGGCTGGTGCCCTAACCACTGAACTATGGGCGCCGAGCCACCTTACCCATATTTTTGAGGGCCCTGCTATGTACTAGATACTCCAACAGGTGCTATGGAGCTGAAGATGAATAAGAACCCATCCCAACTCTAGTGGAGAGGATTTTGTATGGGGCAGAAGCAATAAAGAAATGTGGGACAGCCACATTTCTATTCTTTTATGCTGAAAACTGTTACTTGATTGCAACTGAATCATCAGTTACATAGATCAATTTTTCCCTAGATCCTTAGCTAAGTTAATGGTGTTTGGAAAATAATCTTTTTTCTTAATGTCACATTTTTCTTATCGAATGTCATGGTAGCTTGAGCTTAATTTTAACAAAGTCTTTCAAAATATGCCACCTGTTGGAGAAGTATTAAATAGCTTATTAATCACACAAAGTATCTGTGCATGGTAGATTTAAATTGGTAACTTTGCATAATGAGAAATTGAAATCAGAACATGTATGAGGAGCAGAAAAAGCGCTTGAGCCCAAAATTTTTGATTCCACAGCCATCCTATCTTTCCTCTTTGCTCTGTTGCTCCTTGCCGCCTTGCATGGCTATTTATTTTAATCATTTCTCTAAACAGATATTAATAAACATTAGAACTTCCGTGGTGCCCTTCACCTCAACACAAGCAAAACAAATTAATTTTCTTCTATTATAATTGACTTATTTTTCTATTATTTGAGTGCTTCCGTGAGTTGCATGTGAAGTACAGAATGTCTGGAGAACATACAGTCAGCCATTTGGATTGCAACCATTTCTCCAGAACTACACATCCGATTGCAGCATTAAATAAATCATTCTGTAGAGTTTTACATCCAGAACCTGCGACTGAACCTTGACCAGAAGGAGAGAATAAGTTCGGCAGTGGAGGCACAGGGCTTTCAGAGATACCTCTCACCACGGTGGGGAAGTGGAGAGAGACCACCTCCCTCATGAGGATGGAGATAATTTCTCCCCAGTCAAGACATCTCATAGACAAGGCAAAACCATTGGATAAATGTATAGACATTGTCCTCTCCATACCCACCGAAGTTTTCAATATTCTGCTCAATGTTTTGTCCAGTGTTTTAAGGGTTCTTATCCCTGCCAGCAAAATAATAGCACCAAGGCTTCCTCAATTACGCCTTCCTTATTTTTTTTTTTTTTTTTTTTTGGCCGGGGCTGGGTTTGAACCCACCACCTCCGGCATATGGGACCGGCACCCTACTCCTTGAGCCACAGGTGCCGCCCACGCCTTCCTTATTTTTGAAGCTTAGAGCTCAGCCTGCTCTGGAAGTGCTTCCTCAGCACCCAGCTGAGCCCTCATCCCCTCATCTCTTGCCTAAGCACAAAACCAACTTCCAGCTCCAACCACCTCCTCATAACTCCACGGCTCTTTCATCTCCAGGACTACTATCCCAGGAGGCTTCCAGATGTTCCCTAAGTACCAGGATCCTCAGGATACTCCACTGCCAATCGGCAGGAGGCCTGGGAAAGGCAGACCACAGACCATAAGGTCCCTGCAAGACCAATGATCCAATTTAGTGCTGGGCCAGTTCAGGGGACCAGAGAATAAAGGAAGCTGTGAAGCCCTGGAGGTCAGCTATTTGTGATGCTAAGAAGAGGAAAAATGTGGGGTGAAGTGCTTTCTGCCTGGCCCATTAGCCTGCCTGAGTCCACACAGGCTGTCAGTCCCTTTGAAACTGCCCTTGGGGACTCATCTTTTGACCCTTTTGGTCCACAACCTGCGATTCCCTGGAGAGCTCAAGGGTCCTTTCTGTTCTTGCCATTCACTTGAAACTTGATCACAGGCTCCTTGGGGACATCTCTTTTCTTGCTTTCAGATTATGATTTAAGTTTTCTGTTTTAAATTGTCTTTCTTTCTTTCTTTCTTTCTTTCTTTCTTTCTTTCTTTCTTTCTTTCTTTCTTTCTTTCTTTCTTTCTTTCTTTCTTTCTTTCTTCCTTCCTTCCTTCCTTCCTTCCTTCCTTCCTTCCTTCCTTCCTTCCTTCCTTCCTTCCTTCCTTCCTTCTTTCTTTCTTTCTTTCTTTTAGACAGAGTCTCACTTTGTTACCCTGGGTAGAGGGCCATGGTGTCATAGCTCACAGCAACCTCCACCTCTTAGGCTCACATGATCCTCTTGCCTCAGCCTCCCAACTGGCTGAGACTACAGGCACCCGCCACAGTGCCCAGCTAGTTTTTACAGTCAGGGTCTTGCTCTTGCTCAGGCTGAGCTCAAGCAATCCACCTGCCTCAGCCTCCCAGAGTGCTAAAATTACAGGTGTGAGCCGCCATGCCTGGTCTTATGATTTAACTTTTCCCCCAGGGGATGTTTAATCTCAGTCAGCTCCTTGAGGGTGGAGGAGGCCCTGATACTGGGTGGCAATCTGGCTGATAGCTGGGCACAGGAAAAGCTAGGAGAGTCAGTTGTTCTTGTGTCTACTGCAATGTTAAGTTGTGTCATAGGAAACATGATAGAAAGAACTTTTGAGAGTATGCAAACTAGCAAGGAGAATTAAGCACTATTTAAAAGATGGCAGAATCCAAAATAATGTTTTTCTTTAATTATTTGAACACTCCTTTAGAAATGTGTTCTCTAATTTTCTTAATCCTTCGAGCCATTTTGTACAAGTTGTACTTTCCTCAACCATAGGGAAAAGTGGTGCCAACATCTCAGGCCCGGACAGAGGTATCTCTGAGGGGACAGCTGAGGACCTCAACAGCAGAAGCTGCAGGCACCAACTTTGCTCTATCACTGCTAATAAATGACATTCGACTTCTCTAAATGCCAGTCCTCATTGTGCAGAAATGGCAATTTGTTTCATTGTAATCTCCCATTATTGTCCTTTGGCACCCCCCACCCCCAAAATAGTACATTCATTCATTTATTCATCACATATTTACTGAAAATCTACCATTCTACTGGCAAAAATTGAACTAGAAGCTCAAAGTCAGAAAATGCATTTATTGCCCTCAAAAGTAAACCTATGGGAGTGACAAGTAGCTATACTTGGGTTCTAACACAAATGCTCAAAGAATAGAGGAAGATTCAGAGAAGGCATCCCAGAGTCGAATGTAGCATACAGCCTGAGTCTGGAAAGATTGGCTAGCGAGCCTTTGGGTGTAGGAAAAGAACAAATATTTGAAGCAATGGGTATAGTTCATGCCAAAACAGGGAGATGTGAAAGACCCCGGAGTGCTCTGATAAAGACAAATGGTCTTTGGAACAGACTGTTGGCGGGTGGGGGTGGGGGGAGATAGGGCTGTGCGCACACATATACTTAGGAAGGAGGGGAAGTTGAGGCTGGAGAAGTGGTAAATAGTCTCGTTGCCATATCTCATTTCCGTTTTATCCAGTAGACAAAAGGAAACAAGCTGAGTTTTTTCGGTCATGCGAATAGCATATTTCAGGTTGATTTTACTAAGTTTGTTCTGATGTGAAGAAAGAATTAGAGGGTGTCGTTCCAGAGGCCAAGAAACCTGAGTCTTGTCTAGACTCTTGTCTCTCAGCCTTGGTGAAAGCTATAAAGAAAAGCCCAGAGGGTGGCGCCTGTGGCTCAACGGAGTAGGGCGCCAGCCCCATATGCCGGAGGTGGCAGGTTCAAACCCAGCCCCAGTCAAAAAACTGCAAAAAAAAAAAAAAGCCCAGATGAAGGGACAGTGAGGCTTTAGAGATCAATAAAGTGAGCCTGAGTGAAAGTGAGACCCCACCTCTGTGAAATATTAGGGGTGTGTAGTGGCTGGCCTGTGGTCCCAGCTACTCAGGAGGCTAAGGCAAGAGGATCTTGAGTCCAGGAGTTTGAGATCGTAGTGAGCTATAATGATGCCACTGAACTCTAGTCTGAGTGACAGGCTAGATCCTGTCTCAAAAAACAAACAAAACCCAATAGAGACGGCTGACAGATCTGGTGCCCAATTAGAAGGAAAGGAGAATTTTGAGGCAATTCTTGGATGGTAGAGCCCACTTACTGGCATAAAGAATACTGGAAAAGGATTTTTTTTTTAAATGTGAGCAAAGAGGAAAAACTTACATTTCCACCAATAAATAATGACATTAGTCATGATTTGTAACCTTTTAGCATGGGAGCTCAGGCGCGCAGGTTATACTGCTTCCCTTGAAAATCACAGTGTGACTTTCATGGCTGTGGCAAAGTGTCCTAATTAAAGATATCCTGCAGTATTCAACCCTCTTTCCCCCTCCACATACTTTCCTTTCTCCCACAGCTGATTCCCTCTACATAAACCCCTCCCTATCACAAGACACCAATCAGAGTTCAGATGGAGGGCAAGCATTGAGCAGTTCTGGGCTCTGGTGCAAGTATGATTTCTATAAAAAGACATTTAGAAAACAAGGAGCAATGGTGCCATTTTGCCTTTAATGGAAAAGTGGCTAGGAGTTACAGTAAAAAAAAAAAAAAAAAGTCTTTTTTATTAAAAAAAAATCTATACAGCTTCAATCACTGTTTGAATTTTCAGAAATACACATACACTTGAAAATCAATAGTCTTTATAAAAATAAACTCTGAATGTGTGATTAAAAAGGGAGAAGCCCGGTCTGTTTAGCTGCACAAATACACAATAAAAAGGAGCTGAGTCTGTGTGAGATGGTTCACCCCAGGGCTGAGGGGGCTTTGACCTTGGAAGACAGAGCCTGCTTGAAGCGCCTCTTCAGGTCCTGCATGTTGGGAGAACGCGGCCGAGGGATGATGGAGGCTCTCCTCCTTTCCCCACCGAGGCTGTGCAGCTTGCTCACTTCTTTGCAGAGATGCTGAAACACATCACAGACATCTTCATAGTTTTCACTAGTGGAAATTTCAAGGAACAGGCTGCCCAGCTCATTGGCTAGCTGAATGCCATCATGTGCCTGCACCTGCCGGGCATGCAGAAGGTCCCCCTTGTTGCCCACGATGATGACAGGAGCTTTCGGGTCAGGGTGGACCTTCCGGATATGCTGGTAAAGGGGCCGGATGGACTGGTAGCTGTCATAGTCTGTGATGGAATAGACCAGCAGAAAGCCTTCAGCCCACTGCATGCATTTGGACAGGGAATCGATGACCTTGGGGAGGCTGTCTTGGATCTGAGAAAAGAACAAAATGAGATCCAGTCAAGGAAGCCCTCCATGGGAAATGAGCCCAAAATGACATCTAAGTAACCCATGAAGAAAGACTTGAAAAAGAAATCACTAACCATACTTTTCAGATTCTACCTAGCTTCTCCAGAAAGCGGCTTTTGATACCAAAAGGGCAAATTCTCAGGCAAACACCCTGCCTGGAGTATTTTATTAGCTGTTATCAATGCATTATTTTTAAACCCCTTACTTGACAGGCAGTCTCTGGTGAACTGTGGCTGACTGAAGAAAGATCTCAAACCGGAATGGCTCGGTTTTTAGGAAACTAACTTATAATAAACAAACCTTTGAGAGTAAGCCAAGATAAATATCTGTTCTCAAAACCATAAAAATATTTTTAACATGCACTTCTTGAGAATGTCACAGAAACAAATTCCTTTCTCTGGGTTCTTCCACAAGACCTTTCCTTCCTAGAAGGGAGGAATTAGTAACTTGTTAATGAAGTTACATTCTTGATTGCAATTACTAACTAGAGGGAATAGCCAGGAACAGAAGCATTTCAGCAGTCATTGCCAGAAAACACTCTTTTCCACCAAAATCCTACCTAGTTTGTTTTTTAATTTTTGTTTTTTTAATGGTTCCATGGACTGCAGGCCTAAGCAGTGTCTGGGTGACAAAGAAGAATTCAGACTGAGAAGAGAAAGTGACTTCTACATGTAACCAACCACCCCTACCCCTAGAGGGCTAACACCCCAACCGCTGGCCACACCTGTGGACAACCCAGTTCTACACGAAATACACAACACTGCCTTCAGACTTGTTTGCCCTGGTGCCCACTGTGGGGGATCCACATGCTGGGTCCCCTGGGTGGTCTGAAAGGGGTGAGCACTTCCCCCTGAGCGGTAGGTACCTGGATGCCCCCGGGAGTGTCCTGGATCTGCACCGACAGCTGGTCTCCCTCTACATAGACGAGCCGTGAATACAGTTTGCCTGGAAAATGAAGGAGAGTTTACTTTTTAAATTCTCACATTCCAATCAGGGATAGAAAAAATAAGCATGCAGGCACGAAAGCGCGGAGCATGACATGATTCTCACCTGTGTTCGGCTCATAGTCACCAATGAATCTCTTGGTCAAGAAGCGCACTATCATTGCTGAAAAGGAAATAGGAAAATCAACCGGAGAAGTAGGACAAAACGGTGGAACCTGGACCACCCCCACCCCTCGAACTGGAGTGATACTGGACCCTCCCCACCTGAGGAACTGGAGTGACACTGGAGCCCCCCACCCTCGGGAACTGGAGTGATACTGGACCCTCCCCACCTGGGGAACTGGAGTGATACTAGAGCCCCCCACCCCCGGGAACTGGGAGTGATACTGGACATCCCCACCCAGGGAACTGGAGTGTTACTGGACACCCCACCCCCACCCCGGGAACTGGAGTGATACTGGACCCTCCCCACCTGAGGAACTGGAGTGATACTGGAGCCCCCCACCCTCGGGAACTGGAGTGATACTGACCCCCCCCACCTGGGGAACTGGAGTGATACTGGACACCCCCACCCGGAGAACTGGAGTGATACTGGACACCCCCACCCGGAGAACTGGAGTGATACTGGACACCCCCACCCGGAGAACTGGAGTGATACT
Source organism: Nycticebus coucang (assembly GCF_027406575.1). Classification (NCBI taxonomy): domain Eukaryota; kingdom Metazoa; phylum Chordata; class Mammalia; order Primates; family Lorisidae; genus Nycticebus; species Nycticebus coucang. Next base: position 77,826,021 of record NC_069794.1, on the reverse strand, counting down.
GGACACCCCCACCCAGGGAACTGGAGTGATATTGGACCCCCCCCCTCCATGGGGAACTGGAGTAATACTGGATCCCCCATCCCGGGGAACTGGTGGAGTGATGGGCGCAGGACCGCGGGCTCTGCCCACCTCCCAAGGCTTTGCAAAGCCGAGGTGCCGCGCGGTGGCATCCCGCGGATTCCGCGAAGGTCCGGCTGGAGGGACACTCTCTCTCTCAACCCAGCGCGCCAGCCCTGGCCACAGTCCGGCAATAAATGGCGGGGGAAAGCAGCCAGGGAAGCCAGCCAGGACTGACCTGGGCCCCTCCGAGCCGGAGAACTGCGAGGTGCCACCTGTCCCCGCGCTCCTGTCCCCTTAGCAGCCCCCCTCACCACCACCCCCGGTGTCGCGGCCCAACCGAGGTGGACAGCGCCCTCGCGCTCCCGCCGCACTCACCGCTCTTGCCCACGCGGCTGGCGCCCAGCACAGCCAGTTTGATGTCCTTCGGCAGGAGGCAGTCTGAGGAGGACTCCGGGATGGGCGCGAGCAGAAAGTGCCCAGACATGCTGGGCAGCCACATGGAACTCGCGGGCCACGCCGTAGGGGCCTCGCCCGCACCCGGAGTTGGCTCTTGAGCACTGGGAGCAGGCACCAGGGAACCAGGACGGTGGCAGTTGTGGCGGGGCTGTCAAGGCCAGTGGCTTTTAAAGGACTCTGGGAGCGGGGAGCGGGGCGGCCACCTCCAGCTCCTCCTCTTCTCCGCCTCTTCCCGGAGTTGCGGGGAGGAGGCCGGCGCGAGCTGGGGCAGCGGAGGGCCTGTCACCGCAGGCGCGCGCCACCTCGCTACTCGACGCGCTTTGCTGGGATCCTGCGGCGGCCGGGCCCTAGGCCCTGGAAAGCGCCACCTCCTGGACAGCGCCCAGCCGCCCAGGGAGCAGACCTAGCCCCGCGGGCCGCCTCCACCCCGCAGCGGCCCCTTGAGTCACTAGCCTGGTGGTTGAACTCAAGATCAGAGCTACGAATTGGAGGGGGAAAGAAACAGGAGAAAGCGTCATCAGTTGGATGTTTTTGCAACAATGAGAGGAACAGATTCCTGCAAAAAGTTGCCCTTTTCATAATTTTCAACAGATACTGGTGAGGTGATAATAACATGGAAAAAGGGAAGGAGGGAGGTGAGCCCTTGGTATCAGTAAGGTAACTGCTAGGCTTATGTGAGGTCTTCTTGGGGGCAGTAATTGTTTACAGTTGAGCACCAAAGCCAGCCCCTTCCTGGCACCGGTTGAACTGAATTGACTCATTCCTCAGTGAACATTCCACTGGCTGGGAGCTCTGACTCGGGACTAATTCCCCATCATTAATACTGTCCTGTGTGCCTGAGTCATGCATTTGATGACTTACTTCTAGGTGCATGGTGGAGTTTAGGGTAGGAGTGGGAAGTGGGAGGAAGAGGACACAAGAGCTGTAGCCTGGTTCTTGGCTTTCAGGAGCACCACGGCAAGGCAGAAACCTGGGGACTTGAACACAACACATCTTTCCTCCTGTGTTCCAGCTTCATCTGTCCAATTGCCTGTTAAACAGCCCTACCTTTATTCTCTCCTTTCTCTGTTCTGGTTGTGACAGTTAGTTTTTGCTGCATGACAAACTGAACAAAACTTAACGGCATAAAACAACAATCACTTTCACTTGCTCACAGGTCTGCAGGTCAGTGGCTGAGCTTTCTGGTGCACCTGCAGAGAGCTTCCAAATTCTGGGTGGGAGGAGGTCAGCTGCTTCAGGATGGTCTCACTTGTGTCTTGCAGCTGGCTGGTTGCTGTGATCCGAGAGGGCAGTGACTGAGTTACATGTCTTATCATCCAGCAGGTTGGCCAGGGCTCAACCTTACGGTGGCTGAGCAGAGGCCCAAGAGGAGTGGAAGTCCACAAGGCCTCTGGAGGCCCGGGCTCCAAGGCAGAACTCAGCACTCTTGCTGCATTCTGTCAGCCAAAGCAAGTCAGGAGGCCAGCCCAAATTCAAAGGGAGGGAAATATACTCTATGCCTTTATGGAAATAGGGCTAGGCTGCAGGGAGTGATAGAGGATGGGGTCCAGGGTTGCAATCGACCCAGTAGCCCATGCTGGGGGCCACCCTTGACCGCAGCACACCCTCTCTTCCACATTGCTTAATTACCACACCCTATGACTCCCCCGGCCTGCATTTCTTGGCGTCTCCTCCTCTCTATGCCTGTTACTCTCTTCATTTCTCAAAAGAACCTTCAATTATCTTGAAGTAGACTAGAATGAACGTTCTCAGTTTACATGTCTCTTCCTTACATGTCTCAAATCACTGCCATCATCCTCACCACTCTCTTACAGTTACTCACTCTCAGGGAACCCTTGACAGCACTCATCTCCACTGTCATTACTTTCCGGTGGAATATTTGTTTCATGTCTCTCTCTAGAAGGGCAGGCACTCTAGTTTGTGCCTCGGTGGTGCCTGGTAACTGGCAAGGTTTTTAATAAAAGTTTGCTCACTGGCTGACTTTTTGTTTGAGACAGAGTCTCACTCTGCACCCTGGATAGAGTGTCATGGTATCATAGCTCACAGCAACCTCAAGCTCTGCACTCAAGCCATCCTCCTACCTCAGCTTCCCAGATGTCTGCTGTGTTGAATTTTAAGTGTCTCTGTCTCTTTTCCCTCATTCTCTGTTTTTTATAAGATCAGTTTAGTTAAAGGTCACCTAATAGGGAAGATTTAGAAGACTGTCCTCTGGAAGTGATAATGTCTACTGGCATTACAGACCCGACAGGCCCAATACTTTGGTTTTGAGAGCAACCTGCTCTCTGGAAGATGTGTCCCAGGAAACATCCTGAGATAAATTACACTGACTTTTGACTGTTTGCAAGGCAACCTTCTTATGTGAAACTCAGTTTAACTAGAAAGATGTGAAGTAAGGTACCCTCCTCCCTGACGGAGGAAAAAGCACCATTAAGACAATGACTATGTAGGGAACAGCTGTGAAACTGGTAGGTTCCAGAGCTCAGGGTGCAGCTCTGTGGTGGGGTCTGGGCTGTTGTCTTTTGACTTCTTCTTGAATTCAAGATAGCTCCTGAAGCATCCAGTTCTCACCCAAACAGGAAGGGAGGGAAGGACTCTTTTGCTTTGTCTCTTTTAGTATGAAATAAAACAATTCCTATAAGAACTCAGTGGACTTTCCCTTTCATCACACTGGCCAGAGCACAGAAGCTGGTGAAGAGATTATGTCCAAAAATCTAGCAAAGAAGACAAGGATTGCCACAGCTAGCTGACAATCACGGTCCTTCCCTGGAGCTGAATACATCACTATTCAAAATCAAGAGCTAAAAGAGAGAATGACTATTGGGCAAAAGCCAATGAGATCTGCCAGAAACCCCCCTTCACCCTACTGGCGTTACAATGAAGCACTTTCAAGGGAAAGGAGAACCCTTTCTTGGTTGAATCTTGAGTGTTTCTGTCTCTTTTCCCTCGTTCCCTGTTTTTTATAAGATCAGTTTAGTTGAAGGTCACCTAATAAAGAAGATTTAGAAGACTGTTCTCTGCTGGTAATAATTATGTTCCATTTTGAATTTACATTACACCTTCAAGCAAAAGAACTCAAAATGTTATTCTCTTCTCCTCTGAAAGGCTCTTTGCATGTATAAATACACAAGATAATCTGTGACCTTCTAGTGAAGACAATAAGCTACTGAATTGTAGAATTATAAATAGCCTTGCTTACATATTTTCTACTTGTGTTCTGCTATCTCATTTTAGATTTCTTTGTATCCAGAGTTATGCGAAATTGTGGTGCAACCAACATAACACAGGCATGCTGAAGTGGTTTTTAAAAAAATAATAGAAATGCGTAGGCATAGATACAGATATACAAATCCGTGGGTGTTTAGAATGAGTGTGAAGGGCAGAATTTGGTAATATGCAAATAATATCAGACTTGGGAAGTTATTAACTCTTTGACAGCCAAATAAAAGATTAAACTTTGCTTTTTTTTTTTTAATTTTCTTTTTTTGTAGAGATAGAGGCTCACTTTACCACCCTCGGTAGAATGCCATGATGTCACAGGACTCACAGCAACCTCCATCTCTTGGGCTTTCGCGATTCTCCTGCCTCAGCCTCCCGAGCAGCTGGGACTACAGGCACCCGCCACAATGCCCGGCTATTTTTTGGTTGCAGTTCAGCTGGGGCTGGGTTTGAACCCGCCACCACTCGGTATATAGGGCCGGCGCCCTACTCACTGAGCCACAGGGCCATATGCTGCTGTTCCTGAGCGAGCACCAGCCATCCCTTAATAAATCATTCATTTCGTCTGCAAAAAACAAGATTAAACATTGCTAAGGGCCCTACTCTTGTTCATGAACATTTCTTCCCCCACCCATTAACACAGTGTCAGTTACCTTTCCTTTGAATCTGAGGTCCTTGGTCACTAAATTTTCTGGGGCCACAGCCTTTTAGGTGCTCTCCAAGGAACAGGAGTCATGCCCCTGCGTCTAACAGTTCCCCGCTTCATTTCAATTAAACAGTCAAAATTATGGATCATCTACTCTCTGCAAGCCTCTGTGATAGTGCTGGTGTAGAACACAAAGAACAGCAAACACTAATTGAGGGACAACAAGGTGTAAGACACTTCCCCCTGCCTCCACAGGCATCCCTGCAGAGAAGAGATTAACTAATTTACTATTGAACTCTCAAATGGTATCTCAATTCTGATTTAATCTTAATTCACAATTAATCCTGCAAAATAGGTAAAGAAAATATTCCATTAATAAATTGACGTTCAGACAGGTTGAGTAACTTACCCAAGGCCATTTAATGGTGGAGTCCCCAAGCCCTCTGATTTCAAATCTTAGCACTTTTCAACAGTGAGGAGGGCAGGATAAAGACTAGTATGGTCAGTAGGTGGAAGGCCAGGGCAGGGCAGGGTGCAAGCTCCCACAGAGCTGCCCCAGACAGAGTCAGCTTTAACTAAGGAAGGCTACAGGAAGGAATGAGTTGGTCTGTGAGCCTGAGTGATATCTGATACGTGGAGACCAGGGGAGGGTGAAGACATGTCAAGGTAAGGGAACAGCATGTGCAAATTCATGAAGGTATGTGGCAAGTTTGGAGAACTATGAGTAATCTTAAAAGTGAGAAGGATGTGGTGGGTATCCCAAAAGATTAGGGATCAGACCGTAGATGGCAATGAATGCCATGCTAAAAAATTTATTGGAAGGCTGTGGAAAGCTATTAATAATCTGTTCTTGTAGAGGATAGTTCCTTTTCCAGTCTTCTTTCCAGTCTTTCTTTTTGTTTTTTGAGACAGAGTCTCACTTTGTCACCCTCGGTAGAGTGCTGTGGTGTCATTGCTCACAGAAACCTCCAACTCTGGGGCTCAGGTGATTCTCTTGCCTCAGCCTTCCTAGTAGCTGGGACAACAGGTGCCCACCACAATACCCTATTTTTAGAGATGGGGTCTCACTCTTGCTCAGGCTGGTTTTGAACTCCTGAGCTCAAGGGATCCACCTGCCTCTGCCTCTCAGAGTGCTATGATTACAGGCATGAACCACCTCACCCAGCCTCCAGTCCTTTCCTGTATCAGAGAGGCACTGGTTCCAGGACACACTCAGAATACCAAAATGAGAGGATGCTCAAGTCTTTATAATATAAGGGGTGTTAGTAGTTGCATATAACCTATGTACATCTTTCCAAATGCTTCCTCCTCCTCCTCCTTCTCCCCCTCCCCCTCCTCCTCCTTCTTCTTCTTCTTTTTTAGAGAAAAAGGGCCTTGCTGTCATCCAGGCTGGAGTACAGTCTCATGATCATAGCTCACTACAGCCTTGAACTCTTGGGCTCAAGTGATCCTTCTGCTTCTGTCTCCTGAGTAGCTGAGACTACAAACTTGTGTCACCATGCCTGGCTAATTTTTTCCTTTTTTTAAAGTTTTTGTAGAGATAGGGAGTCTCACTCTCTTTTCCAAGCTGGTCTCAAAACTCCTGGCCTCAAGAAATGCTCCTGCCAGAATCAGCAGAAAACTCCAGGCAACATGAAGAACCAGTCCAGAACAACCCCTCCAAGGGACCATGAGGTAGCTACTGCAGAGGATTCCACCAATAAAGAAATGTTAGGAATGACAGAAAGGGAATTTAGAATACACATGATGAAAACCATGAAGGAAATGATGGAAACAATGAAGGAAACTGCTAATAAAGTGGAAAATAACCAAAAGGAAATCCAAAAACAGAATCAAATCAGAGATGAATGATATGAAGAATACAGAAAGGATATAGCAGAGCTGAAGGAACTGAAGCAGTCAATTAGGGAACTTAAAGATGCAATGGAAAGTATCAGCAACAGGTTAGACCATGCAGAAGAAAGAATTTCAGAGGTAGAAGACAAAGTTCTTGAGATAACTCAGATAGTAAAAGAGGCAGAAAAGAAGAGAGAGAAAGCAGAACATTCACTGTCAGAATTATGAGACTTTATGAAGCGTTCCAACATACGAGTTATAGGAATTCCAGAAGGGGAAGAAGAATGCCCCACAGGAATGGAAGCCATACTAGAGAATATTATAAAAAAAAATTTCCCAAATATCACCAAAGATTCTGACACACTGCTTTCAGAGGGATATCGGACCCCAGGTCGCCTCAACTCTAACCGAGCTTCTCCAAGACACATTGTGATGAACCTGTCCAAAGTCAAGACAAAAGAAAAGATTCTGCAAGCTGCCAGGAGTAAGCGCCAGTTGACCTACAGGGGCAAATCCATCACAGTGACCGCAGACCTCTCTAATGAAACTTTCCAAGCAAGAAGACAATGGTCATCTACCTTTGATCTACTTACACAGAACAATTTCCAGCCCAGAATTCTGTACCCTGCTAAGCTAAGCTTTAAAATTGATGGAGAAATCAAATCATTTACGGATATACAAACATTGAGGAAATTCTCCACAACAAGACCAGCTCTACAGGAAATACTTCAACCTGTTCTGCACACTGACCACCACAATGGATCAGCAGCAAAGTAAGAACTCAGAAATTAAAGGACAGAACCTAACCTCCACACTGACGCAAAAGATAAAACAAAGCAATGGAGAGAGTAATGTTACAGAGCGGAGAGAGTGAGGAGGCTGCATCTGGCTCCCGCTCTCACAGCCATTGCAGTACATTGAGCTCCATAGAGACAGCGCCGGGGCAAGTGAGAGCCGGACGGGCACTGGGTGACTCTGTGCCTCGCTGAGGAAAAATAACTAAACATGGGCAAAGGAGATCCTAAGAAGCCGAGAGGCAAAATGTCATCATATGCATTCTTTGTGCAAACTTGTTGGGCGGAGCACAAGAAGCAGCACCCAGATGCTTCAGTCAACTTCTCAGAGTTTTCTAAGAAGTGCTCAGAGAGGTGGAAGACCAGGTCTGCTAAAGAGAAAGGAAAATCTGAAGATATGGCAGAGGTGGACAAGGCCCGTTATGAAAGAGAAATGAAAACCTACATCCCTCCTAAAGGGGAAACAAAAAAGTTCAAGGATCCCAATGCACCCAAGAGGCCCCCTTCGGCCTTTCTCTTGTTCTGTTCTGAGTATCGCCCCAAATCAAAGGAGAACATCCTGGCCTATCCATTGGTGATGTTGCAAAGAAGCTGGGGGAGATGTGGAGTAACACTGCTGCGGAGGACAAGCAGCCTGATGAAAAGAAGGCTGCAAAGCTGAAGGAAAAATACGAAAAGGATATTGCTGCAGACCGAGCTAAAGGAAAGCCTGATGCAGCAAAAAAGGGAGTCGTCAAGGCTGAAAAAAGCAAGAAAAAGAAGGAAGAGGAGGAAGATGAGGAGGACGAAGAGGATGAAGAGGAGGAGGAAGATGAAGAAGATGAAGATGATGAAGAAGATGATGATGATGAATAAGTTGGTTCTAGCGCAGTTTTTTTTCCTTGTCTATAAAGCATTTAAACCCCCTGTACACAACTCACTCCTTTTAAAGAAAAAAATTGAAATGTAAGGCTGTGTAAGATTTGTTTTTAAACTGTACAGTGTCTTTTTTTGTATAGTTAACACACTACTGAATGTGTCTTTAGATAGGCCTGTCCTGGTGGTATTTTCAATAGCCACTAACCTTGCCTGGTACAGTATGGGGGTTGTAAATTGGCATGGAAATTTAAAGCAGGTTCTTGTTGGTGCACAGCACAAATTAGTTATATATGGGGATGGTAGTTTTTTCATCTTCAGTTGTCTCTGATGCAGCTTATACGAAATAATTGTTGTTCTGTTAACTGAATACCACTCTGTAATTGCAAAAAAAAAAGTTGCAGCTGTTTTGTTGACATTCTGAATGCTTCTAAGTAAATACAATTTTTTTATTAGTTCTGTTGTCCTTTTCATAGGTCTGAAATTTTTCTTCTTGAGGGGAAGCTAGTCTTTTGCTTTTTGCCCATTATGGATCACATGAATTATTACATTGTTTATCTTTTCATGTAATTAGCTGATAAAAAGCTTTTTGTCTACGCACCCTGCATATCATGATGGGGGTAATAAAAGTTAAATTGAGATAGTTTTCATCTATAACTGAAACTCCAAAGTTGATGACAAATTTCACATAGCCCATTTATATTTTAAAAAGTGAAGAGTAAGCAATCTATTCACAGCATGGGATTATTAGAATCAAACGTTTTGAAAGTCTGTCCTTGAAGGACTAATAGAAAAGTATGTTCTAATCTTTACATGAGGACTCTATTCTTTAACTCCCATTCCCATGTAATGGCAGTTATATTTTGCAGTTCCCACATTAAAGAAGACCTGAGAATGTAGCCCCAAAAGCGTGAGCTTAAAATACAAGACTGCCATATTGCATTTTTTGTTGATGTTAGTCCCGGCAAAGACTTAAAGTGCTGGCTGTAAATGTCTTTTTCCCATTTACCTAAATATGAACTGCTCAGGAAACTTCAGATTCTCCATTTAGAGTATCTTTAATTAATTGGGCCACCCTTTAAAATAATGCCACATTTAAAATCGGTTATATTTTCATGTATTGTGGTTTGCCCCTTTTTAAATCAAATTGATAGGAAAAAAGACACTTTGCATCTTAATACAAGTTACTCAATTTATTTGAATTTGATTTTTCCTGACAAAACCCACACTCATTCATTAGAGTCATGTTTATCTGCTTAGCAGTTTAGGGAACAATTTGGCAATTTTGTGGTTTTTGAGATTATCATTCTCTTAAAGTGCCAGTATTTTAAAATAGCGTTCTTGTAATTTTACACGCTTTTGTGATGGAGTGCTGTTTTGTTATATAATTTTGACTTGGATTCTTTCCATTTGCATTTGTTCATGTAATTTCAGAAGGAATACTGAACATCTGAGTCCTGGATTATACTAATAAACTAATAATTGCAGAGGTTTAAAAAAAAAAAACTAAGCAATGGATTCTCACAAAATAAGATGAATAGAACACTACCACACTTATCAATTACCTCAATAAATGTTAATGGCTTGAATTCCCCACTGAAGAGACATAAATTGGCTGACTGGATTAAAAAACACAAGCCATCCATTTGCTGTCTGCAAGAAACACACCTGGCTTCAAAAGACAAATTAAAGCTCCAAGTCAAGAATTGGAAGACAATTTTTCAGGCAAATGGAATTCAGAAGAAAAGAGGAGTTGCGATTTTATTTTCAGATACATGTCGATTCAAAGCAACTAAAGTCAAAAAAGACAAAGATGGTCACTTTATATTGGTCAAGGGAAAAATACAACAAGAAGACGTTTCAATTCTAAATATTTATGCACCCAATTTAAATGCTCCCAGATTCTTGAAACAGACCTTACTCCGTCTGAGCAATATGATATCCGATAATACCATAATAACAGGGGACTTTAACACTCCTCTTACAGAGCTGGACAGATCCTCTAAACAGAAATTAAACAAAGATATAAGAGATTTAGGGCGGCACCTGTAGCTCAGTCGGAAGGGCGCCAGCCCCATATACCGAAGGTGGCGGGTTCAAACCCAGCCCCGGCCAAACTGCAACCAAAAAAAAATAGCCGGGCGTTGTGGTGGGCGCCTGTAGTCCCAGCTACTCAGGAGGCTGAGGCAAGAGAATCGCTTGGGCCCAGGAGTTGGAGGTTGCTGTGAGCTGGGTGAGGCCACGGCACTCTACGGAGGGCCATAAAGTGAGACTCTGTCTCTACAAAAAAAAAAAAAAGATATAAGAGATTTAAATGAGACCCTAGAACAACTGTGCTTGATAGATGCATATAGAACACTCCATCCCAAAGATAAAGAATACACATTCTTCTCATCACCCCATGGAACATTCTCCAAAATTGATCATATCTTAGGACACAAAACAAATATCAACAGAATCAAAAGAATTGAAATTTTACCTTGTATCTTCTCAGACCATAAGGCACTAAGGGTGGAACTCAACGCTAACAAAACGTTCGACCCCACACAAAGACATGGAAGTTAAAGAATCTTCTGTTGAATAACAGATGGGTGCAGGAAGAAATAAAACAGGAAATCATTAACTTCCTTGTGCATAACAACAATGAAGACACAAGCTACCAAAACCTGTGGAATACTGCAAAAGTAGTTTTGAGAGGAAAATTTATTGCTTTAGATGCCTACATTTGAAAAACAGAAAGAGAGTGCATCAACAAACTCACAAGCCATCTTATGGAGTTGGAAAAAGAAGAACAATCTAAGCCTAATGTCAGTAGAAGAAAAGAAATCTCCAAAATCAAATCAGAGATCAATGAAATTGAAAACAAAAGAATCATTCAGAAAATTAATGAAACAAGGAGTTGGTTTTTTGAAAAAATAAATAAAATAGATAAACCATTGGCCAGACTAACTAGAAATAGAAAAGTAAAATCTCTAGTAACCTCACTGATCCCACAGAGATACAAGAGATCATCTCTGAATTCTACCAGAATCTCTATGCTCAGAAATTTGACAATGTGAAGGAAATGGATCAATATTTGGAATCACACCCTCTCCCTAGACTTAGCCGGAAGAAACAGAGCTCCTGAACAGACCAATTTCAAGCACTGAGATTAAAGAAACAATAAAAAATCTTCCAACCAAAAAATGCCCTGGTCCAGATGGCTTCACACCAGAATTCTATCAAACCTTCAAGGAAGAGCTTATTCCTGTACTGCAGAAATTATTCCAAAAAATTGAGGAAGAAAGAATCTACCCCAGCACGTTCTATGAAGCAAATATCACCCTGATACCAAAACCAGGAAAAGACCCAATCAAAAAGGAGAATTTCAGACCAATCTCACTCATGAATATAGACGCAAAAATTCTCAACAAAATCCTAGCCAATAGATTACAGCTTATCATCAAAAAAGTCATTCATCATGATCAAGTAGGCTTCATCCCAGGGATGCAAGGCTGGTTTAATATACGCAAGTCCATAAACATTATCCACCATATTAACAGAGGCAAAAATAAAGATCATATGATCCTCTCAATAGATGCAGAAAAAGCATTCGATAAAATCCAGCATCCTTTTCTAATTAGAACACTGAAGAGTATAGGCATAGGTGGCACATTTCTAAAACTGATTGAAGCTATCTATGACAAATCCACAGCTAATATTTTACTGAATGGAGTAAAACTGAAAGCTTTTCCTCTTAGAACTGGAACCAGACAAGGTTGTCCTCTGTCACCTTTACTATTGAACATAGTGCTGGAAGTTCTAGCCAATACAATAGGCAAGACAAGGAAATAAAGGGAATCCAAATGGGAGCAGAAGAGGTCAAACTCTCCCTCTTTGCTGATGACATGATCTTATACTTGGAGAATCCCAAAGACTCAACCACAAGATTCCTAGAACTCATCAAAAAATACAGTAATGTTTCAGGATATAAAATCAATGTCCAGAAGTCAGTAGTCTTTGTATACTTCAATAACAGTGAAGATGAGAAGCTAATTAAGGACACAACTCCCTTCACCATAGTTTCAAAGAAAATGAAATACCTAGGAATATACCTAATGAACGAGGTGAAGGACCTCTATAAAGAATATTATGAAATCCTCAGAAAGTAAATAGCAGAGGATTTTAACAAATGGAAGAACACACCATGCTCATGGATGGGCAGAATCAACATGGTTAAAATGTCTATACTTCCCAAAGCAATCTACCTATTCAATGCCATTCCTATCAAAATACCAACATCGTACTTTCAAGATTTGGAAAAAATGATTCTGCGTTTTGTATGGAACCAGAAAAAGACTCGTATAGCTAAGGCAGTTCTTAGTAATAAAAATAAAGCTGGGGGCATCAGCATATCAGATTTTAGTCTGTACTACAAAGCCATAGTGGTCAAGACAGCATGGTAGTGGCACAAAAATAGAGACATAGACACTTGGAATCGAATAGAAAACTAAGAAATGAAACTAACATCTTACAACCACCTAATCTTCGATAAACCAAACAAGAACATACCTTGGGGTAAAGACTCCCTATTCAATAAATGGTGTTGGGAGAACTGGATGTCCACATGTGAAAGACTGAAACTGGACCCACACCTTTCCCCACTCACAAAAATTGATTCAAGATGGATAAAGGACTTAAATTTAAGGCATGAAACAATAAAAATCCTCAAAGAAAGCATAGGAAAAACACTGGAAGATATTGGCCTGGGGAAAGACTTCATGAAGAAGACTGCCATGGCAATTGCAAAAACAACAAAAATAAAGAAATGGGACTTCATTAAACTGAAAAGCTTCTGTACAGCTAAGGAGACAACAACCAAAGGAAAGAGACAACCTACACAATGGGAAAGGATATTTGCATATTTTGGATCAGACAAAAGCTTGATAACTAGGATCTATAGAGAACTCAAATTAATCCACATGAAAAAAGCCAACAATCCCATATATCAATGGGCAAGAGACATGAATAGAACCTTCTCTAAAGAAGACAGACGAATGGCTAACAAACATATGAAAAAATGTTCATCATCCCTATCTATTAGAGAAATGCAAATCAAAACCACCCTGAGATACCATCTAACCCCAGTGAGAATGGCCCACATCACAAAATCTCAAAACTGCAGATGCTGGTGTGGATGTGGAGAGAAGAGAACACTTTTACACTGCTGGTGGGACTGCAAACTAGTACAACCTTTCTGGAAGGAAGTATGGAGAAACCTCAAAGCACTCAAGCTAGACCTCTCATTTGATCCTGCAATCCCATTACTGGGCATCTACCCAGAAGGGAAAAAATCCTTTTATCTTAAGGACACTTGCACTAGACTGTTTATTGCGGCTCAATTTACAATTGCCAAAATGTGGAAACAGCCTAAATGCCCACCAACCCAGGAATGGATTAACAAGCTGTGGTATATGTATACCATGGAATACTATTCAGCTATTAAAAAAAATGGAGACTTTACATCCTTCGTATGAACCTGGATGGAAGTGGAAGACATTATTCTTAGTAAAGCATCACAAGAATGGAGAAGCATGAATCCTATGTACTCAATTTTGATATGAGGACAATTAATGATAATTAAGGTCATGTGGGGGGAGGAAAAGTAGAGAGAGGGAAGGAGGGAGAGGGATGGGGCCTTGGTGTGCGCCACACCTTCTGGGGGCAAGACATGATTGCAAGAGGGACTTTACCTAACAAATGCAATCAGTGTAACCTGGCATATTGTGCCCTCAATGAATCCCCAACAAAAAAAATAAACTAAATAAAAAAAAAAAAAGAAATGCTCCTGTCTTGGCCTCCCAAAGTGCTGGGATTGCAGGCCTGAGCCTCTGCACTACACCCTCCAACATTTAAATCATCTCTGACACCTAATATAATGTAAATGAAATGTGAATAGTTATTAATTGGTATTGTTTAGGGAATAATGCCAAGAAAAAAAGTCTATACATAGACTTTTATTACAGATGTGATTTTTTGTCTGGGAATATTTTTGATCTGCTATTGGTTGAATCCATGCAGGCAGAACCCGCAGATACCGAGAGCTGACTGTACTTGCAACAGCATCAGTGCTAGGGACTTACAATGAATAGGAAATGGTTTTTGCTCTTAAGAATCTTACAATGGTTTACAAACTCATCTCCCATGAGCAATTAATTTATTGAAACCTCTCTTCCTTCTCAGGTGGAACAAAAAAAAAAAAAATCGAATTGCATTTTCACTTGAGCTAAGCCATTATCTCATTTTAGAGAGACAGTAAAGAGTACCCTATTTCATTTCTTTTCCTCTCTAAATCATTTCCATAAATTCCAGTTTTGTTGGAGATGTATGAGCGCATGTTCTCTGTGCCTCTTACATTAGTGGCTTTGTAAGATGGCTCCTCACCACTTTGCTGTTTGAAAAGAATCACAGTACAGAACCACAGCTGCTCATTCACGGCTCTGGGCATACTTTCCACCTCAGTAGTAACAGCTGCAGATGCTGCCTCGCTGTTATTATTTATAACCTAGCAGCTTGTCTAACAGATTCTGTGGAGAAGGTTTGCATGAACAATACCAAATTTTTTCCCCTTTAAGTGAGGCTGGGGACAAAGATATTAGCTTTAAACACTCACATTCCAAGTAATTCAAACCCAGTTTCAAATTATTTCTCTTTTGCTTAAAAAATAAGATAAACCTGGCTTGGTGCCCATATCTCAGTGGTTAGGGCACCAGTCACATGCACCTGACCTGGGCCTGCTAAACAACGACAACAACAATAAAACAGATGGGTGTTGTGGCAGGTGCCTATAGTCCCAGCTACATGGGAAGCTGAGGCAAGAGAATTGCTTAAGCCCAAGAGTTGGAGGTTGCTGTGAGCTGTGATGCCACAGCACTCTACCAAGGGCGACATAGTGAGTCTCTGTCTCAAAAAAAAATATGATAAACCTATCTTGTTCATATCTTGGCAATTTTTGTTGCTAAATTTTTGCAGTTGTTTATATTATATTTTGGCATTGTTTCCATCCCAGTGCAGAGAAAATACTAAAAATACTACTACTACACTAGTGGGAAAATGGAACAGACAAAAACCTATAAACTTGTTTGCTTGTATATTTTTGCAACTATGTTCAGAGGAGTGGGATATATTTTATCCAACCCTTGAGATTCGATTTCAACTGAGCAATAACAGAAGGTCTAGAGGATACCTGGCTAGATCAAAAGAGGTAAGAGTTCAAAGTTCAAAAAAAAAAAGAGTTCAAAGTTCAAGAAGCCAAATAGCCTTGTTTACAATCAGTTCTTAATAACTTAAAAATAGAATGAAGACTTTTATAGTTAGAATAATTTTCTTCATTTTTACTGACAAGTGCAAGAAAAGGGAATTGGATAGTAAGGGGTTCATTTATAAATTCTGTTGTGGTTGCTCATTATTTAAAAGGACCTGTATTTCAGGACAGGCCCTGTGCTCACCTCTGTAATCCTAGCACTCTGGGAGGCTAAGGCCTGTTGGTCACTTGAACTCAGAAGTTCAAGGCCAGCCAGAGCACGCTTGAGACCCTGTCTTTAAAAATAGCTGGGCATTGTGGTGGGAGCCTACAGTCCCAGCTACTCAGGAGGCAGAGGCAAGAGGATCTGTTGAGCCCAAGAGTTTGAGGTTGCTGTGAGGTATGATGCCCAGGCACTCAACCCCAGGATGACAAAGTAAGACTATGTCTCAAAAAAAATAAATAAAACGAACCTGTATTTCAAGGTAGACACATAATTTTATCAATACATGAACATATTTCCCAAAGCTCAGAAGCTTCAATTTAATTTATTTCCCCACTTAAAATCTGTAGGGTGTCCAGATAGAGCTGCACAAGAGGGAGAGGGGAATACACATCTGGAGTTTCAGAGAATGTGAGCTCTACAATTCAAGTCTGAAGAATATCAGAGAAGACTAAAAATGTAAATCAGTCCTTTTCACACGTGAGCATGCTTTTTTTTTTTTTTTTTGCAGTTTTTGGTGGGGGTTGGGTTTGAACCCTCCACCTCTGACACATAGGGCTGGCACCCTACTCCTTTGAGGCACAGGCACCGCCTGTGAGCATGCATCTTAATCACCTAGAAGGCTAGTTAAATACAGGGTGCTGGGGCCCACCCCCAGAACTTCAGGCCTAGGGCAGGTCTGCATTTTTAACAAGATCCACCTCCACTCCACGCCCCCATGATGCTGGTGCTGCCCACTGGGAGACCATACTTTGAGAACCCCTGGCTTAGCTAACCCAGGAATAATTTCTGGAGAAGGAAGGGATTGACAAATGTGGAGCATCAGTGGGAGCTAGAATGGGCAGATGGGGAGTCAGATACAGAGAACTACCTGAGTGAAGTATGATTGCAAAAGCCTCTGGAAGAGGAAAACTGTTGGCTCTGTCAAATATTATAAAGATAAAATTAAATTGCGAAAAGGTCTCTACATTTGTTAATTAGCAAGTTTTGGGTAACCTTTAAGAATACAGCCTCATCAGAGTAGTGGAGGCGGAAGCCAGATTTGCAGTGGGCGACCAGGAAATTTTGCTATGAAAGGGAAGAGGAAAGCACAAGAAAGGCTGGCTTGGTTACTTTGCTAGTTTTCACAAATCTGTGAAACCAAGCAGGCCAGAAACCAAGCAGCAGCAAGCGGAAAGGGTCAAGAATACAAGAGACGAGGCATGATCAGTGAAACAAGAGCCCCATTAACAAGCTCTCTCCCCTCTTCTTTTATTTCTCCATACCTCATTTTGCTTTGCTTTATTCAGATGTTGGGGCCTTACTGCACCTCCCACATTGTCACCTCCTTGAGGAATAGGGCTTTATGGTGTTTGGTCTCCTTTCCTGTCCTTCCCCAGAGGAGTAGGCACCTTGTATCTATAGACCTCCCTTATGTAAGGGAGGGGAGGTCTATAGATACAAGTTGATAAAAACTCAAACCACCCAACAAAATAAAACACACATTGCATAGTGATTAAGTACTGTAATAGATAGAAAATGAAGAAAGTTTGCTATTTTTTTATGGGATATTAAGGGACAGTCTTTTTTTTTTTTATTGTTGGGGATTCATTGAGGGTACAATAAGCCAGTTACACTGATTGCAATTGCTAGGTAAAGTCCCTCTTGCAATCATGTCCTGCCCCCATAAAGTGTGACACACACTAAGGCCCCACCCCACTCCCTCCCTCTCTCTTTCTGCTTCCCCCCCCCATAACCTTAATTGTCATTAATTGTCCTCATATCAAGATTGAGTACATAGGATTCATGCTTCTCCATTCTTGTGATGCTTTACTAAGAATAATGTCTTCCACTTCCATCCAGGTTAATACGAAGGATGTAAAGTCTCCATTTTTTTTAATGGCTGAATAGTATTCCATGGTATACATATACCACAGCTTGTTAATCCATTCCTGGGTTGGTGGGCATTTAGGCTGTTTCCACATTTTGGCAATGGTAAACTGAGCTGCAATAAACAGTCTAGTACAAGTGTCCTTATGATAAAAGGATTTTTTTCCTTCTGGGTAGATGCCCAGTAATGGGATTGCAGGATCGAATGGGAGGTCTAGGTTGAGTGCTTTGAGGTTTCTCCATACTTCCTTCCAGAAAGGTTGTACTAGTTTGCAGTCCCACCAGCAGTGTAAAAGTGTTCCCTTCTCTCCACATCCACGCCAGCATCTGCAGTTTTGAGATTTTGTGATGTGGGCCATTCTCTCTGGGGTTAGATGATATCTCAGGGATGTTTTGATTTGCATTTCTCTAATATATAGAGATGATGAACATTTTTTCATGTGTTTGTTAGCCATTCGTCTGTCGTCTTTAGAGAAAGTTCTATTCATGTCTCTTGCCCATTGATATAAGGGATTGTTGGCTTTTTTCATGTGGATTAATTTGAGTTCTCTATAGATCCTGGTTATCAAGCTTTTGTCTGATTGAAAATATGCAAATATCCTTTCCCATTGTGTGGGTTGTCTCTTTGCTTTGGTTATCGTCACCTTAGCTGTACAGAAGCTTTTCAGTTTAATGAAGTCCCATTTGTTTATTTTTGTTGTTGTTGCAATTGCCATGGCAGTCTTCTTCATGAAGTCTTCCCCCAGGCCAATATCTTCCAGTGTTTTTCCTATGCTTTCTTTGAGGATTTTTATTGTTTCGTGCCTTAAATTTAAGTCCTTTATCCATCTTGAATCAATTTTTGTGAGTGGGGAAAGGTGTGGGTCCAGTTTCAGTCTTTTACACGCAGACATCCAATTCTCCCAACACCATTTATTGAATAGGGAGTCTTTCCCCCAAGGTAAGTTCTAATAAAATTCAAACAGAAGCTGAAAAAAGAGCTGAGGAAAAACCACGCTGGGGTTCTATGAAGGAAAAGAATTCCAGCCAGAGGAAACATCAAGCACAAAAGCTCTGAGGCAAGGATGTACTTGGCATATTAAAGGCACAGCAAGGAGGCTAGTATAATTGAACCTGACTTTAGGACTGGAAGTGGTCCAAGATTAGGTCACAAAGGTAGCCACAGGACAAATAATGTAGGGCTTTGTAGCCAGGGTAATTGTCAGGATATAAATGGTATTCAAAGCTGTGAGGCTATATCACCTGGCATATAAAAGCATTTCAAATATTTAGAGGTCAGAAAGACAGTGAGATACAGCAAAGACTTCAGAGGAGCTAAAGGAAACCAGAAAGTGTTCCAAATCCAAAAATAAAGAAGTGCAACATTTTCTCTCACCAAGTTAGCAAAGACTGAATTATAGTAACAATCAATGCTGATGAGACTCTCAGGAGACAAGCATTTTCATTCATTGGAGATTAGAGGGCAAACTGGTACAACCCTTTAGGAGATCAATTAATCAAAATGAATCCAGAATTTGGAAAACACATTATTTTTTAACTCTATATTGTGCTTGTGAGAAAACCTATCTTTAAAGATTACCCTGGTGGCACCTGTGGCTCAGTGGGTAAGGGCGCTGGCCCCAGGGTGGGCTGGTGGTGGGTTGGTGGTGGTGGTGGATTCAAACCAGGCCCCTGCCAAACTGCAATAAAAAAAGAGCTGGGCGTTGTGGTGGGCGCCTGTAGTCCCAGCTACTCGGGAGGCTGAGGCAAGAGAATCGCCTAAGCCCAGGAGTTGGAGGTTGCTGTGAGCTGTGATGCCATGGCCCTCTACTGAGGGCGATAAAGTGAGACTCTGTCTCTACAAAAAATGAAAAATAAAAAATAATAATAAAGATTACCCTGTGGTTGATTCAACAGCACATATATTAAAATTGGAATGACAAGAGAAGGTTAACATGCTCCCTGCAAAAGGCATGCATACAAAGTGTTACATTGAAAAAAATTAATCTAAAATATAAAAAAATTGTATGCACACAGTATTCCCATTGATAAGTTTTTAATTGCTATAAAAGTTTTCATTTTCTGAGTATCTGCCTTAAGGATTATAGTTCCCCCAAACCAGTTCTATTTGTCACCCTTCCTTTTCTCAATGTCCAGCTTCACAAGCCATCCTGATACACCCCCATTTTCTTTTTGACAAGTCACAATTATATTTTAATTCACCTAATCATGGTAAAACATGGAATCACAGACCTAAAAAGTACATGAAGGACCTCTACACATTATGTGTTCCAATGTCCTTCATTCATGTAGATGATTTTACAAAAGGTGAGGGTAACTACTTGTTGGAAAAGGAACAAAGGAATGTTTGAAGTCCCAGCTCTGCCATTTTCTTTTTTTTTGTAGAGACAGAGTCTCACTGTACCGCCCTCGGGTAGAGTGCCGTGGCGTCACATGGCTCACAGCAACCTCCAACTCTTGGGCTTACACGATTCTCCTGCCTCAGCCTCCCAAGCAGCTGGGACCACAGGTATCCGCCACAACGCCCGGCTATTTTTTTGTTGCAGTTTGGTCGGAGCTGGGTTTGAATCCGCCACCCTCGGCATATGGGGCCAGCACCCTACTCACTGAGCCACAGGCACCGCCCAGCTCTGCCATTTTCTAGCAGTGTGAACACTAACTAGTTATTTTCCTACTCTTTTATCCCATGGTAGATAATAGTAGTAGTCTCCACATCTCAAAGCTGTCATGAGGATAAAATAAACCAAGTGGCCAACAAATGTTATTAAGAGTATGATTATCAATCCAGTAACAGATCTCAACTTTTTTTTTTTTTTTTTGAGACAGAGTCTCACTTTGTCACCCCCAGTAGAGTCCATGGCTCACAGCAACCTCAGACTCCTAAGCTCAAGCAATTCTCTTGTCTCAGCCTCCCAAGTAGCTGGGACTACAGGCGCATCCACAATGCCCAGCTATTTTTAGAGACTCACTTGCTCAGGCTGGTCACAAACCTGTGAGTTCAGACAAGCCACCCACCTCAGCCTCCCAAGTACTAGGATTACAGGCATAAGCCACCTCGCCCAGCCAGATCTCAACTTTTTATGAGTATGGCCTCTTAATACTATAAATAGTAGTTAGGGAAAAAATGTACCACCCTTTGGCCCCCAAATAAGAGGGTCATATATAGCTGGAGAGCAATTATTTCCAATTTCGGACTTCCAAAATACTGACGAGCAGATGTGGAGAAAACCTATGACATTCTCCAGAGATTATGAAACAAAAGACAGCAGTTACTGAATACTCACCATATGACAATATGTTAACCATTTCACAAATATTCCCACATAATCCTCATAATCTCCCTTAAAGGGGGCACTTTTATTACCCCCTTTCCAAGCAAGAAAAGTGAGTCAAGTTAAGCATATTACAATACAGTTGCAAACAGAATAAGTAAATGTGGAGCTTGTAAGCTATTATCAAGGGAGAAAAGTGTAACTAAAGCCACAGAGAGGGAGAAAGGATGGATATGAAGGATATTCAGAGAAAAAAGACAATTAAAAGAACGTACGAGTAGGCTGGGTGCAGTGGTTCACACCTGTAATCCCAGCACTCTGGGAGGCCGAGGCAGGTGGATTGCCTAAGCTCAAGAGTTTGAGACCAGACTGAGCCAGAGAAAGACCTGTCTCTAAAAATAGCTGGGTGTTGTGGCAGGTGCCTGTAGTCCCAGCTACTTGGGAAGCTGAGGCAAGAGAATCACTTCAGACCAGGAGTTTGAGGTTGCTGTGAGCTGTGACAAAACAGCACTCTACCGAGGGTGACAAAATGAAACTGCCTCAAAAAAAAGTTATTTCAACTAGGCACATTTTTGTTTGTGCCACAAACAAAAAAAAAAAGGAAAGATCAGGAATGGCAGCTGACAGCATTATTTGCTATTTGCTTTTGGTGGTTGTATTGAGAAGTGGAGAATAAATTTCCCATTATCCAGTATGATCATGTGTTTAAATGCAACCCTCTACTAGAATGTGAACCCTCAGGGGCCATTAAAAACTAAACTACCGGGAGGCGCCTGTGGCTCAGTGAGTAGGGCGCCAGCCCCATATGCCGAGGGTGGCGGGTTCAAACCCAGCCCTGGCCAAACTGCAACAAAAAAATAGCCCGGCGTTGTGGCGGGCGTCTGTAGTCCCAGCTACTCGGGAGGCTGAGGCAAGAGAATTGCGTAAGCCCAAGAGTTAGAGGTTGCTGTGAGCCGTGTGACGCCACGGCACTCTACCCGAGGGCGGTACAGGAGACTCTGTCTCTACAAAAAAAAAAAACAAAAAAAACTAAACTACCATTTATTATGTTTGGTGTTCAATGACATCCAAACTCAGCTTTGCGGGGATTCAAAGCAATACTGTTACCCATCTTACTTCATTAGAGAAAGCTCAAGGATACCAATGAGGCTCTTTTCCTCATTCAGGCATGGGAAACCTGCAGCCTCAGGACCCCATGTGGCCTTTTGGATTCTGGAGTGAAGCCTTTCGGCAGAATCCAAATTTTACAGAGCAAATCCTTCTAATTATGGGATTTGTTCTGTAAGCTTGGATTTTCAGTGGCTGCTCTTTGGGGTCAACAGGGCTACATGTGCCCTTAAAAGACTGCCAGTGAGGCTCAGCCTGTAGCACAGTGGTTATGGCCACATACACCAAGGCTGGTGGGTTCAAACCCAGCCTGGGCCAGCTAAGCAATGACAACTCCAACAGAAAAATAGCCAGGTGTTGTGGCAGGAACCTGTAGTCCCAGCTACTTGGGAGGCTGAAGCAAAAGAATCACTTAAGCCCAAGAGTTTGAGGCTGCTGTGAGCTGTGACATTACTGCACTCTACCTAGGGCAATATAGTGAGATGAGGAAAAAAAAAAAAAAAGATGATTGTCAGTGAGAATACTGCATCAAAGACCAAGATTAGGGTTACGGTTAAGTTTTCAAAAAGAAAAAAAGTGGGGTGGCGCATGTGGCTCAAAGGAGTAAGGCCCCATATACTGGAGGTGGCGGGTTCAAACCCAGCCCCAGCCAAAAACTGCAAAAAAAAAAAAAAAAAAGCACACAACTTGGGATAGGGATAAGGGCAAGTCAAGGCTTCTATTTCAAATAAACCTAATGCTAGGGTTTCAATATGCTCCCTCCCTCAAGTTCACGCCAAAACTTAATCCCCATTGTAGTGGTATTAAGCAGCAATACTTTTGGGGAAGTGAGGGACAAACCTCTTTGAATGGATTAGTGCCTTATGAAACAGCTAGAGGGAAGACAGACACCTTCCACCTGAGGGAAAAGGGATGAAAGCAGTTAACTCAGCATTGGATGAGGACAGACCCTCCCCACAAAAAGACCCTCAGATGCCAAACCTGCCAGTGCCTTGATCCTCAGACATCCCAGCCTGCAGAACCACAAAAAACAAATTTCCATTGTTTTCCTAGGCCTGTGGCAATTTGTTATAGCAGAACAAATGCCATCACAGTATTGTTCTCTCAGCCATTTCACGAATGGCCAAAGCAATTCTAAACTAGTATGTAACTCAGAGAATAGGGTGTTCTAAAAACAATCCATTAAGAGCAGGCTTCAAAAGCAAACTCTTGGCCCTTGAAATCTAGCTATTGAAATTATGATACAATTATGACAATCAATTTTCCTTGAGCTTAACTGTAAATGTGAGACTTTCCACTTATTTTTATAAATTCTGTCCCATGATTTAGAGACCATATTCAAACCAGTTTAAGTATTTCATAATTCCTGGCCACTTCCTAGCCAATTGTGTATATCCACTATACAATAAGCTGCCTTATACATTAGGGCAGCATACAGATTAAATCTGAATAAAGACATTACACAATGAATTAGGACACATTAAAATTTGCTTTAATACTTCTTTGGGGGGGAAAAAAAAACACACTTGTAGTGAATGAACAAGAAACATTTTTATGCTATTATTTGTATCTACCATGCCATGAATTCATAGGGGAAGAGGTTCCAGCAGCTCAGGGAGGCACCTTGCCATTTAATGTGACAAAGTGTTAATTGACTTTTGAATTCGTGGGAAATAGGTCCCAGCACCTTGTATCACTGTTACATGGGGTCTATTGGTTATCCTGTGTGCTATGCTGTACACATATTATGCCATGAGCTAATGGGGAATAAATAGGTTCTTGCTCCTAAAAACATGGGTCCACTAGTACTCCTTTGTGCCATGTTATATGCTTATTATGCCATGAATTCATAGGGAATGGGTTCCAGGAGCTCAGGCTCCTTTCCGTTAGTTCTCACAAAGTGGGCTTCTCTGGGTGGCGCAGGCTATTAAAGAAAAAAAAAGAGAATAAATTAATTATGTAGAGTATTAAAATCCAACTTTAAAGTGCTCTCAGACCAATGAAATTATATTCAATTTTTAAACTTCACAAGGGAAATTATCAGAGACCAAAAATTTTTAAAGTTGCCCAAGATCAGTATCAAGAACCTGTCAAGCTCTTACCTGGCGCTTCAGTTGAACCCAGGTACCTTTCTCTTTGGCTTCCTTCTTTTTCTGATCATTTTCCTTCACCCGTTTCAGGAAGCTATCTCGGCTCTTAGAGTGCTTAATATGCTCAATACGAACATTAATCCTCTTCGCGAGGATCTTGCCCCTGAAGAGAGTGGAAATTCTTATAAGTGTCTCACCAAAAATTTAACAGAAATGCAAACCTGTTTTTACCCAGATAGGGTAAATCAACAAGGTGGTGGCTTTATTACTTAATTCACAATCAATCATTACTCTTATTGGATGAGGCTTTCAGAATATCCCTGTTGGGATGAGGTGACATCCTTTGAAACAAGAGTAATTTAATCAAAATCAGATTAATAAAACCAAAAGCTTACTAAACTTCTTTTTATACTACCTAATACCATATTGCAAAGACTTTGCATTAAGTCTATTTCCATTTGTTTCCTTTGACAGGATACAAGACAAACACCAGTTTGCCTGAGTTTTAAAAGGATATTTCCTTTGCCCCACTTGAATGACCAATAAAGACATGAGTCCAACTGGCAAAGTGAAAAGGGGGCACAAGTGAATACTAATTAGCCACAAAGAACTACAACATTACTTACTTAACTTGTTTGTTTACAACAATGCCAACAGCATGCTGGGTAACATTGTAAACTCTTCCAGTTTTGCCATGGTAACATTTGTGTGGCATGCCTTTTTGAACAGTACCCATTCCCTGTTAAGGAGACATATTATATCAGCATTTTTTTCCTCTTAAGCTTTTTTATTAAAGTAATGAAGCTATTCTAAGATTTCTTTTAAATGGCAACTCAAGAACTTTCAGAACTGACAAAATGTTTTTCACATTGCTTTTAGCCATCAAAAAGACAATCATCGTTTAAGCTCCAGAGTGCCAAGATAAACTAAACTTCTATACTGGATTAAATCCAACTTATATAACTTCTGTAGTTTTATTTTCCCAATGTTATAATTTACCTTGATGTCTACAATATCACCTTTCTTGTAGATTCGCATATATGTGGCCAAAGGAACAACTCCTGCAAAATAATATTTGCTTTTAGTCAGTATCAAAAAGTGTAAAGCAGAAGAAATGCCCTTTTACTAGCTTTCAACACATGCATCACCACTGATAATTACACAAATTTTAAAATCTTATTAATGGACAATTTCTCCTAAAAGCAAAAAATCACTCTGCTAACTCACAATATCTATCAAATGTTTAATCCTACACTGATAGTTACGAAACGTTAATAAATTTGTATGCTTTTGCAGGGTGTCCAACCTTTCTCCCCCAGCAGTGTTAGAATTAGAGTTGTCTTGGGCCACACACTAAAATGCTAATGAAAGCGGATTAGCCAAAAAAAAAAAAGGGGGGGGGGGAGTTCATGTATACTTCTCATGGTATCTGACACCACAGATAAGCAAAAAATAAGTCCTGACAAAATCAGCATGTGGCCTGCATGTTAGATACCCCAAGTTAGCAAAGTGGTGGTTACTTAATGCCATTTATGAACCACATCACCAATTTATTAGTAAGACACAAATGTGTGCCTCCCAAGGAGGGTAAATCTACTTACCATGTTTTCTAAAAGGCCTAGAGAACATGTATCGGGTGCCTCTCCTCTTTCCCTTTGTGTTTGTCATTTTGGTGAATTACTGAAACCAGAAAATGTTAACAGTCAAATACAACTAAAAATTGCCATTTAAACAGAAAGCCAGCAATTTTAAAATGTTTGCATTTCAGTAGCAATGTGAGAATTAGGGAACAATTTCAAAGGCTAGATCACCAATTATTTCTTTCAAAAGGTAAAAAAACTCATTGTTTCAACAAATAAGGTCATTGTCAAAACTTCTAAGTCGTAGAGATGGATGAGAATACACACCAGTACACTTTCCCTATAAGAATGTTAAAACACAACAAAACTACTACACTGCATCTGTAAACCTCAGTCTAGAATGCTAATGGTATTGGGATTACTAACTAGATAATTTATTAGCAAACAGAGTAAAACTCAGTCTTCCATTTTTATGTGGCATATTAAATCCTTTTGTCAATCAAATTTTCTGTGACAGTTTATCATTTATTTAATGGTCAAAAATCTCACTCATTTCCCACCTATTTACTAGGAAACGTATATAGGACAGGAGGGAAACCAGGCTCTGTAATTAGCCTTGTGAATTTGACACAGGCTTTGCCACTTGCTGGGAGACCCTTGTTTAACCTCCCATTTTCATCTGTAAAATGGGGTCAACACTTTTGTAACTGAGGTACGTCTACAAAGAAGTCAGCAATTCTTGGCACATGGTAACAGTGCTCAATAGTTAACTAGTAGCTAATTATCATCCTAAAGTTCTCCTATAGGCATTCAGAATACTACCTTTCCTGTGTTTCCCAAATAATCTAAATATTCTGATAGCTCTCTGGTTCCCAAGGGCAGAAGTGCCATTCCTGGCCTTCACGCCTACCATTAAGGCAAAATACATGTATACCAGTCAGGCCTAACTCATTGACAGTTTACTGGCATAAATCGCTCTCTTAATTTATTGATACTCTTTAAAAAATGATTACCAAAGTACCTCATTCATAAAAATTGTGTGGCACACAATATTTTACGTTACCCACCAAAGCCAAACAATTGTTACAATGGATGCACATTTTACTATTAAAAACAGACAAAACTGGCTCAGCACCTGTAGCTCAGTGGCTAGGGAGCCAGCCATATACACTGGAGCCATAGGGTTTGAACCCGGCCCAAGCCTGCCAAATAACAATTGACAACTACAACACAAAAACAGCCTGGTGTTGTGGAGGGCGCCTGCAGTCTGTTACTTGGGAGGCTGAGGCAAGGGAATCGCTTAAGCCCAAGAGTTTGAGGTTGCTGTGACGCCACGGCACTCTACCAAGGGCAACATAGTTAGACTCTGTATAATAAAAAACAAAACCAGACAACAAAGCAACTATTAAGTACCCCATTCGAATTGTCAGTTTCTGCATGTGTATTAAACTCATATACTTGTGCGGAGTTTGTAAACAGAGTGATGTTTTGCAGATTCTTGTCATGTTGTGGGGTCACAAACTGGTAGATAATGCCCATGCTCCTCCACTAGACTCGTTTATCTGAGTAAAAACAATCCACCTTCCGTCTAGACTCCATACACATAAAACTGCATACGCTTTCAAAACAGTTCCTAACATGGACAGCAATACCTTAGTCTACATCAGTACCAGAAATCAACGCCAACTAGGATCCACCATGGGGTGCAACCTGAAGTCTGCTCGACTTTGGTAGGTGGGAACAGCCGAATAGACAAAAAGATGAGGAACTACGACCAAGCGTTTATTAAATTACTTATCCCTTGAGACAGACACGCAGCTGTTCCAGAGTCCTTTCACTTAAGCCACGTTGCCCTTCGGTTTGCAAAATTATCTCCTATTGTAAAATACTGACGTTGTTTACCTTAAAGTTTACTTTCCCTTCGCTCAAGCGCCATCGGAGGTCATAATTAAAACCTATTCCTACCTCGCACCAAGTCCTTACCGCCAACATCACCAGATTAGGAGTAAAAGCCACAGTGAAGGGAGTTCCTAAAGCATCAGACCACGCGGCTCCACGCAGCCTAACCGAGTGGGCCGTCCACGATACCGGGGCTGAAGCTATGAGGACAGAAGATGAGGACGGAAGACGAGGACGAAATCTTTTCCAAATAAATCTTAATCGCTTCACCCCCAGGGACTCGGCCTTCTCCTTCTGTTCCCTCCAGAGCCGCAACATCAGTCTGATCCTCAGGCCCCGGCCCAGACCCGACCCAGCGCACGCTGTTCGCTCTCTGGCAGAACATAGCTCCACCTGCCCACTCTAGTGGGCCGCAGACAGGCTGAACAGTCCTTCTACGGCCTCAATGCACAAGCTCAGCAGCCACAGTTCAAATCTGCCGAACCCAGGGAGCGGGGAGCCACGCTTACTGCCTACCTGGAAGATGGCGTCTCCGGCCGAAAGGAAGGAGGCGGGGCTCCGGCGCGCGCCTTACAAGGGCCTGCAGGCTGCCCACGGCTCTGCCTGAAGGAAACGCCAGCTGAAAGAGACTCTAGGAAAGAAGATTATCCAGGATAACAAGGAGAGCCTGAGAAGATATTTTTCTTTCTTGAGAAACAGAGGCAATTAACCAACACAAACTGACATTTGTATGGTGTCAGACAGCCTGGAAAGGGGTCTTCAGGGTGTCAAACAGGACACCCACGTACGGAGCGTACTACGTCCTTCCTTGCGTCACCGCTTGCACCGGAAACGGGCCTGGGCCAGCGTCTCACGACGGAGACAGGCTGATCCTCCGGCGTCAGGTTCTTTTAAAGTTCTGGCGGCTGACATCTAGCTATAATGGAGTGAGCATATTATCTAGTTTGTGTGTCTTTAAAATTTTTGTTTCTTTACGCGTCTAACCCAAATGTTAAAACCGCGTTGAAAAGCAGTATCGCAAACTCTAGTAAAACTGAAGGTTTTCCAAATACTAAACCCGGACATTCTGCTCTTAAGTATATCTCCTGTAGAAACTTAGATATGTGGGCAAGGATGTACAAAATAGGGCGGCGCCTGTGGCTCAAAGGAGCAGCGCGCCGGCCCCACATGCCAGAGGTAGTGGGTTCAAACCCAGCCCCGTCCAAAAACTGCAAAGAAAAAAAAAAAAAGAAGGATGTACAAAGTAGCACTGTGGTAGAAGTAAAAAACTAGAAATGTCCACCAATAAGGGAATAAATGTGTTACGGAATGTTAGTGAGATGGAATGTTATATGCCAGGAAAACAAGAAATAGGAACAAAAATGGGGAAGGTGTCGATGTAGTATGAAAATTCATATATAAACAAAGCATGTAAAACAATACTGTGTGTTTCTCAGGCATGTATTTATATGTACTTAAAGTACTCAAGAAATACAAGGGAGTGGAAATCAAATTTAGAAAAGTCACGTCTGATGAGGGGCCGATAAAGGGAGGCTTTGGCTGGGTTGACCATTATTAAGCTGGGTGTTGAGTATATAGGTGACCATTGTTTTATTCATTACACCTTTTAAAATAGGTGCTCTCTTGATAAAGTTTATCTTTTAAGGTGGTTAGGATTTATTTTTGAAGTTCAGAAGGTGTTTCAGAAAATTCCCGTGTACCCAGCATCTGGTTTCCTCTGTCATTAACATCTTAACACCAGTATGGTAAATTTGTTGAAATTGGTGAACCAAAGTTGTCTGACATTATCAAATAAAGGCCATATTTTATTTAGATTTTCTTAGCTTTTACCTAATATCCTTTTTCTGTTGCAGGATTCCATTCAGGATATAATGTTACACTTAGTTATCATGGCTCCATATCTGCCTTTTGGCTGTAAAAGTTTCTCAGAAATTCCTTATTTTAGATGATTTTAACAATTTGAAGGTGTACTGGTCACACATTTTGTAGAATGCCCTAAGAATGGAATTTGATGTTTTTTTCATGACTACATGTATTATTTCTAGGATAATTTTTTTAAAATCAGCTGTAACATAAAACTCTTTTCTGAATGTAAATGTTACCCAGTTGTTCTTGAAATTTTAATTTCTTTTTTTTTTTTGCAGTTTTTGCCCAGGGCTGGGTTTGAACCCGTCACCTCCAGCATATGGGGCCGGTACCCTACCCCTTTGAGCCATAGGCACTGCTTGAAATTTTCATTTTTTTCTCTCTTGATTCATCTGAAACTTGCAATTTCGAAGAATTACATCAGCTCCAAAGTTTTGAATTTGTACATTTTGTGACCCCAGTCTTTAGCCCTTTAGTAACTCGAAAAGAAGTAGGATTCAGTCTTTATGATTCCTTCAATACACTAACTCCTCCACCTTCACTGTTAGCTCCGTTTAATGTCTATATTCGTTTTTATTCAATTTAATTTTCTGTACTTCAGCAATACAGTCACTCCTCCCTTTCTACTACCTCAAGTCACTTTTTCTTTCCTATCTCTCCCTTAGGACATACACAACTTTGGATAAATGCAACCATTTATTGTTCCCATGACAATACCTCTACAGCGGAGCACTGATGAAGAAAATCTTGTGAACAGACTATGACTACAAATCACAAACTGTTCATCCTTGGGCTATATTTTTTGTACTCAGACATGTTTTCTTCAGTCTATAGAGTGTTTTGTAGAAGAAGGCATATGAATACATACTACATTTTTTTTAAATCAAAATTTCTGGCTTCTCTTGAAAAATCAGGAGATTTGGCAATATAGGACCGTTGGTCTTATTTATTAATTTATATTTAAGAGCCAGGATCTTGCTTTGTCACCCGGACTGGAGTGCAGTGGCCTGATCATAGTTCAGTGTAATCTCAAACTCCTGGACTCAATTAGTTCTCCCCCCTCACCCTCCCAAGTAGTTAGGAGTAATTTTTTTTTTTTTTTTTTGAGACAGAGCCTCAAGCTCTTGCCCTGGGTAGAGTGCTGGGGCATCACAGCTCACAGCAACCTTAACTCTTGGGCTCAAACGATTCTCTTGCCTCTGCATCTCAAGTAGCTGGGACTACATGCGCCCACCACAGCGCCCAGCTATTTTTTTTGTGTGTGTGTGTGGCAGCCGTCGTTGTTTGGTGGGCCCGGGCTGTATTTGAACCCGCCAGTTCAGGTGTATATGGCTGGTGCCTTAGCCGCTTGAGCCACAGGCACCAAGCCAGGAGTAATTTTTTTAAAGATGTGGTCTTGCTGTGTTACCCAGGCTGGTATGGAACTCCTGCCTGGGCCTCCCAAAGTGCTGGGAATACAGGTGTGAGCCCTTATGCCTGACAGTCATGATAATCCAGGGCTACCCTTTTCGATGGGGTGTGTATTCTTGAATTCCTGGCCACTCAGCTTGCTACCTGTCATTTACCTATGTGGCTCCTGTAGGCATTCGAGTTTCTAATCCTCATGAATTCATGATCAGTCATTCTCAAATAGGTACTCAGTACAGTTAGACTCTTGAATAACAGGTTTGAACTGTGTGGGTCCACTTACATACAGATGGAAAATAGTATTTGGGGATGTGAAACTATGCTGTGGAGAACAGCCTGCTCTTCATATGTGAGGTTCCACAGAGCCCACTGCAGGCCTCAAATGTGCAAAGATTCTGGTATATGAGGGAGCAGCGAGCTTCAATCCCCTACATGTATTAAGGGATAACTCACTGTGGTTCCAGAGTTAGTATGCTAACCTGCTCGCTCTTTTTTGAGACAGAATCTCACTATGTGGCCCTGGGTAGAGTGCCATAGCTTCACAGCTCACAGCAACCTCAAACTCTTGGGCTTAAGTGATTCTTTTACCTCAGCCTCCCAAGTAGCTGGATCTACAGGTGCCTAGCACAACACCCGGCTATTGTTCATTGTTTAGCAGGCCCAGGCCAGGTTTAAACCGGCCAGCACCAGTGCATGTGGCCAGCACCTTAACCTACTCTTTTTAAAGATTATTTTATGTGACTCCTTTGATTATCAGATCTTCCATCTCTTCTCCCCACATTTCTCTTAGCTAATGACTGCTTCACTTTTTTTCAGTACAAACATGCTCTGGCGTTTCCACTGAAAACCCACAGTCCTTCCCTCTGGCTGTGCTTGACCTCGTACTCTCTTCCAACTACTGCCCCATATTTTCATCGTTTTTGTGTCTTTTTTTTTTTTTTCGGCCAGGGCTGGGTTTGAACCCGCCACCTCTGGCATGTGGGACCGGCGCCCTACCCGCTGAGCCACAGGCGCCGCCCTCGTTTTTGTGTCTTACCAAAAAGTCATGAAATTACTGGTTTTGTACATCAGAAACTGTCACATTTGAGCAGTGCCATATGATTTAACCAAATATGCACATACAAGATTAACACCTTCCTGCTCATCTCCCCTTCTGTTTTCAGTATAATCTGACTTCCAGTCACACCACTAAAACTGCTCTTACCAAGGTGTCAATTGCTTCCATGTTGCCAAAACTAAAAGACTTTCTCTATTCTTGTATCTCCCTTCCTTCCCTCCTTCCCTTTCTTGCTTTTTTGTATTCATATAACAAATATTCTTGTCTTTGGCTTGGCACCCATGATACAGTGGTTACTGCCAGCCACCTACACCAAGGCTGGTGAGTTTGAAACTACCTGGGCCAGCTACACAACGACAACTGCAACAAAAAAATAGCCGGGCATTGTGGCGAGTACCTGTAGTCCCAGCTACTTGGGAGGCTGAGGCAAGAGGATCGCTTGAGCCCAAAAGTTTGAGGTTTCTGTGAGCTGTGATGCCACGATACTCTACTCAGGGTGACATAGTGAGACTCTGTCTCAAAAAAAAAAAATTCTTTCTTGATCTCTTAGAAGCACGGGGCTCTGTTGGCCACTCCCTTCTCTTTGAAACACTACCCTTGACCACTCCACAGTCTGTTTTATGGATTTTTCCCTTCTCTCTTTATCCCATAAAGAGTAAGTTTCTTCGAGTCTTTGAACTAGGTTCCCTGCTCTTCTCTTTCTACACTATATAGGTAACTTCATTTACTCCCGTAATTTAAAATTTCTTCTCTATACTGCTTAATAGGAGATTTATTTCTTTAATTCCAAACTTTCTTCAAAACTTCTATTTACTTAACATGATTTCTATTCTTGGATACCCTTTACCATCTCAAAGTTAACATGTTTAGAATAAAACCTTTGATTTCCACCTTGATGTATGTTTCTGCTCCAGTATTTCCCATGTCAATAAACTGCATAAGAAAGAAACCTCGAATTCATCTTTACGTTTTCCATTGTCCCCTTTGTATTGAATTTATCAGCAAGTTTTGTTTTACTAGTTTTACCGGTAAAACATCTCCAGGTGGCCTACCTCTTTCCACCTCTGTGACCACCACACTAACATCTCATTCTGAACTACAACAATGGCACCTATATGTTCACTTTTATTCTCTCCTGTCCCTACTCTCCACTTTCTACATAGTATCCAGAGTGATTTTTTTTTTTTTTTAATGAGACATGGTCTTGCTGTATTACCTAGGATAGGGTACAGCGGCATGATCACAGCAACCTCATACTCCTAGGCTCAAGTGATCCTCCTGCTGCAGCCTCTCAAGTAGCTGGGACTACAGGCATACACTACCATGCCCAGCTAATTTTTTCTGGTTTTTGTAAAGGTGGGGTCTTGCTCTTCCTCAGGTTGCTAGAGTGATCATTTAGAAGTGTAAACCTGGGCTTGGTGTCTATAGCATAGTGGTTATGGCGCTGGCCACATACACCGAGGCTGATGGGTTCCAACCCAGCTTTGGCTAGCTAAACAACAATGACAACTGCAATAAAAACAATAGCCAGGCGTTGTGGTGGACGCCTGTAGTCCCAGCTACTTGGGAGGCAGAGACGAGAATCACTTATGCCCAAGGATTTGAAGTTGCTGTGAGCTATCATGCGACAGCACTCTACCAAGGGTGACATAGTGAGACTCTGTCTCAAAAAAGAAAAAATAAATAAATAAAAATAAAAATGTAAATCTGAGCTGGGCATAGTGGCTCACACCTGTAATCCTACCACTTTGGGAGAGGTGGGTGGATTGACTGGGCTGAGAAGTTCAAGACCAGTGTGAGGAAGAGCGAGACCCAGTCTCTACTAAAAATAGAAATAACTAGCCGGGCCTTATCGTGGGTGCCTATAGTTCCAGCTGTTTGGGAGGTTGAGGTAAGAGGATCACTTGAGCCCAAGAGTTTGAGCTGTGAAACCATGGCACCCTGTGCAGGCTCACAGAGTAAGATTCTGTCTCAAAAAAAATGTAAACCTGATTATAGCACATCCTTGCTTAAAGCCCTCCACAGGCTTTCTGTGGCTCTTAAAATCTAAACTCCTTAACTTGACTTATAAAGTCCTACATAAACTACTTCTTGCTTATCTCTTTAAGGTTCACCAGGTGCCTCCCCCTTCCTCACATCCATGTGTCTTCCATTGCCACCTTCGGTTCCATAAACACTTTGAGCTCTTTCCACCCGCAGAATCTTGATGCATGCTATTCCCTTTCTTGAATAGCTCCATCTTTTTCTCATTTCCTTGCTTCCTGAAAGAGGCTTCCTAGAAGAAGTGAAGACTAAGAGATTAAAACATGAGTAGAGGGCAGCGCCTGTAGCTCAGTGGGTAGGGCGCCGGCCACTGAGCCCGTCCTAGGCCAGCTAAACAATGACAACTGCAACAACAAAAAATAGCCAGGCGTGGCGGGCACCTGTAGTCCCAGCTACTTGGGAGGAGTCAAGAGAATTACTTAAGCCCGAGAGTTGGAGGTTCTGTGAGCTGTGATGCAACGGCACTCTACCGAGGGCAACATAGTGAGACTTTGTCTCAGAAAAAAAAAAAACATGAGTAGGAGTTAGATGACGGTGATTGGAAGAGCATTCCAAGTAGAAACAATGTGGTATGTGCAGGTAAGCTCAAGCAGCATGGTGTTGCTGGTGCAAGACAAGAACAAAGAAAGCTGGAAAGGTAGATGGTGAAGGTTCTTATTGTGGTGTACAGATCTGAAAACCAAAGTGGTTTCCTGAATCTCTAATGGTCAATTTGTCTCTAGTTTGAGATCATTAATGTAAAGAGAATTAAAAAGGGGTTGAAACTTTGAAAGAAGTATGAAGGAAATAAAATAGAGAAAATAGGAAAATTCAAAGTTCAATATTTATGAGTATTTGGATTAAATCAGGCACTATATTAAGTGATGAGACTATATTGATGAATAAAACATTATCCTTGCCCTCAAGGAATCCATAGAGTCTGGTGGCAGAGAAAGGTGAGCCCATTATCATATTCCAAGTGGTGTAGTAGCACTGAGTCTGCATGGTAAGGAACTCTGTGGAGGAAATCACTGCACTTAGATTGGAGGAAGGCGGTAGAAAGAGAGAAAAACCTCTGAAGGAAAAAGGAAGTGTCACAGAGGAGATTTAACTACTTGGAAAAGTAGCATTTTGACCAGAACACAAATAATAAGGGCATTTTAGGCAGACAGAATAGCTTAGGCAAAAGCATAGAGATGGATAACAACTCCAAAAACTTGTAGACATGAAAGTTGTCCAGTAGTTTTAGAAAATAAGGTTAATAGGCAGGGTGTGGTGCCTGTAATCCTAGCAATCTGGGAGGACAAGGCCTGAGCTCAGGAGTTTGAGAGTGGCCTGAGCAAGAGCGAGACCCCATCTCTAAAAAAATTGCAGGGCGTTGTGGCAGGGACCTGTAGTCCCAGCTACTCAGGAGGAGTAGCAAGAGGATCTTTTGAACCCAAGAGTTTTGTGGTTGCTATGAGCTCTGATAAAACACTCTATCAAGGGTTACAAAATGAGACTCTGTCTCAAAAAAAAAAAAAAAGGTTAACAAATAATGCAGCTCATTAACATAAAGGACATTTATAATTCTGTGCTAGCCTTGAGTAAAATACTATAAATAAGACACAACTTTGGATTATTAACCTAAATTTACATCCCTGTATGTCTTTTTGAGACGACAGCTCACAGCAACCTCAAACTCTTGGGCTTAAGCAATTCTCTTGCCTTTGCCTCCTGAGTTGCTGTGACTACAGGCGCCCGCCACAACTCCTGGCCATTTTTTGGTTGTGGTTGTCATTGTTGTTTGGCAGGTGTGGGCTGGATTTGAAACCACCAGCTCCATTGTATGTTGCTGGTACCCTAGCTGCTAAGCTACAAGCGCCAAGCCGCTTTTTTTTTTGTGAGACAGAGTCTTGCTCTTTCACCTAGTCTAATGGAGTCTGGTGACATCACCATAGCTCACTGCAACCACCCACTTCTGGGCTCAAACAATCCTTCTGCTTCAGCCTCTGAATAGCTGGGACTACAGACATGCATCACCACACACCTGGCCAATTTTTCTATTTTTTTGTAGAGATGGGGTCTCACTCTTGCTCAGGCTGGTCTTGAACTGACCTGAAGAGATCCTCTTGCTTGGGCCTACCAGAGTGCTAGGGTTATAGGCATGAGCCACCATGCTCAGTCCTTCTGTATTTGTATTTTGTGTTTTCTCTTATGAAGAGATTGTTTTATTTTGACGTTCAGAGGACATTGGCAGTTTTAAGTTCAGGATGACAATTTTTTCCAAGCTAGGAAGAAACATGGTTGTGTCTTTTAGGTGTTAGGGTCTAGTTGGGTACCCCATTTGAGCATCTCACTTCTCATTTATGATGTGCCTTTGTCCTGGTAGATTGTCAGGAGAACAATTTCAAATAAGATCTAATAGGAGTTTCTAGTTAATAATGAGAATTCTTGTCTCTGGAAAAATGTTACTATAATGACAGCTAAAGTAATGAGGGGTAGAAATGCCATGAATAATTGAAAAATGTTTCATGAAGAATAATTATATAAAATAATTAATCTTTTTTTCCATCAAACTTTCATCTGAGATTCTAAGAAGCAGCAGAATAAGACAACATATATTTTTTAATTGAGGAAGGCAAAGATTGTTCTCTTCCAAAATCTGATTCTCTACCTGAAACAATGAGGCATAAATAGGTTTGTAACCATGTGCTCTGACATTCAAATCGAATCTTAGTCCAGCTCTGTAGACAATCCTCATTGTCTACATCCATATTTTTCTGTTCCCAAATCCTGCTTTTTTGTTTTGGCTTTGAAAATGTCTGCAACTTAGAATGTAAGGCCAGTGCTACCTGAGGCAGAACCTAATCAAATACCAGAAATATTCAGATGAAAAATGTGTTGAAGTGATAAGGGCAGTTGGAGACGTCATTACAGTGCTTTAGGGAAGCCCAGTTATGTTTAGGGAGTAAAGCACAATTTGGAAGTATGGGCCCAGATACGATGTAGGCCTTTGAAATAGGTGGGAAACACCTAGGAGAATCTTAGGATGTGTGATAAATTCAAGAACAGTTCATCAGTTGGAGCAATAATGTTCATATTTTTTATCTTTTTATTTTTTGGAGACAGAGTCTCCATTTGTTGACCTGGGTAGAGTGCCATGGAGTCACAGCTCACAGCAACCTCAAACTCTTGGGCTCAGGCGATTCTCTTGCCTCATCCTTCCACGTAGCTGGGACTACAGGTGCCGACCACAATGCCCGGCTGTTTGTGGACAGTGGGTCTCACTCTTGCTCAGGTTGGTTTCCAACTCCTGAGCTCAAGCAATCTACCTGCCTGGGCCTTCCAGAGTACTGGGATTATAGGCGTGAGCCACCAGGCCTGGCTAAGAATGTTCATGTTTATTTTTATTTTTTAAGGCCAAGCATGAAACAAAGTTTATTGAGGATGGCTCTGCACCGGTAGCACAGTGGTTACAGTGCAGGCCACATGTACCCCACATGCACTGAGACTGGCCGGTTGGAACACAGCCCAGGCCAGCTAAACAGCAATGACAACTTGCAACAACAACAACAACAAAAAAAAACAGCCAGACATTAGGAAGAGAAGGATAGGATTACAAAGTAGGAAAGTTTACAAAGCAAGATACCTTTGCCATAGATAGTGATCAGGCCTCCATTGCCAAGGCAAGTAGGCAAAGAGGTCAACAATGTTTGCGTTTAATAATTACTTTAATTTTTCCAGGCCACATCATCACTTGGACTGTATTTGTAAAGAAGAAATGAAGAGGTTCAACCTCTAACCCTACTTACTTGCTTCATAATGGTTGAGATAAAGGCTGACAAATGCATCAAACTTCTGTTATTGGCCTTGATTGGTCATTGATTATGGCTACCCACCCCTGAGCTGAAAAAGTTCTAATTTCAGGGTCACTGAAAATTAAAGATTTATTAATACTCGATTTGCTCCGTAGAAAGCAAAGCACTTCTACAAGCTGTATTTTTATCACCTCTAATTTAGAAATCTGGCAGGAGAAGTACTTTTTCTCAAAGAGGCAAGGGCCTGTTCAGAATTGAAATGGCTAGGAGATAGTGTGGCTTAGATGAGGGTATTCTGGGAGAAAGGAGTCTTTTTATCAAAGCTAGTAAGAAGGAAGATATCTTTCTCCACCCTGGGGAGACAGCAAGGGTTTTGGAGCCAGACAGCCTAGCTTCTGACTCTCCATTATGTTACTTCCTCTTTGCTTCTGTTTCTTTTTTTTTTTTTTTCTGTTTGAGACAGAGTCTCACTCTGTCACCCTGGGCAGAATGCCATGGTGTCTCAGCTCACAGAAACCTCAAACTCCCTGGCTTAGGCAAACCTCTTGCCTCAGCCTCCCAAGTAGCTGAGACTACAGGTGCCCACCACAACGCCTGGCTATTTTTGTTGTTGTTGTAGTTGTCATCGTTGTTTGGCAGGCCCCACCAGCCAGCCTTGGTGAATGTGGCTGGTGCCCTAACCACTGAGCTATGGGCACAGAGCCAGGATTTTTTGTTTGTTTTGTTTTGTTTTTTATCACTTTGATTTTTTAACTCTTTTAGTGTTTTTTTTTTTTTTTTTGGCCAGGGCTTGGTTTGAACCTGCCACCTCCGGCAAACGGGACCTGCACCCAACTCCTTGAGCCACAGGCACTGCCCTTGTTTTGTTTTTTAAAGAGACAGAGGTCTTGCTCTTACTCAGTCCGAACTCCCAAGCTCAAGCCATCCACCCGCTTTGGCTTTGGCCTCCCAGAGCGCAAGGCTTATAGGCATGAGCCACTGCACGCAGCCTAAGCCTCTGTTTCTTGGCCTTTAAAATGGAGGCAAAAATCCAAGAGGGGCTTGGATTTATAATACCATGTAAGTTAATGAATGTAGGACATCTTTTCCATTTTGCCCAGTACCTGGCACCTGGTAGTTCCAAAGAGTATCATCTCCCTTGTTCTCTACAACATCTCTTCTGCTGGGCCAGGTGTTCTTAAGTGATTAGTGGAGCCCTGGGTGTCTCTGAGACTCTTGGTAGGGATATGGGAGATTGAAACAGTTTTCATAATCATTCTAAGACATTATACACCTTTAATCTCCACTCTTGAGTACATACCTTTTTAATGTTTAATGTGCGGCAAAGTGGGAAGTGTGCATACAACACTTTCACTTCCCAATCAGTTTGATGGTTGCCTGGAGGAAAAGCACTTTGCTATTGTTTGAGCTGATAGCTGAGCTAACCCTCATTTTATTCCATTAAACACTTTTTACTTGAAAGATCAACAAACAATGGTTATTCAGACTTAGGTAAAAATGAACTAAACTGGACTGCCACTTCAATAAAACAACCTATAAAAGTTTGTTGCCAATGAAAATGTACCTTTTTTTTGAGACAGTCTCACTCTGTTGCCTAGGCTAGAGTGCCATTACCTCAGCCTAACTTACAGCATTCTCGAACTCCTGGGTTCAGGTGCTCCTCTTGCCTGAGCCTCCCAGATAGCTAGGATTATAGGTGCCTAACACAACACTGGACTAATTTTTCTGTTTTCAGTAGAAATGCAGTCTTGCTCTTGCTCAGCCTGGTCTGGAACGTCTGAACTCAAGGGATCCTCCTGCCTTGGCCTCCCAGAAAAAAATTTAAGCTTTTAAGTGAAAATTAAAACTTTGGAGGGCTTATATCCACCACTTTGAGCTTGACAGCTTCCCAAAACTTAGATACTTTTAATGAGGTCAATGGTGATAGTAACAAATGTGTTTTGTTTCATTTTGGATAATGAAATGTCGATGTTTGGATGATTTGCATAGTTGATTGCACCATATTTTCCAAATGACCAATACATAAATGCTACAAAATAATAAATGGGAAAACATCAATTTGAGGTATAAAATAGACCAATAGATTTTTTTTTTTTTTTGAGACAGTCTTACTTCATCATCCTTGGTAGAGTGCCAGTGGTGTTATAGCTTACAGCAACCTCCAACTCTTGGGTTCAAGCGATTCTGTTACCTCAGCCTCCCGAAAAGCTGGGACTACAGGCACTTGCCACAATGCCCAGCCAGCCTTTGTGTATGTAGCCAGCGACCTAACCACTGAGCTAGGGTGGTGCCGAGCCAATTAGTGAATATTTCTAAAAATTCTTCATGTTAACTTTAAATCTGGTAAATATTGATAGCTAACACCCACACAAAGTTTTATTGATGCTTAATAATTTTTAAGAGGTAAAGGAATCCCAAGACCAAAACAGCTTCAGAACAAGGGCCCAGTCCACCATTTCTGCTGCTGCTGGTTATGCTTTAACTGTCACAAAGGAAAACCAAGGATGTTGCTGGAAGTCCCTGAAGTAATCTTCTTTTTTAGCAAACTTTGCCTGTTATTCTATCTGGGTGAGTCTCAGACCTAAATATGCACGGTCCCATAGTGATCTTGCTTCTGCCATGTTGGATTATTTCTATTTTACTCTGTGAATTCTGGGTGAGTCATATTACAATTGTGCTGAATTGTTTTAAACTGAGGGTCTTGGATTATTTAATTTGTCCCATAATTATGCTGATTTTGCTTCACTGATGTTCTGTCATGTCCTTAGATTTCTGGTGAAAAGGATTATAAATTAGCCAGGTCAAATTTTGTGGGAAAATCAGATAAGGAACTAGCACTTGGTTATGCTTGTTGACATTTATCTCAGGGTTACTTTAAGAAACCCACAGAAATTTTCTCAAAACACTCTTTCTGGTTGTCAAAGAAATAGGTGAACAATTAGGCTTTTTGTCCAATGAGTAGATTTAAAAAATTCTGCTGAGTAGTCTAGTGTCCTTTCTCTGTTTCTCAGCTATTATTCAGGTACATGGCTGTTCTCTGATGGAATAAGAAGAATCTGTGGTTGAAATATTTTCACTACAGTACTTGCTGACAAATGATTGAAGAACCTTTTTAGCTATTAGAAAAATTACTCTGGCTGAAGTTTCATGTATGCCAGGAATTTTTGAAATAGAATTTTTTTTCAAAAACTGACAATACTTTTTTAACTGCTATAATGAACCACAATGCCATAAAAACATAACTGCCAAATAGTTGATGTAAAATGCTTTTAAAAGCTTTAGCACTGGGATTTATAGCTGAATCATAAAATGCAATGTGAGGAACATTTGTCAGACATTAGTTTAATGCTGCTGATTTGCACTGAGCTTTCAAGTTCTATAGATGCAGCTCAACTGCCAACTATTTTTTTTTTCAAACTTGTTTTCAAATACTTGTGATGCTTAACATTTGATTTCTGCAGTATACTTCTCCCCAGGTCTATGAGTGGGGGATCCAGGGCCACTGCAGATACCAAAATCTGTCGTTGCTCAAGCCCTTTATATAAAATCTCACATGTAACCTAAACACGTTCATTCTTCATGTACTTTAAGTCATCTCTACATTACATGTAATACCTAATGCAATGTAAATACCATGTAAATAGTTGCTATGCTGTCTTTTATTTGTATGGGTCATTATGAAAATTTTGAAATACACAAAAAAATCAAGAAATGTAAAATCCATCCAGACAGAAACAAATGAAGTCCTCCCAGCAACAATGATAAGCTGAGGAAGTTGAAACTTGCACTAGTGAATCAGAGAGGATGCTGTCGACTGTGTTTCTTAGAAGTAAAATAATGGACCGTAACACAGTCTGTCTCAAAACTTTCATAGTGATCCACAAATTATTTTTTATCATTGCCTTGCTCTTTTTTATAATTTTTTTCCCAGATATTTTCCATCCAACTTTGATTAAATCCACAGATACGGAACCTGGAGATATGTGGAGCTGGTTATACTTGGAATCTGATTTATGTACATAAGATTGGCAAGGTCTAATTTAAGTTGTTTGCTATTTAATTTTAGTTGATCTAGGAGAAGATTCTTGAAACTGGGAAGAAAATTGGGTAGGGAACTCTAGGGGTAGTGGCCTGATAACATTGGCACAGTGAATTTTAGAAAATTGTAATCTAAATTTCATAAGGGTAAGGACTGTTATTATAGGCTTACCACATTTATATCCAGTGCTTATGATAAAAAATAGCTGAAAAGAGTGAAAAAGGATGGAAATGAAAAGAAAAAACAAACTGGCCCAAGTGGATCAGTGTTAGCACAGGTAATTTTAATAGCAATAACAGAAATTTAAGAAAATGATTATTCCAGCGGCGCCTGGGTAGGGTGCTGGCCCCATATACCGAGGGTGGTGCTTTCGAACCTGCCCTGGCCAAACTACAACAAAAAAAACCGGGGGGCGGCGCCTATGGCTCAGACGGTAAGGCGCCAGCCCCATATACCGAGGGTGGCAGGTTCAAACCCGGCCCCGGCCAAACTGCAACCAAAAAATAGCCGGGCATTGTGGCGGGCGCCTGTAGTCCCAGCTACTCGGGAGGCTGAGGCAAGAGAATCACCTAAGCCCAAGAGCTGGAGGTTGCTGTAAGCTGTGATGCCACAGCACTCTACTGAGGATGACAAAGTGAGACTGTCTCTAGAAGAAAGAAAGAAAATAAAATGATTATTCCCAGTGACAGAGTCATATAGTGACGGGAGGAATTAGTGTTTAGGGTCCACTTGAGGTTACCCATTCAATCTGACTTGGTCTGCTGCCCAACCTACTGGTTTCCTCAATCAGGGCTCAGGGCATTTGTTTATTCATGAAGGTGACATTTCTTGGTTACCTACTACATGACAGGCACTGTGCTGGAGATACATGGGAATAAAACAGGAATCCTTATGCTCTTTTTTTTTTCTTTTAAGTTTTTTTTATTTTTTCAAATTAATATGAGGGTACAATTTTTAGATTATAGTGTTCTCACTTCCAGGGTAAAGTTCCATTTGAAGAAGAGCCCCTCTCCCAGGGGGAGTGTTATACACCCCTCCATATGCACATTAGGTGAGATCCCTCCTCATTCCCTCCCTCCTGCTTCCCTCTACTCCTGAACTGGACTATATTAGTGTTTTATTGTTCTTATGAGCATGTACTTGTTTGTACATTGATTTCATATTAGTATGGAGTACATTGGATATTTATTTTTCCATTCTTGAGATACTTTACCAAGATGAATGTATTTCAGCTCCATCCAGGAAACCCCTATGCTCTTGAAGTTTACATTCTAGTGAGAAAAGATGGGTAATAAATAATACAACATTTACATGATTACATTCAAAATATTACATTATGGCAGATGGAGACAAATGCTATGGAGAAAAAAAGAAAGGAGAAATGAAGAGACATTACAATTTAAAATAGACTGGTCAGAGAAGACCTCACTGAGATGGGCATTTGAGCAAAGATGTGAAGAAAGTGAGGAAAGGAGCCATGCAAGCATCCGAGGGAAGAGCATTTCAAACAAAGAGAATGCATGCAAAGATCCTGCGGGCAAGGTGTCTGATAACTTGGGGGCAGCCAATGGCTGGGCCACAGAAGCAGGAGGAGCACTTGGAGTGTAGTATGAGGTGATGGGGCACACTCTGGGTACTTTGGGTTTGACTCTGAGTGAGCTGAGAAGGTGATGAAGGGTTTTGAAGAGGAGTGACATAAACCTGCTTATATTCGTAAAGATCACTTAGGGGTTATAGTTTAAACAGAAGGTGATTAAAAGGAGAAATAGAAAATTTAACAACAATAGTTATAGACTTCAATACCCTACTCTCAAAAGTGGATAAAACTCAGAAAAGTAGCAAGAATGCAGAACAATTGAACAATACTGCCAACTAATTAGACCAACTAACATCTGTGGAACAGTCTGGTGACAATAGCAGAATCAATATCTTCTCAAGTGCACATGGAACATTCCCCAGGATAGACCTTATAGAAGATCATAAAATAAGTCTCAAAAGGTTTAAAAGAAAGCTAGGCAGGATGGTTCACACCTGTAATCCTAAAACTTTAGGAGTCCCAGCCAAGAGAATTACTTGAGGCCAGGAGTTCCAGACCAGCCTGAGAAACAGCAAGACCCCATCTCCATACAAAACACAAAACATATTCAGGTGTGGTGGCAAGTGGCAGTAGTCCCAGCTATTCAGAAGGCTGAGACAGGAGGACATGCTTGAGTCCAGCAGTTTGAGGTGGCAGTGTGCTATGGTGATGCCACTATAGTCTAGCCTGGAAGTCAGAGTGAGACCTTGTTTAAAAAAATATATACCCAGCCTGAGCCAGAGTGAGACACCGTTTCTAAAACTAGCCAGGCGTAGCGGGTGCCTAAAATCCCAGCTACTCTGGAGGCTGAGGCAAGAGAGTGACTTGAGCCCAAGAGTTTGAGGTTGCTGTGAAGTATGACACCATGGCACTAAAGGGTGACAAAGTGAGACTGTCTCAAAATATACACATATACACACATGAATATACATATGCATGTATATATATATATATAAGAATTGGAAGCATACAAAGTATGTTCTCAGACCAGAGCAAAAACATAAATATTCTGGAAATCACAAATATGTGAAAATTAAATGACACACTATATCACCGATGTGCTAAAAAGAACTCATAGAAAATTCTTTGAGATGAATGATAATGAAACATACAAAAATTTATGGCATGCAATCAAAGCAGAGCTATGTTAGAAAAGATCTCAGATTAGTAACTTGACTTT
Organism: Nycticebus coucang; assembly: GCF_027406575.1. Lineage (NCBI taxonomy): Eukaryota > Metazoa > Chordata > Mammalia > Primates > Lorisidae > Nycticebus > Nycticebus coucang. Next base: position 77,781,889 of record NC_069794.1, on the reverse strand, counting down.
ATACCTTTATAAAGTAGAAAAAAGAGCAAATAAAACTCAAAACAATTAGAAGTAAATAACAGAAGGGAAATAAATAAAATTGAAAATAGAAAAACAATAAATTTATCAAAATGAAAATTTCATTCTTTGAAAGAATCAACAAAATTGACAAACTTTAACCACGTTGAAGAAAAAAAAGTGAACACATTACTGAAGTCAGGATGAAGGAGTGGATTTCACTACCAAATTTACAGAAATAACAAAGATTATATAAAGGAATACTATGAATAACTGCATGTCAACACATTCGTCAACTTGCATGAAATGAATTACTCAAAAGACACATACTGAAACTGAAGAAGAAATAGAAATATGAATAGATCTATAACAAGTAAAAATATTAATAATTTAAAATCTGGCAGTGCCTGTGGCTCAGTCGGTAAGGCGCTGGCCCCATATACCGAGGGTGGTGGGTTCAAACCCTGCACCAGCTGAACTGCAACGAAAAAATAGCTGGGCGTTGTGGCGGGTGCCTGTAGTCCCAGCTACTCGGGAGGCTGAGGCAAGAGAATCACTTAAGCCCAGGAGTTGGAGGTTGCTGTGAGCTGTGTGAGGCCATGGCACTCTACCGAGGGCCATAAAGTGAGACTCTGTCTCTACAAAAAAAAATAAAATCTTTCCCAAAAGAAAAGTCTGAGCCAAGATATATCAGTGGAGAATTCTAACCAACATTTTACAAAAACTCCTTACAAATCTATTGCTATTTTTTTCAGAATATAAGGGAGGAAGGAAAGCTTCCCAAATGATTTTTTCAGTATTACCTGATGGGAAAACTGGACAAAGACATTATAAGAAAAGAAAACTACAGACCAACATTTCCCACATATTTAGACGTAAAACACCCTTAACAAAATACTAGAAAACCAAATCCAGCAATGTATAAAAAGAATTACATATCTTGACTTAATGAAATTTATCCCAAGGATACAAGGCTGGTTTAGCAGCTGAAAATCAATTACTATAATATATTATTTTTAAAAAGACAAAGACCACATGATCATTAGAAAAGTATTTCAAAAAATCCAATACCTATTCATGATTTTAAAAAAATCAAAAAAACCTCAACTAGGAATAAAAAAGAACTTCTTCAACATAATAAAGAAAATTTCTGAAAATCCTTTGACTAACATCATGCTTAGTGGTGAAGGGGCATATAATTTTCCCTTAAAATCAGAAATAAGACAAGATTGTCACTCTCCTGCTCAACACTGTCCTGGAGTTCTATCCAGGGTGTTAAGGCAAGAAAAACAAAGACATCTAGCTCAAAAAGTAAGAAAGTAAAACTCTACTTTTAGATGACATGATCTTTTGTATAAAAAATCATGAATAATTCACTATAAAACTATTAGAACTAATAAGTTCAGCCAAGTTGCAATACACAAAATCAATGTATAAAAATCAAATGTATTCCTGTACACTCGGAATTAACACTTCAAAAAGAACATTAAGAAACCCATTTCATTCACATTGGCATCAAAAAGTTTAAAATACTTAGGAACTAATTTAGCAAAAGTGCGAGGCTTCTACATTTAAAATTACAAAACATTGCTGAAATAAAGAAGACCTAAAATAAATTACAGAACATCCTATGTTCATAGATTGAATGACAATATTGTTAAAGATGGCAAAAAAACCTCAAACTGGTTTGCAAGTTTAATGCAAATCCTATGAAAATCTCTACTGGCTAAAATGCGAAGGAACCAGAATAGTCAAAATAATTTTGAAAAAGAATAAAGCTTTAGTACTTACACATCCCCATTTCAAAACTTGACACAAAGCTATTGTAATCAAGACGATGTTATATTGGCATAAGGATAAACTACGTATCAATGAAATAAAATTGAGAGCCCTTACATTATAATCAATCAATTTTTGACAAAGATGCTTCTCAATGGCAGAAAAGTCTTTTCAAAAATGGTGCTGTAACAGTTGGACATTCATTTGCAAAAAGAGTGAATTTGGACCATTTGGATTTCAACAGACTGCTTGCATCCTGAAATGTCAAGGTTTCAGGAAGCTACCTGCCTTCTTGGTTCTTGGAGTGCTCTTGGTCAACAAATGACCATACACCCCAAAATAAGGCAAATGTTAAACGAAGTTTATTGATGAAGAGAAACATGTGCTAACAAAGGAAGATATGTTTTTCCATAGACAGTGAATGGACCCCATTGCCATAGAAATTTGTTCATGGCCTGCACTTCTATTTTATACTGCCTGGATTGAGTCTACCTCTTGGTTCAGAGGTCACTTTGGAACCAGAGTCTTACTGCACATCTGGATCTCCCATGAGCCTCTCGGAGAGCCCAGTGTGGGCTGTGCACCATGGTGTAGGTTTAAGCTAATGACATGATAATCAGTCTTCAGGCCAGTCAGGGTCACCTTAGGCTCTGTTGTACCTGTTGCTAAGCTAGAGAGTCTTCCCTACCCTATTCTTTTGCAGTTGGCATGCTAACTTCTCACTGGTAGATTGATAGGGTGTTCACTTCTCCTCAGATGTGAGCAATTACTTGGGACAGAATTAAGGTGGTCAGTGCTGAGATGGGGGCCTGATGGCCCCGCCTTTGTCCTCCCTCCCAGAACAGCTGGATTTCTAAGTAACTACCTAATAGACCTCAACTTCACACCATATGCAAACTCAAGGACAGGTGCTGTGACTCACATTTGTAATTCTAGCACTCTGAGAGTCTGAGGCAAGTGCATCACCTGAGCTCAGGAGTTTCAGACCAGCCTGAGCAAAAGTGATACCTATCTCTACTAAAAATAGAAAAACTAGCTGGGCATGGTAGCAGGTGCCTGTAGTCCCAGTTACTAGGGAGGCTGAGACAAGAGGATTGCTTGAGCCCAGGAGTCTGAGGTTGCTGTGAGCTATGACACCACTCAACCCCAGGGCGACTGAATGAGACTCTGTATCCAAAAAAAAATCAAAAAATGGATCACAGAACTAAATGTAAGAGCTAAAATGGTAAACTTTAGAATAAAACATAGTATGTAATCTGAGATCTTAAGATAGACAATAATTCTTAGAAATAATACAAAAAAAAAAATGCCAAAAAGGCTGGGCGCGAGCTCACACCTATAATCCCAGCACTCTGATAGGCCAAGACGGGTGAATTGCCTGAGCTCACAGGTTTGAGACCAGCCTGAGCCAGAGTAAGACCTTGTCTCTAAAAATAGCTGGGGTTGTGGTGGGCACCTATAGTCCCAGGTACTTGGGAAACTGAGGCAAGGGAATCACTTGAACCCAAGAGTTTGAGGTTGCTGTGAGCTATGATGCCAGGGCACTGTACCGGAGGTGACAAAGTGAGACTGTCTCAAAAATAATAATATCAAAAGTTCAGTGGTAGAAGAAAAAATAATAGACTTAATCAAAATAAAACTTTTGGCATTTCCTCAAAATATTGTACGTAGAGTTACCATGTGATCAGGAAATTCTACTCCTAGGTATCAAGGATAAACGAAAGCATATGTTCACACAAAGACTTTTTTTTTTTGAGACAGAGTCTCAATATGTCGCCCTGGATAGAGTGCCGCCGTAACAGCTCACAGCAACCTCATACTCTTGGGCTTAAGCGATTCTCTTGCCTCAACCTCCCAAGTAGCTGGGACTACAGGCACTCGCCACAACGCCTGGCTACTTTTTGTTGCAGTTGTCATTGTTGTTTAGCTGCCTGGTCTGGGTTTGAACCCGCCAGCCTTGGTGTATGTGGCTGGTGCCATAACCACTGTGCTATGGGCACTGAGCCCACACAAAGTTATCTTATGTGAATGTTCAAAGCAGCAATATTTACCATAGCTAAAAAGAAGCAAGTATCTTCTCAATTGGTGAGTGGATAAACAAAATGCAGTATATTCATATAATAAAATACTATTAACATTTGACAGTAGAAAGGAATGAAATGCTGAAATCTACTGTGAATGAACCTCAGAAACATTATGCCCAGTGAAAGAAGCTAGATATAAAAGAACAGAGACTGTGTGATTCTATTTATATGAAATATCTGAAATAGATAAACCTATAGAGACAGAAAGTATATTAGTGGTTGCCTAAAGCAGAGAGGAGGGGGAAGTAAAGATTGATAGCTATTGGGCACAAGGTTTATTTTGGAGATGATGGAAATGTTCTAAAATTAGATTGTGAGGGCTGCACAACTCTGTGACTATAGTAAAAAAAATAATCAAAATGGGTTAATTTTATGGTCTGTAAATTATATCTCAATAAAATTGTTTTAAATAAATAAACACTGGCTCTTGTCCTGGGAGGCCTCTGCTCTTTGTGACTGTGGGACATAATAGTAAGGTGACAGTATGCCCACTGGTACATTAGAGGCAGTGTTATGGTAGCAGGATAGTGGATTTTAGCATTGTTTCCCTGTCCCCAGATGTTTTAATTTTTTCCTTTTTTGTATGATTTTATTTTTCTCATTTTTTGAAATTGCAGAATATTAGGGGTACACATGTTTTGTTTACGTACTTTGTTTTTGTACAGATTGAGTCAAAGTTATAAATGTGCCCTTCACTCAGATAGTGGGTTGTACCTAATAGATGTGAATTTACCCATCCCCTTCTTCCTCCTCCCCCAGCTTGATTTTCATTGAGATTTACTTCCATATATGCACTTAAGTGTTGATTGATCAGTTCCAATCTGGTCCCATGTTTGTTTCTCCATTCTTGTGATGTTTCTCTTAGAAGAATGGTTTCCAGTTCCATCCAGATTGTCACAAAGGATACTAGATTGCCATTTTTTTTTTTTTTTACATCTGCCATGGCATGCATATACCACATTTTATTAATCCATTCATGTATTAGTTGACAGTTGGGTGGTTTCTCCATCTTTGCAATTGTGAATTATGCTGCTATAAACATTCAAGTGCAAGAGTCCTTTTTATAAAATGACCTTTTTTTCCTTTGAGTATATGCCCGGCAGTAGGACTGCTAGATCAAATGGTAAGTCTACTTTAAGTTCTTTAAATTATCTCCATACAACTTTCCATAGAAGTTGTAACAGTTTGGAGTCCCACCAACAGTGTAATCAGAGTTTCATTCCCTCTGCATTCATGCCAGCATCTGTTGTTTCCAAAATCTTTAATACGAGCCATTTCTCACTGGAGTTAGGTGATATCTCATTGTAGATGGATGGATTTGCATTTCCCTAATGATTAGGGACATTCATCATTTTTTCATGAGTTTCTTGGCCATCAGTATATCTTTTTTTTTTTTATTTGTTTACTTTTCTTTATTATTTTTTATTGAATCATAACATTGTGCATTGATGCATTTATGGGGTTCAATAGGGATTGCATTAAATCTGTAGATGGCTTTGGGTAGTATGGACATTTTAAAAATGTTGATTCTTCCCAGCTGTGAGCATGGTATGTTTTTCTATTTGTTAACATCTTCAGCTATTTCTTTTCTCAGAGTTTCATAGTTCTCTTTATAGAGATCTTTCACATCCTTAGTTAGGTAAATTCCGAGATATTTCATCTTCTTTGGCACTATTGTAAAAGGGATAGAGTCCTTGATTGTTTTTTCAGCTTGACTATTGTTGGCATATGTAAAAGCTACTGACTTGTAAGTATTGATTTTGTATCCTGAGATGCCGCTGTATTCCTTGATCACCTCGGCCATCAGTATATCTTTGTTTGTAAAGCTTCTGTTCACGTCTTTTGCCCACACCTTAATGGAGTTGTTTGGTTGTTTCCTGTTGATTTCTATGAGTTATTTGTAGATTCTGATTATCAGTCTTTATCAGATGTATACCATACAAATATTTCCTCCCATTCTTTGGGTTGTCTAGTCATTTTTTTTTTTTTTTGTAGAGACAAGAGTCTCACTGTACCGCCCTCGGGTAGAGTGCCATGACATCACACGGCTCACAGCAACCTCTAACTCTTGGGCTTACGTGATTCTCTTGCCTCAGCCTCCCAAGCAGCTGGGACTACAGGCGCCCGCCACAACGCCCGGCTATTTTTTGTTGCAGTTTGGCCGGGGCTGGGTTTGAACCCGCCACCCTCGGCATATGGGGCCGGCGCCCTACTCACTGAGCCACAGGCATTTTTTTTTTTATAGTGTCCTGGACGGTGCAGAAGCTTTTTAATTTGATCAGGTCCCATTTATTTTTGTTGTTGCTGTGATTGCTTTTGGGATCAAATATTTTAATTAATTTTTATGAAAAGCATAGAAGAAGAGGTATTATGGATTTCTTTAGCAGTGCTTCTTTTATCCACATTTCATAAGAAAAAATTATCTCTATTATAGAATTTTGAGTAGGTGGCATTTGTGATTAATGAATTGTGTTTTTAGGCTCTGAAGAATTTTAGGAGTTTGCCACCAAGAGTTGCCAGGTGTGATGGAAAGGACTTTGGGTTAGGTGTCTGGAGACTGTCATTGGCCAGGAGGATGGTCACAGGCAAATGTGCTTTCTTTCAAGATGTTCCAGTCTTTTTAGGGGGAAATTTAGGACTTTGGCTCCCAATGGTTCCTTTGGCTTCCACAATTATAGGCAATAAGTGGCTTTGTCTCTGGGCTTGATTGCTGAAGTAGCCATTAATTTTAGAAGGAAGTCAGAGCCAGTGCAAGTTTCTTGTGGCTGAGTCTGACATGTGCTCTTCCTCCAGATGCTCTTCTTTCATGAGTGCACCTGCCCTGCTATGGTGTGTTGGGAAAAAAATGCTCCAATCATTCAAGGTTTGGGGCTTTCCTCTGTGAAACTTAGCAGCTGCACTTTAAAAATTTTTTAAATTTTGGGCAGCACCTGTGGCTCAAAGGAGTAGGGGGCCAGCCCCATATATTGGAGGTAGCAGGTTCAAACCCAGCCCCGGCCAAAAACTGCAAAAAAAAATAATTAAATTTTGCAATAATTATAGATTGCTAGGAAGCTGCAAAAATAAAACAAAGAAGTCCTGTGTGTCCTTCAATTTCCCTATGGTCCCCTATGGTGACATTTTATTGAGCTATAGCACAATGTCAAAACCAGAAAATTGACTTTGGTACAACATATCTGGATACTTTTATCTCCTTTTACCACATGTGGTGTGACACACCTTTGCACTCATTATATAGAATTATCCATCACCAACCCAGGACACAAAAATGAGAAACTGCTATGTTTATAGCAAAGGAAAGGTAAACTTGTTCGAGTAAGAAAGTTTATTCAGTTCATAAGCTGGGAGAAAATTAAGCCCTCACATTCAAGAACCATAGGTTCCCTCATGTCTTCCCCAATAGTAATAATTCTTTCCCCTTCTCTGTCATCTTTCTCCATGCAAATCAGAAATAAGATTTTTTTTTTTTTTTTGAGACAGAGTGTCACTATGTCGCCCTTGGTAGAGTGCTGGGGTGTCATAGCTTGTGAGCGATTCTCTTGCCTCAACCTTCCAAGTAGCTGGGACTACAGGCGCCCACCACTATGCTCGGCTATTTTTTTTGTTATTTGTTCATTGTTGTTTAGCAAGCCTTGGCCAAGTTTGAACCCACCATCCCCAGTGCATGTGGTTGACGCTCTAACCACTGAGCTATGGGTGCCAAGCCAGAATTAAGATAATTTTTTTTAAAAATTATAAGATCCATTTTTCATAAAAAACTCTTCTGCATGTGACATACTCATTTACCTTTTATTAAGTAATTCATTATGTGCCTCCCTAATACTGGGACCCTTTCTTGAGATGGAAACCAAGTTCATGCCTTTAGGGCAATTACATAATCTCCACGGAGACAGACATCGCACCTTAATTAGATGATTTAACAACAGTTTTCGTGTGTGCCAGGAAGGACCAGCTGAGGCTGTGAGAACATCAACTGCTTGATCTTTAATCGAAGAGATGAGGAAAGACACCCAGAGCAAGAGACATCACACTAATGGAGCAAATGAGAGAGCCACACAGGGTGCATTCTAAATCATCTCCGGATTTATGCGATTGTATTCACACCCTTGATAAGTATTCATTTTATCAGAGGATAAAAAATTGTGAACAAGTTCTTTTTATTGACTAATGATATCTGGTCAAGGAAAAAGGTATACATTTCTATAAAACACAGGTAGATTTTTAAAAAGAATTTTCTACATAAATGATAAAAGTTGACTATTTTAGTTTTAGTAATAAAATATTTCCTAGTGTGTTGCTCATCTTTTAATCCTTGTTTTTTGGTATGTTTAACACATTTTTAAATTTGTACATATTGTGTGTTTGTGTGTGTGTGTGTTTGATTAGCTTTACAATGAAATACAGAATCACAAATTGAATGGAATGTGCTTTCCTATTCAATATCAAACACACTATGCTTCCTTAGGCACTTTCTTTTTTCCTTTTTAGAGACAATGTCTTACTTTGTCGCCCTTGGTAGAGTGCTGTGGTGTTCCTTAGGCACTTTCTATACAAAGTAGATATCAATTAGAATTTTGTGTGGTTGGAGAAAAATGTGTATCCTATAATAGTGCCAATCTTAAAGTCCAATATAAATTGATGAGTTCCCTGCCTTGTTTTTTCTTGATAATTGCGGTGAAATTCTCATAATGTAAAATTTCCTATAGAAACCATTTTAAGTGTATAATTCAGTGGCTTTTAATATGTTTATAGTGTTGTGCAGCCATTAGCACTATCGAGGCCCAGAACATCTGCATCATCCCTACAGGAAACCCTGTACCTGTAGGCAGAATGGGGACTTAAGACTCTATTCTTGGCAAGGGAGGCCACCCCCAGAAAAAGGAAAATTTAAAAGTAAGAACAAAGAAAAGTCAGCTAATTTACCTTTAAGCCAGCTATTGCTAAATTTCTTATCTGAACAAGTTTCCGGCCTTTCCTGAAACTTTGGCCTATTGAAGATACAGCTTACACAAATACCCTACCGAACACTCTGAGGAAGGTAATGGTCATAGAAGAGATTATGACAAGACCTAGAATAGATATATCTTCTAGGTCGTTTCCTCCCCATTAAACAGACAAAGCAGATAACCGATTGTAAAGATTTGCATTTGGCTATTGGCAGAAACCAAGGGTGAACAGCTCCAGCCCTGAGATATGGGCAGGAGGCCTTAACATCCCTTATTGCAGAGGAAAATCCTCCCTCCCACCGATTCCTCAGAGGAGATAGATGCCAGTGGCATTTTACTCCACAGTGAACTAGCAGAGCTTAACACCTCCCTAGGAATCTGTGTGTGTGACTCCAGACAGGAGGCTTCCCCCACACAAGGCTCAAGTTTCAGATTCCTCAAAACTATTCAAATCCTTAAAGATAGTGCTAACAATAGGAGCTGATATGCTCACTCAGAGAAACTTCTGGTGTCTTTATTCCCTCCCTCAGCTTACCACTTGGGCAGATAGATTTCAATAAAAACTGAGTGGAACAAAGACTCGGGGCCACTTGCTGGAGGCCGCAAACAGGTGATGGTCCCCTGAGCTCCCACCTTTGAAAATTCTATTCTGTGTGGCTGGGCACCTGTAGCACGGTGGTTATAGCACCAGCCACATACACCAAGGGTGGCAGGTTCGAACCCAGCCTTGCCTGCTAAACGACAATGACAACTGTAACAAGAAAATAGCCAGGTGTTGTGGCAGGCGCCTGTAGTCCCAGCTACTTGGGAGGCTGAGGCAAGAGAATTACTTAAGCCCAAGAGTTTGAGGTTGCTGTGAGCTGTGACACCACGACACTCTACTGAGGATAACATAAACTCTGTCTCAAAAAAAAAAAAAAATTCACACTCTATGGAGGATGACAAAGTCATTACCAAAACAAAACGATCTATTCTGTATCTCGTGTCTCTTTCTTTATTGTTGTTTCTAACTTTGTATTTCTTCAGTTAGTCATGCCAGTTCCATAGGTCTTATTGGACCCTGACCCCGGGGTGGGACCCCAACAGGTACCCATTATAGTCATTCTCCATTGTCCCCATTCCCCCAGACCTTGAAAGTCACTAATGTGCTTTCTGACTACAGATTTGCCTATTCTAGATATTTCATATAAATGGAATCACACACCATTTTGTGTCTTTCACATAGCATAAAATTTTTAAAGTTTATCCATGTCATAGTATATATGAATACTTCAACTTTTGTTGTTTGTTGTTATTTTTAGGTAAGGAAGATATTTATTTTCTAAAAATTTTATTTCTTTTAATTAATTAATTTTTGAGACAGAGCCTGTTACGGTCACCCAGGCTGAAGTACAGTGGCACAGTCATAGTTCACTGCAGCCTTAAACTCCTGGGCTCAACCTAGCTTCCTGACTCAGCCTCCCAAGCAGAAGGGACTATTGAACAGGTGCGTGTCACCACACCCAACTAATTTACCTTTTAAAATTTACCTTATTTCCAGACACATTGATTGGATTAGTGGGTTTTTGTTTTTGTTTGTTTTTGTTTTGTTTGAGACAGAGTCTCACTTCGTTGCCCTGAGTGCTGTGCCGTGGTGTCATATAGTTCATAACAACCTCAAACTCTAGGGATCAGCAGCTCCCTTGCCTCACCCTCCCAAGTATCTGGGACTACAGGAGCCCACTATGATGCCTGGGCTAGTTTTTCTATTTTTCTAAGACCTAGTAGAGACGGTCTTGTTTTTGCTCAGGCTGTTCTTGAAATCCTGCCAGGTGTCCTCAAACTTTTTAAACAGGGGGCCAATTCACTGTCCCACAGACTGTTGGAGGGCCGGACTATAGTTTTTTTTTTTTTTTTGGATTTTGGCCAGGGCTGGGTTTGAATCCGCCACCTCTGGCATATGGAACCGGCACCCTACTCCTTGAGCCACAGGCGCCGCCCCGGACTATAGTTTTTAAAAAAAAAAAACTATGCACAAATTCCTATGCACACTGCACATATCTTATTTTGAAGTAAAAAAACAAAACGGGAACAAATATAATCACACCGCCTCATGTGGCCCGTGGGCCACAGTTTGAGGACCCCTGGTTAGATGATGCACCTACCTTAGCCTCCCAGAGTGCTGGAATTACAGGCCTAAGCCTCAGTGCCAGGCCTTGCAAATTATATCTTTATACATGTATGCTGATTAACACAGATTTATAATTATCATTCATACATATGTCTTTTAAAAGATTCAGGAAAAATAGGAAGAGTTTTGAAAAATATGATAATACTGATTTGTATATTTACCTATGTAGTTTTCTTTAATTTTTTCCTTTTTAGAAAATTTTTATTTTCTTTTTAAAAATTTTCAAAATAATGTGAGGGTAAACACGATTAGGTTACACTGTTTGCATTTGTAAGGTTAAGTCCAAGTTGGAGTTGTTTCCTTCCCCCAGGAAGTATGGCTTACACCCATGTATTATATCCTTTGGTGGGAACTTGGTGAATCCACTCTCCTCCTCCTGGAATTTGTTTTCTCCAAAGTGAACACTTAGTTGTTAATCTACTAGTTTCAACTTAGTTTTGAGTGCACGTGATGCTTGTTTTTGCATTCCTGTGATACTTAGGAGAGTCTCCAAATCTACATAGGTTGTTATAAAACATACAAAATCTCCATCTTTATATCATTATAGTATTCCATGGTCTATATATACCAGTTTATTAATTCATTTATGTGCTTTTTTTGTTTTTGTTTTGTTTGAGACAGTCTCACTCTGTTGCCTTGTGTAGAGTGCTATGACATCATAGCTCACAGCAACCTCAAATTCTTGGGCTCAAGTGATCTTCTTGCCTCAGCCTCCCGAGTAGTTGGGACTACAGGTGTCCACCACAATGACTTGGTTCATTTTTCTCTTTTTAGTAGAGATGGGTCTTGGTCTACCCTTTAAAGGCCCCACTTTGCTGGGCTTAGTATGTCATACCTATAATCCCAGCATTTTGGGAAGTGAAGTGGGAGGATTTCTTGAGGCAAGGCATTTGAGTAGTGAGTCACCTCTCTCTTGCTGCTTTACCAGATTCTCTCTCTCTCTCTTTTTTTTTTCTTTTGGCTTTGGATGGCTTGGTTATAATGTGTCTCAGTGTAGATCTTTGTTGAGCTTGCTGAGTGTGAAGAGTCAAGTCTTGCATCACATTTGGGGAGTTTGGCCATTATTTCTTCAAATATTTTTGTATTCCTCTCCCCTTTTAGTACTCTTACGTATGTTGATACACTTGATGGTGTCCCACAGCCTATTAGCTCTGTACTTTCTTTTTTCATTCTTTTTCTTCTGCTCCTCAGACTAATAATCTCAAGTTTATTGATTCTTTGTGCTAAAATCTTCATCTGAAACCCTTTAGCCAGTTTTTCATCCTTGTTATTATAGTTTTCAATTCTGCAATTTCTACTTGATTTATTTAAAAACTAGAAAAAAAATTTATTACTTTTGTTTTGTAGGGGTGGGATCTTGCTGTGTTGCCCAGGCTCATCTTGAATTCTTGGCCCTAGACAATCCTCCTGCCTTTGCTTCCCCAAATGCTGGCAGTATAGGCTTGAGCCATCATAACCCTCCCTTTTTGATTCTTTCTTTATTTCTTTCTTTTTTGACACAGAGTCTCATTCTGTTGCCCAGATTAGAGTGCAGGAGTGTCATCATAACTCACTACAACCTTAGCCTCTGTGCTCCTGCTTCAGCCTCCTGACTTGCTGGGTCTATAGGTGCATGCCACCATAGCATATTATTTCTTCCATTTTTTGTAGTGAGGAGGTTTCTCTCTTGCTCAAGCTGGTCTCAAATGCCTTGCTTGCCTCAAGAAATCCTCCCACTTCACTTCTCAAATTGCTGGGATTATAGGTGTGATACACCAAGCCCAGCAAGGTGGGGCCTTTAAAGGGTAGATCTCTTATGGATTAATCTATAAATGGACGAATAGATTAATAGGTTAATGGATTAAAAGGTTATCTGAGGAATGGGAACCTAAGCTCCCACACTGGCTGAACTTCGGGGCTCCACGTAAGCAGGAAGTGTATAGCCTAACTAAGCACTCAACATAGGGCCAATCTGAAAAGACTGGGAGAATTCATTTTTTTTTTGTTTTGTTTTGTTTTGGTTCCAGGATTTAAAGAAATCTCTGTCAAACCACCTGCTAACTAATAGCTAATGAATAGGAAATTCAGTGGCCATGAATGACAGAGAATATATTTTTTAAAAATTACTTAAAGCCAGGCACGGTGGCTCACGCCTGTAATCCTAACACTCTGGGAGGCCGAGACCAGTGGATTGCCTGAGCTCACAGGTTCGAGACTAGCCTGATCAGGAGTGAGACCATGTCTCTAAAAAATAGCCAGGTGTTGTGGTGGGTGCCTGTAGTTTTAGCTACTCGGGAGGCTGAGGCAAGAGAATTGCTTAGCCCGAGAGTTGGAGGTTGCTATGAGCTATGATGCCACAGCATTCTACCAAGGGTGACAAAAAAAGACTCTGTCTCCAAAAAAAAAAAAAAATTACTTAAAAAGTCACTTAAAAAAATAAAACAACACAACAAGCAGCAACAACAAACTTTGGGGCGAGGGGGAAAAGTGATTTCCAGAGCTGCCACATTATAATATTCAAAATATCTGATTTTCAACAAAAAACTATGAAGCTTGCAAAGAATAAAGAAAGTGTAGCTTATTTACAAGAAAGAAGAAATTAATAGAAACTTTCTCTGAGAAAGCTCAGACATTAGGTTTATTGGACCAGGATTTTAAATCAACCACCTTAAACATGCTCAAATAACTAAAGAAAATCATTGAAAAAGAACTAAAGGAAACTAGGAGAACAATGTCCCACCAAATTCAAAATATGAATAAAGAGATACAAATTATAAAAAGGAATCAAATGACCGGGCACGGTGGTTTAGGCCTATAATTCTAATATGCTGGAAGGACGAGTCTGGGTTTTTTTGTTTTTTTTTTTTTACTACATCTCTCAATACTGCCACAATGGGGATTGAGTTAGTCTAGGGATTTTTTTTAAATGGCTACATCTCCCAGTACTGCCACAATGGGGATTAAGTTTCAACGTGAGTTTTAGAGGGAACAAATTTTTTAAATCATAGTTAACATGGAACTTTCTGAAGCCCTTCTTCCCTGAGGTGTATCCATCTCTTTCTTCCCAGGCTTTTTGGTCTTTCTGTTGCCTGTCCAAATGTTATCCTTTGCCACAGGCTGCAATTAGCTAATACATTTGCCTTTACTTTATTTATTTATTTATTTATTTATTTGAGACAGAGTCTCACTATGTCGCCCTAGGTAGAGTACCGTGGTGTCATAGCTCACAGCAACCTCGAACTCTTGGGCTCAAGCGATTCTTTTGCCTTAGCCTCCTGAGTATCTGGGACTACAGGCGCCCGCCACATGCCTGGCTATTTTTTTGTTGTAGTTGTCATTGTTGTTTGGCAGGCCCAAACAAAACATTGTTGTTTGGGCTGGGTTGGAACCCACCAGCTCTGGTGTATGTGGCTGGCGTCTTAGCCGCTGAGCTACAGGTGCTGAGCCTACATTTGCCTTTAAATATTTTTGGCAAACACCACCCTGGAAATGGCTTCAACTTTGGGGACGCTCCAAGGAAAGTGAAACAAAAGCAAGCCCTTGAGCAAATCCTTCAGGAAGCTACCATGTGGGTCAAAACACAGAACCACAATTCTTTGAGAGTAACATCTGTATTAGCCCTCCTGGTATCAGTAGCTCACACCAGAGAAGTGGCCTTCTGTCTTCAAGGCCATAGCTGCGTAGGGGAGTGGGGGTGAGTATCTAGGTATTGAAATGCTATAGAGTTCTCTTACTGAAATTCATCTGTTTTCTTCATTAAGCTTTCCCCTGGTTGTTTATTAGATTCTAGAGTTCTGGAAAAGTTCATTGTGACAATTTTTGCAAGCTTATTTATTGCTTTTGTGGATATACAATATTTTGAAGTTCTCTGCTATTTTCATTGACATCTGTCCAAAGGAGAGTGGGACAGATGGATGTGGTATCACCCAATAAAAAGGCAGGATCGAATCCAGATCCCATTAGATTTGGCTGGGAGTCTTGTATAGTTGAACATTCAAATATCCTATAACCCCACAGTTCCACTAGTATCCAGGTTGTAATAACCTTGGCACAAATGGATAAAAGACATCTATAAGAACATTCATAACAAGACTTGTATTTTTACCTTCTTTTCTACCCTACATCTCTGCCCCATTACTGAAGTCTCCACCTAGAATTTTAATTATATGTGTAATTCCTTGGTAAAAGAACTTAAGGACAAAAAAAATAAATAAGTAACTACTCAATTCTCTCTCTCTCTCTCTCTTTTTTTTTTTTGAGACAGAGCCTCAAGCTGTCACTTTGGGTAGAGTGCTATGGCATCACAGCTCACAGCAACCTCCAACTCCTGGGCATGAGTGATTCTCTTGCCTCAGCCTCCCAAGTAGCTGGGACTACAGGCGCCTGCCACAACGCCTGGCTATTTTTTGAGTCTAGTTTTCATTGTTGTGTGGCAGGCCCAGGCTGGATTCAAACCTGCCGGCTCTGGTATATGTGGCTGGCGCCTTACCTGCTTGAGCTACAGGCGCCGAGCCATCAATTCTTTTTATATTCTGGATAATTTTAACATATCATCTGACTGGCAAGCCACCTTTAATAAAATATAAACTGAAAATAGATTTTATTTCTTGTCTATTTAATTTTATTCTTCTTGTTATTGTCTAGCTCCAAAAGAAGCAACTTAGTGTGAAATTTGTGGGAAGGATGCTATTCTGAGTTTAATTTCATTATGTAGCAACCCAATGATAATCCAGTAGACAGTAGATATTTCTAGAAGATAGTAAAAACTAATCAAAAAATGAAAAATTAATGGACATAATTTCTCAAAACTAAAACATTCAATCATTAGAGTTGAAAATTGAATAAATGAATGGACAATTGAAGGAATGGTCAATACAAATGTATTATTAATGAATTGGAAATAATCAACTATGTCAGTTGGTCCTAAAAATATTCCTCTAAGGAATCATTAGCATTATCTGGAAGCTTTTAAAAAATGATGCCAAGCTCTAGTTAAATTAAATCAGAATATCCAGGAGAAGGGCTTAGCCATTAATAAATTTTTAAAGCTCCCCCTGACCCCCGGTGATTCTAAACTATAACAAGTTCATAAGCCAATATGCCATGGCCTTGTACTGAAAAGTGGGGCCCACAGACAGCATCACCTGGGAGGCTGTTAGAATTCAGAATCTCAACCCTGACCCAGACCTACAGACTCAGTGTCTATATTTTAGTAAAGTCCCCAGGTAATGTGTATACAAAATGATTAAAGTTTGAGAAGCACTAGGTAGTCAGAATTGGTTTTCATCTTGTATGGTGTTTCACTCCATTTGGATCAGGAGACTGGGGACAGGTCTTTTAAGATTCTTGCTCTCACTTCAACCTTTAGAGTAGCTCCATTTTGGCAGATCCAATTATAAAGAAATAATTGACAGTCTACCCACCTCTGAGAAGAATCAATGCATCCAATCTAACCCTGTGCTGAAGTGTGAAGCAGTAGCCATCCTGTCTCTCTGCTCTGCCATCCTCACCCTCATCATAGCCTCTCCTCTGAACCTGCTTCAAGCCCTAATCTTCATACTCTCACATGACTTGCTAATGATTAAAAAAAGTTTTTCTATTATAGAAAACTTTAAATACATGTAGACTAGTATAATGCACCATGCACTAATGACCCTGCATCAATAATTACTAGCTCATTGCTAATGTTGTTTTATCAAGGCCAGAACCCACTTTTCCTGAATTAGTCTGAAGTAAGACACAGTCATCAGCTCATTTCCTCTATACATATTTTTGTATCTCTAAAACAACGAAAATACAGTCATGACACTTAAAAAGTTAATTAAAAAGTTAACAATCCCTTAATATCATCAAATATCCAGTTAGCGGTCACATTTTAATCGTCTCACAATATTTTTTATTTTGTTATTATTATTATTATTTTAGACACAGTCTCACTCTATTGCCCAAGCTAGAGTGCTGTGGTGTCATAGCTCACAGCAACCTCAAACCCCTGGGCTCAAACAAACCTCTTGTCTCAGCCTCCCAAGTAACTGGGACTACATACTCCTGCCATAGTGCCTGGCTAATTTTTCAATTTTTTTTTAGTAGAGACAGGGTATCACTCCTGCTCAGGCTGGTCTTGAACTCCTGAGCTCAAGTAATCCATTTGCCTCAGCCTCCCAAGAGTGCTAGGATCACAGTGTGAACCACCTTGGCTGACTGTCCTATAATTTTTTTTCTTTTATTGTTGGGGATTCATTGAGAGCACAATAAACCAGGTTACACTGATTGCATTTGTTAGGCAAAGTCCCTCTTGCTGTCTTATAATTTTTTTTTTTTTTTTGAGACAGACTCTCTCTTTGCTGCCCTCGGTAGAGTGCCATGGTGTTACAGCTCACAGCAGCCTCAAACTCTTGGACTTAAGAGATTCTCTTGCCTCAGGCTCCCAAGTAGCTGGGTCTACAGGTGCCCGCCATAAAGCCCAGCTATTTTTTTTGTTTTAGCTGGAACCCTAACCACTGAGCTACTGGTGCTAAGCCATAAATATTGTTTCCTAGGATATATAATTACTTGAGGTTGAGAACCAGGTCTTCTTCACTTCTGTAATCCCAGGGTCATGCACAGGACTTGGTGGTACCAGTCAAGTTCCTGGAAGGAAACAGAGGGCACCCTCACACTGGGTAACCGAGAACAGTTTAACAAAGGGACTATTATTAATACAAAGGTGTAGGCATGGTGTAGTGAAAGCAACAACAATGGTACCAGAGTTAATAACAGCAGGACTTGGTGGGGGTGCAAAGGGAGAGAATGGTTACCAAAATCCGAAGAGAATGGTTACCAATATCCAGAGAGAAGGCTATATAAAGCTTTTTTTTTTTTTTTTTTTTTTTTTTTTGAGATAGAGTCTCATGTCGCCCTTGGTAGAGTGCTGTGGTGTCATAGCTCACAACAACCTTAAACTCTTGGGCTTAAGTGATTCTCTTGCCTCAGCCTCCCAAATAGCTGGGACTACAGGTGTCCCATCACCATACCTGGCTATTTTTTGTTTGCAGTTGTCATTGTTGTTTAGCAGGCCCAGGCCCGCCAACTTTGGTGTATGTGGCCGGCTTCCTACTTACTCAGCTACTCAGGAGGCTGAGGCAAAAGAATCGCTTAAGACCAAGAGTTTGAGGTTGCTGTGAGCTGTGATGCCACAGCACTCTACCGAGGGTGACATAATACGACTCTATCTCAAAAAAAATTATTAAAACAGTAAATTTTATGTGTACTTTACTACAATTTTAAAAATGGAAAAATATATATGGCCGCCTACTGCACCTACTGTATGTAGGCTTTGGAGACACCCCAAATTGAAATAACAGGATTACTGCTTTCTATAGCTTGGCATTGAGAAAGTTACTTACCTCTCTGAGCCTCAGTTTCCTCACTTCTAATCTGATATTGGTAATGCCCATCTCACTGGATCACTGAGAGAATTTGGGAGATGATACACATAAGCATCTAAAGCAGAAGCCTCTTGTAGATGCCAATTCCCTCATCCCTGGAAACAAAAATAGCTGGAACAGGATCTTTAGTGAACAGGATGGGTAGGTGTCAGGGGCAGGTCATTCTGGCCTCTTTTCCGTTTGTCCATTCCATTCCATGAGTCAAAAGGACATTTACAGATCTTTGTATGTGTCTGACCACTCTCACCTGCAGAGACAACAAATTTCTCACGGAGTTCCTTCCAGCTGGAAGGTTTTTCCTCCCTCTTCCTATCCTCGCAGCACACCTCCTTTTGCCGTAATAGAATTCCTGTTTATTCTTCAGATCTCAGTTGAGACATTCTTTCCTTTACTGGTATGATAAGAAATACATTTGTCCTTGAAACCTTGGAGTTTCCTGAGTGACGGAAATGTTTGTTGCTCGCCCTGAGTCCCTTTCATAATACCTGAGAGTATGAAAATGCAGTGATTTAGGGAGAGGTCTCCAGGTAGCATCAGGATGGGGCTAGTCACCAGAAAGACCAAGAGAATGGAGGATTAGAAGGTTGGCACCCACCAATGTCAAGGAAAGGAAATGTGGCTGGAGATCAAGTACTGTAAAGACTCTTGGGTGAGAAGCTGGAGATCAAGTACTGTAAAGACTCTTGGGTGAGAAGATTACTTCTAGGTCATTGAGCACGTA
Organism: Nycticebus coucang; assembly: GCF_027406575.1. Taxonomy (NCBI): domain Eukaryota; kingdom Metazoa; phylum Chordata; class Mammalia; order Primates; family Lorisidae; genus Nycticebus; species Nycticebus coucang. Next base: position 77,762,786 of record NC_069794.1, on the reverse strand, counting down.
GTAAGCCCTGTCCCAGGTCTTTCACCCCAGACATCTCTTCATCTGGTTGTTTATCTGTAGCCTTTGTGATAGCCTTAATTTAAACATGGTACACATATTTCCCTGAGTTGGGTGAGCTGCCCTAGCAAATCCATCAAACCCAAGGATGAGGCGGGAACCCCAACCTATAGCATTAATCAGAGGTGCAGATGACAACCTACTACTACAGGGATCGGTGCCTGAGTCGGGGCATAACCACACCAGGCCAATCAGTCTCCACTTATATGTAACAAAGTTGTGAGCTGTTTTTCAGTTGCCATAGACCCCCAGGTTGAAGGTCATGTACTATGAGCATGCCCAGATAGACCATGCATGCAACCATGTGTGCAACCTAAGTCCTTGGGCAGAGGAGTGGAGACATCACACAGCAGGATCTAGGATCCAACCAGACCACCGTATCTGATGTCAGCAGTGTTCAGAGAGTATAGTAGGAGAAAGGAGTGTGTTTTCTAAACCTACGCAGGTCTTTTCTTTCTCACTAAATATGGTTAGGGCTTATTGTGCTAATACCATGAGTGTGTGTCTGTTCAACTGTCATTGCTTATTTACTGCTCATGTATATAGACTCCACGAGGCAAGGAACTGTGTCCGTCTTGTTCCCTTCCTTTTGTAACCCCAGAGCTAAGCACACATCCCAATGACATAGTAAGGGACGTAGAAAAGCAGTCCAAAGATTTGAGGGCCTTGAAAACAAGAAAGGCCATCATCCATGCACAAGGCGTTTTTGAACAATTTCTAGAACATAGAAAGCAGATGGGATCATAATAGCACTGTAGCTCCAGCACCCTGGAAGTAGTAGCTATTTTTTCTGGCAGAGCTCTGGAGAAATGACAAGACTTCTTGTCAGCAAGTTTGGAGAGAAGGGCATGAAGTGAAGGCCTAGCAAAAGAAATGGCTCCGCCAGTTAGTCCCCCCCTTCATTAAATATTTGGAGCAGCTGCAGTCCTGTGAGCCCCACCTCCAAATTCGCCTGGGACTATCTCCTGGTAAGGGTGTAGGGGCAGAGGAGTGAGGCAGAACAGGCACTGAGGGACTTGGGACTCCCACAAGAAGAAATTCAGCCTTTTTTTTTTTTTTTAAATAATTTCTTTGTAATAAGTAATTATAGACCACGGAGGAGATTTGTATTTATCCTGACAATTCTACCTGTAAACCTCTCCCAGGTCAGTACTCTGAAGGGAAGCCTGCCTGTGTGGAGGACACAACCATTTGGAGAGATACTTCTTCTAGTGGGGCAGATGGGAAGGGGTGAAGGAGAAAGCTTTTGGCTAAGCAGGCCTACCCATTTGCTAAGGAAACTTGTGCAAGTTGCCTGTGAAGATCAATATATTTTAATCATTCACAAGCCATATCAATCAAAGGTCTTAAGACGTTAAAAATACAAACCTACTATTGTGAAAGACCAATTCGAACAAATAGAATGCATCATTTCAGAGCATGGGAAACAGATAATACAAAAATGAGAACGTTAAAAAAAATTTTCTAATCTAAGCCCCAAGAAGACATGTCATTTATCTATTGAAAAAAGAACAGAAACAGATGGCCATGAAAAAAAAAACACACTCGAAAAAATAAAAAATTCTCAAAAATTAAAAACATGATCATCAAACGAAAACTCAAACTAGAAGGGTGGAAAGAAGTAGATGATCATCTAGTGATCTAACAGATGTGGACAAAGCAAAATACGGAGCTATGGTGAGGGAAAGATAAAAAAATAGAAGATTCAACATCAATCTAACAGGAGTTTCAGGAGAGAATGGTGAACAAAGAAAAAAAAAACTGAAACAAATAAAAGATAATTTTCCCGAACTAAAGAAAAACTCAAGTGTTCATATTAAACAAGATAACTAATATCAAAGATAGTGAATGGGGAAAAAAAATCACACAGTCTGGCTCGGCGGCTCACCCCTATAAACCTAGCCCCCTGATAGACCCAAGGCAGGTGGATTGCTTGAGCTCAGGAGTTTGAGACCAGCCTGAGCAAGAGCAAGACCCTGTCTCTACTAGAAAATAGAAAAATTAGCCCAGCATTGTGGCAGCACCTGCAGTCTCAGCCACTTGGGAGGCGGAGGCAAAAGAATCGCCTGAGCCCAGGAGTTTGAGGTTACTGTGAGCTATGATGCCACAGCACTCTACCCAGGGTGACAGAGTGAGACTCTGTCTATGAAGGAGGAGGAGGAAGAGGAGAAGAAGAATCACATAGACATATTCTGGTGAAATTTCAGAACATCAAGTTTAAAAAGAAAAACGCTAAAGTTTTGCAGAGAGGAGAGAAAAGTTTCTCATGTGGAAATTAAGGACAAGTTTGCATCAGCTATATCTAAAGCAACATTGGTTCCTAAAAGGCTGCAGAATGATGACTCCAAATTTATAAGGAAAAAATAATTTCAACTGAGAAATCTATACTCAAACGAGCAAATATGAGAATAATATTAAAATCTCAAGCACTCTCAAAGTTTATCTCTACATATTCTCTTTCTGAAAAAATTGATTGAGGAGGTATATTCTTTCCAAATGAAAAGGAATCCAAAAAGGAGGAAGACATGGAATCCAAGAAAGAAGGAAATTAACCTATGAAATCATTGAAAAGAAATCACACATGCCATTTGTGAAACAGGCTTTGAAAGTTGTCAGTTCACATTGAAACAGGAAGCAAAGGGCCTCCAAGAAGAGTATCTTTTAAGAAGAAATTTAATTTAATTACATACACTGAATATTTAAGGACCTGGAAGTACTTAATAGTAAGGCAGAAACTTAACCTTACTGTTAAGGTAACTATATACAAATACACATGCACAAAAAGAAATTAGAGGGTAAACAAATGCTTTGTAAGAAAGTCATGATCCTAATAGGAAGCTAATTAAAACATGACATGATTCTGAGCTACATGTAGAATTTAGAAAAATACTCTATTGAATCATGGCACAGATTCCTTTTTCTATGGGTTCAGTCATATTACTCATTTCTGAAATGAACCTGTCTACAAAGTACAAAAGAATTATAGTTAAAGAACAGAATGGAGATGTAAAAGCAGTGGTGAAGCTGAACAGAAATAGGAGAAGGGGAGGAGAGGCGGGAAATTCTGTATTGGCCATGAAGTCCTTATCTTGTAAAGTGCCTCTCAGGGGAGCTGAAATGGGAGAGGTATTGGAGAAGGGAATGGTGGAGAGAAACCCATTCTCTGTCTTCTACAGCAGTCTGGCTTTGAACTGCAGGCTCAGGTAGAGCATACATTGTCCTCAGTACCTTAGAGAGGCCGACTCTGGGCTACTACTGCCTGTTTTGGGACCCACAGCCACCCAACTTAGTTTCTGCTTCATTCAGCTCTTTCTGTTTCTCTTTGTTTCTGGTTCTCCTAAGTAATTATCTTGTTTCTGAGCCATGCTATATCTTTTTTTGTTCACTCTTTCTTTGTTCATGGGCTTGTCCTTGCTTAACATTTGTGTCAGACGAAATGCATCTTCCTGTGCCATCTTGACTGAAAAGCTTTTCTATTTCTTTTACAAATTAAAAAACATCTTAAAATATAGGAAAGACATTCCTTTCTACTCCTAGGATCTCTTCTGCAATATACTCACATTGTTCAATTATTTCCTATACATATGCAACACCAGAACTATTTTCACATCAATATAGAATCTCTTTTTCTGAACTCCAAAACATAGGTACTGCATGAGAGAAACCGAGGCATGGAGGCAACCATAGAAGTTGCAGTCACTCACACTCCCTCTATCTGCCCTCTATCTGAGCCTTGCCCTTCCAACCTCTCACCCTCAGGGAGGAGCACGTTTAAATGCCACAGTGTTTGGAAATGCCAATGTAATCTCTACATGCAGCATTTTAACAGCCACCAATCAGCATATTTGTCCCTGTAGGTCACACTAAGTCACCCCTGTTCCCATTTCCTCCTTTTCAGTTCCTGGTGGGGGTGACGATCCTCCCTTTCCCTCCCTCCTCCTCCATGTCAGAGTCCTCTGTTCAGTAGGAGATCATTATCCAGCCACCCTATAGCCTCTTTCCCTAACTGACTCATTCCCTTAACAGTATGTCCTTGGTTTTATTGTTTTGAGTGATTAGTCATCTTGCTAGCTTTTCTATGACATCCTCCCCAATGCCTTCCCTTTCCTTTAAGTTGTGGAGGTCAGAATGGGAAGCATACTCTGCCAGACACTTCCAGGAGGGCTGAGGACATAATCCTGTCTGTGATTGGGCACAGTAAAATAAACCATTGGCAATTGTGCCCTAACTAATAAATATGAAAATAAATAAATCTTGGAGCTACCCTCATGTATTTGAATATGATTAATTTGTTTCTTGCTGAGAGAGGCTGTGGAAAAGAATGTTATTTCCTTTCTATTCTCTCCTTCGTATGAAAACTCACTTACCAGCTGGGCACATGACCATGCAGAATAAAGACTATGTCCCAGATTTCCCATAGCTAAATAAGACTACGAGACCCAGTTCTGGTCAATGGAATGTTAATGGAGATGTTGAATGTAATTGCTAAGAATGTTAAATGGTAAGGTGCATTCTTCTCTTCCTTCTTGCCACCTGGAAGAGAAGATGAAATGGTAGAAGTTAAGCAGCCTTCTGGGACCACAAGGCAGCTGAAGCAGGAGGAAGGAACAGAGCAATGAAAGGAGCCTGGATCCAGATGATCATGCATCCATCATAGCAACCCCAAGCTTCCTACTTTCTCACTAATTTTTTGTGTAAAAGAATCAGATTTTTTTCCTCACTCTGTTGCTCTGGGTAGAGTGTCATGGTGTCATAGCTAACAGCAACCTCAAACTCTTGGGTTCAAGCCATCCTCTTGCCTCAGTCTCCTGAGTAGTTGTGACCATGGGCGCCCACCACGGTGCCCAGCCATTTTTCCATTTTTGGTAGAAACAGACTCTTACTTTGCTCAGGCTGGTCTCAAACTCCTGAGTTCAAGTGATGCGCCTTGGCATCCCAGAGTGCTAGGGTTACAGCATGCACCATTGTACCCAGCCTAATTTGCTTTTCTACATTTGTGGGGGTTTTGTGTGCATATGTGTATGAGGTTAGCATGTTTATTGGATTATTTCATGTAGCTAAATCTAATCCTGATTCAATGGCCCTTCAAGCATGTTTATAATTATTTTTTGTTTTGTTTTACTTACATAGGATGTTGCTGATAGGAAATACCCATCTGGTTATGCTTTTATTTCCTGTGTATGGAATAGCTCTTGTATACCAAATGTTTATTATATATTAGGTATTTTTATAACCTGTCTCATTCAATCTTGACATAAACCTATGATTATTACTCTTATTTCCATTTTAAATGAAAGTAAACTAACACTCAGAGGTGAGGTAACATGTTCAAGTTCACACAGTTGGTAAACAGCAGACCCAAGGTTTGCATCCAGGCAGTCTGACCCCAGAACGCCTCCTCTTGAGTAAATGCATAACTCTTCTTGAACATTATTTCTATTCCTCAAGGACCTACCAAAAAGGTGTTAATAATAGCAACTTTACTAAGTCCCTGCTATTTGCAAGTACTGCACTAAACTGAAAGCAGATTTTAGAAAGGCTGCTCCGAACTGAGTAGAGAGAGTGATGTGAGTGAAAGGAGGAGAGGCTTGAATTGTGCTGCAGCCTTTACACATTCCGAGCACTTTTCAGCAGTGCTGGTTGCTGTAATTTTCTTCTCTTTTCACTGATGTATTTTGAAATTGTGAGTGATAGATGAGTTCTTTTTGAAGTTTGGTAATCCAGGACTCCTTTGTATTTCTGTCTAAATTATTCTCTTAAATGGCCTCATCTGAACCTTCTCTTTGTTTTATGCTGAGAATCTGTGGTGTCATAAAAATTTTATTCATCACATGCACATATTAACTCTGGAAAGTAGTTACAGAGAGGTACATCTTGTCTTATTGACTCACATCCAAACTTATTGTGAGACAAAAAAGATAAAGCATAACAAAAATGCAGTAATTCATCAGCTCCAGGCTAATTCCTGCTGATAACTATACATGAGTTAAGTTACAAATAAAGTCAAATAATTCAGAGTTTTATTTATTTATATTTATTTATTTTTTGAGACAGAGTCTCACTATGTCACCCTTAGTAGAGTGTTGTGGTGTCACAGCTCACAGCAACCTCAAACTCTTAGGCTTAAGCGATTCTCTTGCCTCAGCCTCTCAAGTAGCTGGGACTACAGGTGCCCACCATGACGCCCGGGTATTTTTTTGTTGCAGTCGTCATTGATGTTTAGCAGGCCCAGGCCAGGTTTAAACACGCCATCCTCGGTGCATGTGGTCGGCGCCACCCAATTCAGAGTTTTTTAACTGTCACTTGTAAACTAATAGACTAACACCTAAGAAATTATCCCTTTTCAGACTAGAACACTTTAGTACTCGATATGCTCAATAAACACTGGTGATTGATGGGCCATCGGAATAACTGTTCTTATTTATTTTCCTTACTCTTTAGCTATTCTTGAACAGGAGAAAATATTTTCCCATTTCCATTTCAAACAAGTATAGTGAGCATTCAGTACAAATTAGACTACCCTTCCCTGAGAAATTCTATCATAAATTTTTATGCTTCTTTTATGATGCTTGAATATCAACCTCACCATTCTAGAATAAATCCTACATATTTTGACTTTTGCAAATTAGATTCTCTGAGCCATCTTTTTTCTTTTTGATGCATTATAATAGCATAAATAACACCAGTTGCAGAATACAAGAATTACTTTTTTTTTGAGACAGAGTCTTACTGTGTCACCCTCGGCAGAGTGCCAATGTCACAGCTCACAGCAACCTCAAACTCTTGGGCTTAAGTGATTCTCTTTGCCTCAGCCACTCAAGTAACTGGGACTACAGGTGCCCATAACAACACAGGCTATTTTTTTTCTTGTTGTTGTAGTTGTTATTGTTGTTTACCAGGCCCAGGCTGGGTTAGAAACCACCAGCCCTGGTGTATGTGACCGGTGCCCTAACCACTGAGCTATGGGCACTGAGCCAAGAGTTACTTTTTAAAGGAAAATTAGTTTTCCAAATAATATGCTATTAACTATTTGTTTTTTAGTTAGTTAGTTTGTTTTTTTGAGACAGAGGACAAAGTCTCAGTCACCCTTGGGTGGAGTGCCCTGATGTTATAGCTAACAATAACCTCAAACTCTTGGGCTCAAGCAATCCCCTTGCCTTAGCAGAGGAGCTGGGAATACAGGCACCCACCACATTGCCTGGCTGCTATTAACTATTCTTAAATATAGAAGTTCTTGAATATAGAAACAATATTGTTTCTAGAGTATTATGAAATACTATTAGAAGAAATAGTTAAACACTTAAGCAACTTGAAAAGAAACAAATGGCAAAAAATGTGACAGACAATGAAGAAAAAGCCTACTATAAAGTTTCAGAAATATTTAAGACAAAAATAAGGAGAGCTGACAAAAATAATTTTTAAAAGCCCTAAGACAACAACAGAAGCCTGAGGAAAGATTAAAGATATATAATTAACAAAAAGAGAAGGGTAAATTGTTAATAAACATAAGAAAAGCTACTCTTATAAACAGGCAAAGAAATACAAATGATGTGAGTGAATACCCTTCTTTCTTGATCAAGAAGGAAAGCTGTCTCTGTTCAGTGCATTGCCAGTTGTACATTTTTCATAGATACTCTTTTTGTTTTATTTTGGATTTTTTGGTTTGTTTTCATTTTTGTTTTGTCTCTCTTTGTTACCTGGGCTAGAGTTCAGTGGTGTCATCATAGTTCACCACAACCTCAAACTCTTGGACTCAAGCAATCTTCCTGCCTCAGCCTGCCAAAGTCCTACGATTACAAGCATGAGCCATTGCACTTGGCCACAGATGCTCTTGATCATTGTGAAAGCTCCTTTCTATTCCTAAATTCCTTTTTGTTCTTTATTTCTAAAATAGTACACTAGGTTGGCAACAATGCAACAAGATAGACTATACTCCCTGGTGCAAGTGTATCTTTGTATATTCTCTAGAACTCGATTTAGCCGTATGTATCAAATACTTTTTTTTTCTATTTTAAGTTAATACTTTTCTTTTCTAGGTATCTGACTTTTAAAAAGTGATCTGAAATATAGCTAAGGAATTATTTATAGGGCAGTGCCTATGGCTCAAAGGAGTAGGACTCCGGCCCCATATGCTGGAGGTGGTGGGTTCAAACCCAGCCCCGGCCAAAAAAAAAGATTTATTTATAAAGACATTCATCCCAATGTTATTCATAATAGTGGCAAATTGAAACTAACATAACATCAATATTAGAAAAATGATTAAGATAATTATGGTTGAACATAAAAAAGAATAATATGTAACAGTTCAATTTCTATTTACAAAGTGTTTTTAATGTCAAGGGAAATGTTTGTAAATTTCTTTTAAAAAGGACTACAAAGATCAGCAGGTCTAGTCTAAGAACTTGGCTTCAGGACCAAGGAGGTGAAGTAAAGGAGTTTTGGGTGATAGGGCTCTTGATCCAGACCAGGGACGTGATGCTGGAACCAGATGTTGTAGTGAAGAAGGCTCAGTTAGAGTCACAGGACCAGAGGCTCTGGGTTCAGTGGCGGTAAGAGCTACAGTAGGACAGGAAAAAAGAAAGAGAGAGAATCACAAGTGAGAAAGGGGAGAACAGAGGAGATACAGACCACAAGATCTTAATGTGGAAAACAGAATTTTCTCCTATTTAGACTCACCCATGCTCAGTGCCACTGTGAAATCCAGCCCCCCAGAGCAGACTGTTTTTCTATATGCAGAGAAAAAAGAAAGAAACTCCTCCAAACATTCACAGTGATTTTTGTCTAGGGATAGATTATGGGTGATTCTTATTTGTATCTTTTCATGCTTTCAATTTTAAAAATTCTTTGTACAAGTTCAGAAGCATACCATAATAGGACAAGATAAAAAAGGAAAAGACTTCAAGGTATAATCCTTTTAATCTATAGGCCAGTTCCCAGTTGCTTTATAAATGGACTTTCCCCCCAAGTCTCCTCAGGACATTGCAATTACCTATACTGTCTTGAGAATCTCTCAAATACATGTTTTCTTAAACTTTTGGGTCCAGTTTGACATTTGATGGATAATTTTTTTCTTTGATAACTACTCTTAATATATTCATTCATTGATCCGTTCATTCATTCTCTGTTCCCATTAGATGCTGAGGCTGTTACGAAGATGAAGTATCTCTACATGTCTTATGTTCAAACCCTTTATGTCATAGGTGCATGTACTCTAGGAGCAGTGCAAATAGAGCAAAGCAGGAGTAGAGAATATTGCCTGAAGAGATCAGGGCTGACTTTGCAAAGAAGACAATATTTAACTTTCCCTTAAAGTAAATGGAGTTTCAACAAGTATAGAAGGGAGGACTTTATAATATCCCTGAAGGCAGGAACCACATTTCCCTTGATTCCTCCTGCTATTAGCATTGTCCCTGACATCTAATAGATGTCCCACAAATATTAATTTAATAAATGTTTGTGGGTATAGTGAAAATTAGAGACAGCATAATCAAATTCTCGGAGCGGATACAAGGTTGATTCACCCAGAAGAAGTTGACTCTTTTTTTTTTGGAGACAGAGTCTTATTCCGTCGCCCTTGGTGGAGTGCTGCGGCATCACAGCTCACAGCAACCTCCAACTCCTGGGCTTAGGAGATTCTCTTGACTCAGCCTCCCGAGTAGCTGGGACTACAGGCGCCTGCCATATGCCTGGCTATTTTTTTGTTGCAGTTTGGCTGGGGCCGGGTTTGAACCCCCCACCCTAGGTATATGGGGCTGGCACCCTACTCACTGAGCCACAGGTGCCACCCAAAGAAGTTGACTCTTGAGAAAGGGTAAGTTCTATGAAGAAGAATATTGGAGGTGGTGCCTGTGGCTCAGTGAGTAGGGCGCTGGCCCCATATACCGAGGGTGGTGGTTTCAAACCCGGCCCCGTCCAAACTGCAACAAAAAAATAGCCAGGCGTTGTGGCGGGCGTCTGTAGTCCCAGCTACTTGGGAGGCTGAGGCAAGAGAATCCCCTAAGCCCAGGAGTTGGAGGTTGCTGTGAGCTGTGATGCCACAGCACTCTACCAAGGGTGATAAAGTGAGACTCTGTCTCTAAAAAAAAAACTGGACATTTAAACTGGAGAGCGGTAGGCTTGGCGCCTGTTGCACAGTGGTTACAGCATCAGCCACATTCATTGAGGCTGGCAGTTTCTAACCCAGCCCTGGCCAGCCAAACAACAATGACAACTGCAACAAAAAATGGCCAGGCATTGTGGCGGGCGTCTGTAGTCCCAGCTGCTTGGGAGGCTGAGGCAAGAGAATTGCTTAGGCCCAAGAATTGGTGGTTGCTGTGAGCTGTGACACTACAACATTCTGCTGAGGGCGACATAGTGAGACTCTGTCTCAAGGAAAAAAAAAAAAAACCTAGATAGCTATGTTGATTCAAGGGCGAAGAGCACTCAGTGATGTGCACCATCATGATGGTGAATTAGAAATATTGATATGGGATGTTTTTCAAAATCAACAAGATTGATGAAGAATGAAGAAGCCAATTTTGATGGAAATGTTCTACATGTCAATTGAAGTGGCAGTTAAAGAAAAAAATATATACATTTATCAAAAACTTCGTGCATTTTACTATATATAAATTTTGTGTAGAAAAAGTGGATGATGGATAGATTTGGTTCATTTTACTATTCTCTTCAATTTTTTTTATATGTTTGAAAATTTCCATAATCTAAAGTAAAAAAAAAGAAAAGAAAAGAAAGAAAGAAAAGTTAAAAAAAGGAGAAGAAGGAAGAAATCTGCTATAGTATTGGAAGGAGGAAAATTATTTAAATTACAGTGGTGGCATGGAATAAAAGGAGACAGATAAAGAGTGACACCTTTCAGTTTAAAACAGGTAATGAATCATTTGCATTGAGTGGGTTCTGCCTCACTGGAGCACTGAGACAGAATCACGTTATCACAAGATATGGGATAGGTTGCTTTGACCCAGGCACTAAAAAAAAAAAGCAAAAATTCCATTCCATTTTTTTTGGAATGAATGGAATGAAAAAATGGAATGAAAAAATTCATTCCATTTTTTTTCTGTTCCACTTTCCATTTTCTCCAACCAACTTCACTGTCAGCATCATCCAAATGCCCACTTGATATTCTCATCCATAAACTTGCTACTGTATCATCTCTTAAGGAAAAAATGGAGAGGAAATATTCTTTGATGTGCTTTGATTATGGGATTGAGACTTTCTCAGACTACTTAATAATACACCCAGGAGGAAAGATGTTTAGGGGTTTCCAGGGCAGAGCTTAGTCCCAAAGGATCTAGCAAGAAGATTACTGTTCCTGGGTGCCCTGCTTCTCTCAGAACTTTGTCCACAGAATAGACCATATTGCCATTACCCTGTCTGTAGTTTTCTGTTTTATTTTAGTATTTAAATGGTAGCAATATCTCTGGGTGTATTTTTTCCTACAAATTTGATACTGTGATGGCAAAAAATTATCGTTGCTTGATGCAAAAGTTAAGTAGCAGCAATGGTAAAGGAAAGTTTTTATGACCAGGATGACTGGTCTTGACCATGTACTAATGTAAACCATAGGCTCCAAGGGCAGTGTGAACAAGGGGAGCCATTCGTCCCAGGCTTTACACCAACCTGCCCAGTTATATTCATATGAGGTTAAGCATGCCATCACAGAGGTGTGACAAGGATCAAAGAGCACATTACTGAGCCTGTGCCGTGGCTAACACCTATAATCATAACACTCTGGGATGCTGGGGGAGAAAAAGCCCATGACCTGGAAGAGAATCATTGCCCTAGTCTACCTCAAATGGACACCATGGTCCAAATTCTTTTTTTTTTTTTTGCATGTGAATGTCCAACTGTCACAGCACTATTTTTGAAAAGACTTTCTGCCGGGTGGCTCCTGTGGCTCAGCGGGTAGGGCGCCGGTCCCATATGCCGGAGGTGGCGGGTTCAAACCCAGCCCCGGCCAAATTAAAAAAAAAAAAAAAAAAGAAGAAAAGACTTTCTGCCATTGAGAAGCATCTTTGCCAAAAGTCCATTGACTGTAATGGAATGGTTTATTTGTGGGCACCAAGATCTGTTCCTTCCTTCCTTCTTCACTGCACAGGGAACGCTTGTTTTTGGCCAGTCTGGCCCTCATCCCCAAATCAGCCTCAGGCCTAAAGGCAAGGTGACCCTTTGCCCCAGCTCTCGGAGAAAGCCTGCTAAGTCAGAGGAAGTCCCTTACCTGCACCCTTATCAGTTATTTCTTCAGAAATTAACTTCTGTTTCCTCTAAACTCCATGAGAATGTGGATGTTTATTTGCTTTGTCAAAAACCTAGAAGAGTGCCTTTCACATAGTTCTTAATTAATAACTGTTTAGTGGATTCATTATTTTTTTTTTTCAGGTTACACTGATTGCATTTGTTAGGTAAAGTCCCTCTTCTTCTCTTCAGCAAACATTGATTGAGCACATAATGACTGTCATGGTCATGGACTCTTCTGAGTGCCGAGGATACAAAGATACGTAAGGCTCAAGAAGTCTGGTCGGGAAGACATGTAAACAAGTACCTAAACAATACACCCTCATAAACACTGTCCTATGAAGTGTTGGCTGCGAGGGCACAGAAGGAGCTATCCATTTGTCCTGCAGGACTTGGGCAAGGCTTCCCAGAGTGTCAGACTTTGGGGCAGATCTTGCAAGATGAATAGATTTGCCAGGTGAAGAATTAGGACAAACGTGGTCTGACCAGGTAACTTACCACCCAAACCAGGATGCTTTGGGGAGTGAAAGGGGACGTATTAATAATTATATCAGGCAACAGGTGTAAACCAGGCCATACGATCATTCTTGGCAGCAGGAGCAATGAGGGCAAGGGCAGAGGACGGAGGAAAGGCAGAGCTCCAGTGTGTTGGAGCAAGGAGCTAGGGGTGAGGCAGGTGGGAGGAGTGGCAGAGGCTGGAGCTGTGTGGGGCAGAGAGTGAGGACGCAGTCCTGGCTAAAAGCTTCAGCTTGGTAACCAGGGCACACCACGGCCAGACTGGCAATAGCTCTGGCAGGCATGTAGAGAAAGAAGTGGAGGGGCACAGACTATCAGGGAGAGGGCTATTGGGAGGATAAGGGCCCCCATCAGCAGAAAGAACATACACCAGATACCCGTGAGAAGGAGCTGACTGACCTGTGGGGCACTGTGGGAAGGGAAAGGTAGGAGGGAAAAGAAGAAATAGATAAAGCTTTATGTTTCCAGCCTGGATGACCATGGTGACAGTGAGAATGACCTCATCTGCTTAACTAACTCTGAGAGTTGACTAAGAGCAGATACAGGAAGCTGAATCTTTCAGGGGTCATGTGCTAAGCCAAGTAACCAATCCAAAACCCAAGTTTCAAATCCAAAGAGACAGCACAGATGGAAAGGACCCCCAAAGAGAATCTTCATTTAGACCATATTTGTCATTTTGCAAGGTGGCTCATAGCAGTGTTATGAATGGACCTAAGAGAGGTGCCAGCATCATTTCCAAAGGGCTGAGCATGCCTGTAACACAATATATAGCTTAAGGAGCAAAAGCAGAGCTTCATGATACTTTCATGTCATCCAGTCCTAACGTGAAAACAGGACAAGAAGCTACTAGGTTTATGACCCTTGAACACTATTTTAATTTTATTTTTATTATACAAGTAATATATTTTCAGTAAGAAATGTTAAACATGAAATATAAAGAAGAAAAGGACAGGGTGGCGCCTGTGGCTCAGTGAGTAGGGCGCCAGCCCCATATGCTGAGGGTGGTGGGCTCAAACCCAGCCCTGGCCAAACTGCAACAAAAAAATAGCTGGGTATTGTGGCGGGCTCCTTAAGTCCCAGCTGCTCGGGAGGCTGAGGCAAGAGAATCGTGGAAGCCCAAGAGTTAGAGGTTGTTGTGAGCTGTGTGACGTCATGGCACTCTACCCGAGGGCGGTACAGTAAGACTCTGTTTCTACAAAAAAAAAAAAAGAAGAAGAAGAAAAGGACAGCCTCTGTAATTCTATTCTCCAGAGATAATCAACATTAAGACTTTAATTTATGTCTTGAAACTTGCTGTTTTCATTTTTAACTTAACAATAGATTGTGAACACCTTTCTGGGTCAGGACACACACACACGTACATCTTAAACTTTTGAGGGCTTGCACTGATAGTCAATTGCGTGGATGCATCAACAATTATTTAACCATTTGCTATGACGATCAGTGCTTCCAGGGAACTTCCTTAAACACATTATCTCATGTTCTTACATGATAAACTTAAATTTTAAAGGAATAACAAGACTTAGCAGGTCGATTTAGGAAATGATCTGTGAAAAATCCATTAAAGATTCCTATCACTTCTTCTTCCTTTTAGCATTCATGTGAGACTGTGATGAGACACTGACCTCCCGTTTAAGAAGTAACTGCCATACTGAAAAGGAAAGTGTCTTTCCCACACCTAGTTCCCTAACCCCTGTACCAAACTGCCTCTCACCTTCTTCTGATGATTCATATCATAGGTATTATTATTTAACCATTTTAAGTGACATTGATTATATTTCACATTGTCATGCAACTATTATCACCATTCATTTTCAGAACACTTTTGATCTTGCAAAACTGAAGTTCTGTGCTCATTAAACAATAATTCCTCATTCTCCTCTCCTGTAGCCCTGCCAACCACCATTCTAATTTCTATCTCTATGAATTGGACTATTCTTGGTACCTCATTTAAGTGAAATCATATAGTATTTGTCATAATGTCCTTGAGGTTCATTTATGTGTAGGTTAGGTCACAATTTTGTTTCTTTTAAAAACCGAATAAAGTTCCATTGTATGTTTATACTGCATTTTGTTTATCCATTCATCTGTCTACAGACATATGGTTGTTTCCATCTTTTGGTTATTGATCTGTTGGCCAGACTAGAGTGTAGGTGGCATGATCATATCTCACTGCAACCTCCAACACCTGGGTCAAGTGGTCCTCCTGGCTCAGCCTCCTGAGTAGCTGGGACTATAGGAATATACCACCATACCTGGACTTTTTAAAAAATTTTATGGGGAGATGAGATTTCCCTGTTAACCAGGCCAGCCTCAATCTTCCTGTCTTGGCCTCCCAAAGTGTCAGGATTATAAGCATGAGCTACCACATCAAACCCACAAGGTATTTTGGCTGAATTGTCTTGCTGAGTAGAGGAGAGGAAAAAAGATTACAGGCAAACCACCATGTATTCCTTTTGTTTCCTTTGTCCTGTTGGCCTGGTCTAGTGTTTAGAACTTACATGTAATATCTAATCCTTCTAATGACCTGGTGAAGTAAGGGTTTTCACCCTTATACAATGAGGAAACTGGAGCTGACAGGGTTAAGAGCTTGTTCAGAATCACAAACTGGTTGTTGGGCAGGGCATGGTGGCTCACGCCTGTAATCCCAGGAGGCCGAGGTGAGTGGATAGCCCGAGCTCATGAGTTTGAGACCAACCTGAGCAAGAGTGAGACCCAGGCTCTAAAAAATAGCCCTGCACCCTGGCGGCTACCACATCAAACTCACAAAGTATTTGGACTGAATTGTCTTGCTGAGAATAGGAGAGGTAGTCTCAGCTACTCAGGAGGCTGAGGCAAGAGAATCGCTTGAGCCCAAGAGTTGGAGGTTGCTGTGAGCTAAGATGCCATGGCACTCTACCAAGGGTGACCAAGTGAGACTCTGTCTCAAAAAAAAAAAAACAATCACAAATTGAATATCTTGAGTGGAAGTGTGGTTTAGAGCTCTGGGGATTCAGTGAAGCCTTCTGACACCCTAAGTCTTAACCTGAAGCCGTCGCAGCCCCTAGTGGCCCCTATGGCCCTGGACTCGATCGCTGCAGAAAGGAACCAGGCATGACGCGGATTAGAAGTACAAGCTTGTACGAGGCGGTCTAACCTTGCTTGCAGGATAGCCCAGAGCAACCTCCGCAGTAGCCCTTTATTGAGACAGTACAAGACAGGTGCAAGGAGCACCTGCGGACGAATCACCCGAGGGTCTGTCCCCCAGCTGCAAATCATCTTGCTCAGAGGCAGTCTGGCTCTTGGCGTCCTCTACATGAAGCCCTCTAGTAATTCAGGGTCAACCACTACTGCTATAGAGCTTTATTATTATTTTTATTTTTTGAGACAGAGTCTCACTTTGTTGCCCCTGGTAGAGTGCTGTGCCGACATAGCTCAAAGCAACCTCTAACTTTTGGGCTCAAGCGATTTTCTTGCCTCAGCCTCCCAAGCAGCTGGGATTACAGGAGCCTGCCACAAGGCCTGGCTATTTTTATAGAGGTGGGGTCTCGCTCTAGCTCAGGCTGATCTCAAACTTGTGAGCTGAGGCAATCCGCCCAACTCGGCCTCCCAATGCTGGGATTACAGGCATGAACCACAGCATCCGGCTTACTATAGAACTTTATAAACTTTGACCTTCCATATTTATTATTTTGTTGTCTATTTCCATTTCCCTAGGAATGATTAACAACAGAATCCATAAAATGGAAAACTCCTCACTGTTTACAGGTAGCTGAAGAGAGGAAGAGATGGCTCTGAGGACATGAGCACCAGTCTGCCACAGGTTGACCGGAGAAGCAGCCCTGGCTTGAGCTATGAGAGCTAGGTGTGCCCTGTTACCTGAAAGACCTATTTAAAAACAAATCTAGTAAATCTGTCATTTGTGTAAACTCAAAGTTTGTGCCAAACAGCAGATATATCTACTTTTGTGCGCAATTTTTTTAAAAGTAAATTTCAGCGCATAACATACCTAGCAGAGTTGATAAGATGGAACTGGGAAAGGCTAAAACAAATTCCACTAAAAATGAACAGGGTGGCACCTGTGGCTCAAGGAGTAGGGTACTGGCCCCATATAGCGGGGGTGGCGGGTTCAAGCCTGGCCCTGGCCAAAACTGCAAAAAGAATCAAAACAAAACAAAACAAAAAAACTAACCAAACAAACCAGAGAAGGTTAAGATGGAGAGGAGCTTAGAAGGGCAGGTGTTTTTCCTCAGCTCTGTGGGCACATGATGACATGTGATCACATGATGGGCTGGTGATTATTGCATCTCTTTTCTGTTGGCGTCTTAAGGATGGAGCTCCAGAAACATGAGAATATAGAGAAATTTCTGAGTTCACTTCCCTTCTCCCACCTCTCACTTTCCACATATCTTCTTCCTCTTGATGGTGGGATTGGAAAGGCAACCCAAGGCTATCCCTCTTAAAGCAGGCACATAAATGCTTCTCCTCTAATTCATGGGTAAAGAGACTGTTGACTTTCTTTACTAGAAGAGTCAGAGCCAATGAAGGCAGAAGATAAGAGCCTAAGAGAGTCATAGGGAAGCAGTGTTGAGGTTCAAGTGTAGATTCTATTTGGTAGACAGGAATCCTATTTAAACTAGGCTCATGACGAGTTAATTTTAAAAAGAAAAAGTTGGCCAGGCACTGTGGTTAATACCTGTAATCCTAACATTTTGGGAGGCCTGGGTGGGTGGATTGCTTGAGCTCAGGAGTTCGAGAACAGCCTGAGCAAATGTGAGACCCCCTCTTTACTAAAAATAGAATAAATTAACCAGGTGTTATGGCAGTACCGATAGTCCCAGCTACTCAGGAGGCTCGGGCAAGAGGATTGCTTGGAACCAGGAACTTGAGGTTGTCATGAGCTAGGCTGATACCACAGCTACCACAGCACTGTAGCCTGGGCAGCAGGATAAGATTCTGTCTCAAAATAAAAAAAAAATAAAAAGGAAAAGAAAAAATTGTAAATTATGCCCTAGTAATTTAAAAATAATGTTACATACTTTTGTCTTTTAGGTTTTAAAAGCAGTCAAATTTACTTAATGTTTGAAATAGTTTATCTGATTTTCAACTCAAAAAAGTACACGGTAGAACTTCCCTCCTGCATCTTGTCCCTGGTTCATCCATTCTTATTTCCTCAATTCCAGGAAATCACCAGTAAGTTTCTTGTGTATCTGAGATAGTAATCCACCTGCTTGGCCTCCCAGAGTGCTAGGATTACAGGTGTGAGCCACCATGCATAACTTGATAGGATTTGGGAATTTTTGCTTTTGCTTCACATTTCAATGCTTAGCTATTTCAACAGATTATCATTTAAAAAAGAAGTGGAAGCCATGTCTATTTCTCTCAACTGAGGACACAGCTGGCACATTTCAGGAAGCAACCCCCCCTCCAGGTGGCATAGTACCCCTCACTAGGTGTTTTATATATGCTGATGAAGGCCAAAAGTCAGACAGGCACCATGGGGGCTAAAATGCAAAATTGAATGTGAAAGTGACAATAACATAATAAGTTAGAGCCAAACTTTGACAATATAAACTCTAAACAAAACCTCATAAGAGCATGCAGAAAAACTCTGAGAAATTTGAGAAAAAGAAAGCAGAGAGAGGGTAGACACTATATCCAAGAAAAAACTGTAAGGCACAAGAAACTCAGAGTTAGGATTGAGGAAGTTGGGCATAGGCTCTGGGGGCTTTTTGGAGTCGAGAGGATGTTGTGTTTCCTTGTGCTTTTTTTTGTTCTGATGAACTTTATCTTGGAGTTGAGCAAATGCTAAGGGGAAATGGCAAACCCCAACCCGAAGAAGAGAGTCAGAAAAGCAGGCAGAATATCTTGTGCTGGAGGAGCCTTTTAATTTATCGTGTTGGTTAGAGAAGATAAAATATCTCTTTGTATCAGAATTATTTTATTTGCTTTGGAGTTAGACATAAAGTGTAGGTATTTATTAGATTCACTTCACTCGTAACAAATTATTTATTGAGTACAAACTGTTCTTTCCCAGGCGCTGGGAACAGAACTACACCAATAGACACACTCCCAGTTCTCCTACGTTCGCACTGAGAAGAGGGGATCAGGCATTAGGACAGGCCTCCTTCAGAAGACGACACGTGAGCTGAGGTCCAGTGCAAAAAGGCTATTGTGGTGAAGAAAAAAGCACAGGGTTCCAGGGAGAAGGAAAGGCCAATGTAAAGAGGGAAAAATGGAGAAACATAGTAGATGAGGGGACAGGGGTATGAGATAAAGCTGGAAAGACAGAGAAAGAGGAGAAGAAGAGAAGAAAGACAGGAGAAGAGGAGGAGGGAAGGCTCTAGCCTGTGCTAGCATTTTGCTGACCTAAAGAAGAAACAATCGCTGTCTTCTCTAAAACCCTTGTAATACTATGAGTCATACCCTCTGTGCTTGTCTAATTTAAAGTTGTCTGTATATACATCTCCTTTCTTCAATTAGATGGCTAACTTTTTGAAGGCAAGACTCTTGTTCTTTAACTGTCTACCAGAAAGCTTTCACAAGTCAGAGGCACTCAGCAGATATTTATTAACTAAGTAAATGGAATTTGGGTTTACTGTATATTGCTGAATAATTGAGTGGCCAGAGGGCATAATGTTTGTGTCCAAGGTTGTCAATGGGTTCTAAACTTTATGGTGCTCTCACCCTCTGCCTCCCTGTTTCCACAGAAGAAAAGGGTGGCTAATGAAAGCATTCATAAAGGCATCCCTTCTTTAAGTTAAGCTCAGCAGGTTTTGAATTTGTGCTAAACAGCTGAAATGAGTGTATTATCATCACCTGAGTCTTGTTCATCTCCTCTACTCAGTCAGACACTGCTTAATGGGAAGCTAAGTACACAAAGAAAATATTCTGGTATACATCTGTGTCCACCAGATTCAAAGTTTTCTCCTTAGTGATAGATCTATTAGTTTGATGTCTTCTTGAAATTCTCTGCCATGCTGAGTCTCAAATTAATTCCAAATTAATATTAAGAAGAAAAAGAACCCAGTAGTTTTTTTTTTTTTTTTTTTTTTTAGAGATAAAGCCTCTGTTGCCTGGGCTAGAGTACAGTCAATCAAGTGATTCTCTCAGTCTCTGGAGTAGTTTGGACTACAGGTGTAGGCCATCATGTTTGGCTAATTTAAAAAATTTTGAGGGCTGGGTGCAGTGGCTTATGCCCTAGCACTCTGGGTTGCTTGAGCTCACTAGTTCAAGAACAGCCTGAGCAAGAGTGAGATACCATCTCTAAAAATAGCTGGGTGTTGTGGTGGGCTCTTGTAGTCCCAGCTACTTGGGAGACTGAGGCAAGAAAATCACTTGAGCCCAAGAGTTTGAGGTTGCTGTGAGCTATGTATGATGCCATAGTATTCTATAGAGGGCAAACAAAATGAGATTCTGTCTATAAATAAATAAGTAAATAAATGAATTTTTGCTTTGTAGAGATGGAAGTCTTGCTGTGTTGCCCAGGTTGGTCTTGAACTCCTGGCCTCCAGTGATTGTCACACATCTGCCTCCCAAAGTGATAAGCTTATAGGCTTGAGCCATGGCACCTGGCCTGGAAAGTTTTTAAGGCAGGCAGATTCCACCACTTATTATTGGTGAATAGGACAGTGGAGTTCCCAGAGACCAAAACATTTGTTGGTGTCACTGTAGGTCATATTGTCTTCCTGATATTCCACACTCATCTCCACAAACTCCCTGCCACACTGCATGCTCCAGCCATGGACACATCCATGCTCCTCCCAGTAGGCACTTTTGCAGGCAGCTTTTGCTCTCCTGGGAGACAACGTTGTCCCTCACCTCCACCCTTCATCATACTAGTCCAGATATGAAGCTGTCCTCAAGCTTTTCCCTCTTGCAGGCAGAGCTTGTTCTACTCTCCTCAGAGCTAACAGGACTTGGTTCTTCATTCTCTCAGCTGATTTTCCATAAAAATCATTTGACTACCCCAGTGGTCTGTGGCATTCCTGAGGGCACAGATTTCTCGTATTCATCAGTAGATGATCCGTAGCTACTTGTTTTAATGAACAAAGCCACATTTCAGTTATGTGTATTGCTTTTTTTTTTTTTTTAGTTTACCCAAGAAAATTTAATTTCACGCAGTTTTGGAGGTCAAGGTGTCAGGGGGGTTGGCTTCTTCTGAGATCTCTTTTCCTTGGCTTGTAGATGAACATCTTCCAGTATCTTCCCATAATATTCTCCCCTTGGGTGTGTCTACATTTCAGTTTTCTGTTTTTTATTTTTTTGAGACAAAGTCTCACTTATGTCACCCTTGGTAGAGTGCCATGGTGTCACAGCTCATAGTAACCTAAAACTCTTGGGCTTAAGCGATTCTCTTGCCTCAGCCTTCCAAGTAGCTGGGACTATAGGTGCCTGCCACAATGCCTGCCTATTTTTTGGTTGTAGTTGTCATTGTTGTTTGGCAGGCCTGGGCTGGGTTTGAACCGGCCAGCTCCAGTGTATATGGCTGGTGCCCTAGCCACTGAGCTATAGGTGCCGAGCCTACATTTCAGTTTTAAAAAGAGTATAACAGGATGTGCCTTTAGCCTTCTTCTTTTAAAGTTATATTTAAATAATGATTAAATTTTAGATATATTGGATATATGTTATCCTGCTCAGCATCTGTCAGGCATATGTACATTGTGTAGATAACTTGGCTTTACTTGTCTGAATGGAGAAGTCAGTCTTGAAAAGTATGTCATTGATTTGTTGATTCAAACCAACAAAAGAACAGCACTGTTTTGGCCAGGTGACTGAGGTGGGAGGATCACTTGAGCTCAAGAGTTTGAGACCAGCCTGAGCAAGAGCAAGACCCCATCTCTGCTGAAAATAGAAAAACTAGCCAGGCATTGTGGCAGGTGCCTATAGTCCCAGCTACTTGGGAGGCTGAGGCAGGAGGATTGCTTGACCCTAGCAGTTTGAGGTTGCAGTGAGCTAGGCTAAGACCATGACATCCTGACCTGGACAACAGAGAAAGACTCTGTCTTAAATAACCAAAAAACAAATAACAAAAAAGAACACTGCTGTTTGGATTGACATTTACTGCTCAAAGGCTGGGTGATATTAATTAATGCCACCAAGAAAGCTGATTCATTCAACTGTCAAGAGGTAGAGTAGAGAAGGGGAGAGACTCTGAGTGTGGGTCTTGGCCCTGCACTTCCTGAGGAGTGCAATGATGAATGTTGTACTCCTTCATGTGTAAAATAAGCATGGAATGAAGTATTTGCAAGGTCCTTGTAAGGGTTACATTGGAAAATGTATCTAAAGTACAAATTAGGTGACTGGCAGGGAGTAAACCAGTGACCTGAGGGCTGTGTTTGCACACACTCTGACTTTTAAAATGTTGACTTTGAATGTTCATTTAAAACTCTCCACTTTGAGTTGAGTGGCAGGCATGATTCTAAACAATTCTCCATGTTTTATTCCCTATCTTTTATCCTTGTGACATAATTATTACCCTTATTTTACAGGTGAGGAAAAGAATACAAAAAATAACTCTTGGAATATATTTTGTAGCTAAAACTTGTATGTATCCTACCAGAATTGAAATGAAGTACTTTTATAAAAGCCAGGTGAGGTGGCTCACACCTGTAATAGCAGCACTTTAGGAGGCCAAGGTGGGAGGATCCTTGAGCCCAGGAGTCCGAGGTTATAGTACCACCAGGCCTTCACTGCAGGCTGGATAATAGGGCAAGACCCGTCTCAAAAACAAAAGCAAACAAACAAACAAACAAACAAAAAGCCAGGAAAGCAGACAGGATACAATTTTGGCCTCTAGAGCCAAGTTCAAGCCCTGGTTCCATTGCTTACTAATTGTGCAACCTTGGGAAAGTTATCTCTGTGCCTGGTTTCTTCATCTAGAAAGTGAGGATAATCATAACACCTGCTTCACTGGGTTGTTATAAGGATTGGATAAATCCTCATAGTGCACAAAGAAATATTCAATCCCTGTCATGATGAATGTCTTATGACCCTTCTTTGTCCCCTCCACACCACTTTCTCCCCACCCCCCTACAAGTAGAGCTTTGCTCAATGTGAGTGAGCTCCTGCAAACTCACATGCCTTAAGGAAGAAGGAAAGTAGTAGAAATATATGAAGTGACTTATGGTAAACTGGAGACAGGATGAATAATAGCAAATATGAGGTGGCCTATAAGGAATGGGAAAGTGCAGGATTGTGTGAAGATATTCAAAGGAAAACATTTTAAAATGCTGTGCTAGTCAAACCAATTAAGGTTGGCCCTCGTTCATTTGCTTGCTTGGTCCCTGGAGATATCTGGGTATATTTTGCAGCTTACACATTCAGAAAGGCCAGAAAGGAGTCAGTTGTACACAAACATCTTTTGCTAGGCACAATGAAGCTCTTTGTAAAGCAGATACAGCTGCAGCTAAAAACTGTGCTCTAAAATCAAATTACCCTTTCCAAGCTCTGGGTGCAAAAGTGTGGAGTTTTAGCTAAATTTAATCTTCATCTGCAAGTATAGTATAGTATAGTAAAGACCACCTCAGTAGAACACCTAGCATATCGGAGAATCTTTTCGTTTGTGCCTCTCCAATCAACCATAGGCGGGGAGACAAGGCATTGTGAGGCTCTGTAGTTAGGTTCTACGACATTACCTGTGAATTTAGATGGCTCTAGTATCAACTAGACACCCAATTAACTCCAGTTAATTCTATCAGAAATACATTTTTAAAAGCCTTGGTCTTATATCAACATATGTGTAAAGCTGTGGATTTTGTTCCTATGATATGTTAGGATTTATGAACAAGGAGACATATTGGTGGCAGTATAGATGGAGGCAAGGTTCCAATTCTGGCACATCAAAACTGTTTGCAGGAGCAGAATAGCAAGTGGGGAGGACAGGATGACCACACACATTGACCAAAACAGGCAAGAGATGCAGGGTCCAGGGTCATGCTTACACTGGGATGAGGCCCAGGAAGGGCCTACAGGTCTAAAACGTAGAAGCATACATCTGAACAGCAAGAAAGAATTCAGGTTGGTGACACCTGCAAGTCCACGGAAGGAAGCCCCTGGCTTGGGTATCAGGGCAAAGAGGAAGGGCTCTCAGCCTCCATGGAGGCAAGCAGCTGGAGAACCAGGCCTGCCACCATGGGACTTGGCTATATGCATTCTGCATTCCTCCCCAAGCAAGCTTGTAATGGAGTCACTATGGAAACAGAATCCATGTACCAGAAATCTATTTTTCACTTCAGTTTTGTTTGAATGCTTTGCTTTGTTTTTTGAATGCTTTCAGTCTGAGGTGAAGCATCCCTGATTTTAGAGCTTCGTTTGAATTTAGACCCTCAGCCCAGAAAAGTACCCCATCACTAGTTCACCATGAAGTTATTCTACTCACTTGAACTACTTTCTCAGATAGCAAAAAATAAAGCTGAGCTGCTAGACATGAAGAACACGTGTAATAATGAATTTTATTAAAGTAGAAAAGAGAAACTATCCATCAAACTAGCTAACACTGCATAAGTATTTCTCACTGGTGGGGCTTCTTGTCTGGAGTAATCTTACCACTGCTGGGTTGAGATCGTCCCTATTTTGCAGCTATTGTGCAGGTATTTATAAATACATTCCAAATTTATGGTCAAGAGGCAGGCAGGAAGGCAGGATTTGCTCCCTTCCATTACCTGCCTTTCTTCTTAATTCAAAGAGTCAAACATATGTATGTTCTTTGCCTCATTTTAATTTTTTTGTAGAGACAGAGTCTCACTGTACCGCCCTCGGTAGAGTGCCATGGCGTCACACGGCTCACAGCAACCTCTAACTCCTGGGCTTAGGCGATTCTCTTGCCTCAGCCTCCCGAGCAGCTGGGACTACAGGCGCCCGCCACAACACCCGGCTATTTTTCTGTTGCAGTTCGGCCGGGGCTGGGTCCGAACCCGCCACCCTCGGCATATGGGGCCGGCGCCCTACTCACTGAGCCACAGGCGCCGCCTCTCTTCATTTTAATTTAATTACTGTCTTTTTCTAAGTTCTGGTGTTTGACCTAGGTGATTAACCCAATACACTAGGTATATAAAAAGAAACAAACCAAGTGCTTGGGACGTAAGCCCAGAATATCTTAATCTTACTGAAGGAAGTTTCCTCCCACCCCACCCAGGGTTATCGTCCATTTTCTGTTTTGGCGGCGGACACCAGCCGCCCCTTCGCCCATGGCAGGGAGCTGCGAGTCAGTCCCCTCCAAGAATTCCCAAGCCGCCCCCACCCCGGCAGCGCTCGATGCCTCCTCTCCGCCGGCCTCTAAAAGCGCGCGGGCTCTAGGACCGCGAGGGAAGCGAACAGGATGCGGTGCCCGCCCTCGGCCGCGTTCCCGGCCGCGCGCGGGGTGGGGCGGGCGAGTTCCCTGGCACCCGCCGTAGGGCCGCGGAGGCGGGTGCTGAGGGTGGGCGGGGCGGCGCGCGGGGCGGTTCGGGCACGGGCGGGGCCGCGCCGCTGGGCCGTGCAGCTGCGGGCAGACCGGGCATTAGGGCCTTAGCGGAGCCCGCCCCCCGGCTTGCTGGGCGGAGTGTGCGGCGGGAGGCTTCGAGGCCAGGCGCGGGCCCGGAGGCAGCGGCTGCGCCCTGCGCCGGGGCGGAGCCGGGGGCGGGCGGCAGGCGGGGGCTGCGGCCTGAGGCCGGGAGTGCTTGAGCGCCGGCGGCGACGACGGCAGCGGTAGCCCAGTAGGCCCGGTGCGTGGGTCCGCGGCGGCTCGGGGTCCGCCCGCTGCCTGTGGTGCGAGCGGGCGGCCCGGCTCCTCTCCCCCCCCGTCCGCCGCGGCCGCTGTGATTGGGTGGAAGATGGCGCTGGGCGGATGGAAATCCTAATGACAGTCTCCAAATTCGCCTCCATCTGTACCATGGTAGGTGCTGCGGCCGCGCGATGGGGGCGACCCGGGACTGCTCCGGCGGGCGACGCGGCACTGGTTCCCGCCCCTCCCTGTGGCCGCCCGCGGGGCCTAGCTCTGGGGTCCGTCGGCCCGGGCGGGGGCGCTGGACCGCGCGCGGGCGGGGAGCGCGGGGGATTAGCAGCCCCCGGCGGCGGGGAAGGGGGAGCCGCTGGCGGGCCGGGGCGGCACGAGGGTGGCGGTGAGGGGGCGACCGCACTGGACGTGGCCGGCGGTGGGCGCCGGCCTTCGGGAGGCCTTGGCTTAACCCGCGGCGCAGGGCGGAGGGCCGGGCGCACCCTGCCTGTGGGAGAGCGGGGAGTGGGCGCCTGCCCAGCGCGGCCCTGGGCTGGGGTCGCTGAGGAGGGACGCGGAGCAGCGCCGGCTCCGTTTCCGTCGAGTGGTGCGTGAGCGGGGAGGTGTCCCCGGCGGGGGTGGGGGTCTGCAGGTAGGAAGGAAGGGTCTCGGACGGGGAGGGCTGGCTCTCATTCCTGTCCTGGAGGGGACGGAAGTCAAGTGCAGATTTCCTTCTAGCGCCGCTGGCGAGACTGACTTCCCGACCCGGGGCTGGGGGAAAGGGGTGTGTGTGAAGGTGGAAACTTTAAGTGCTGTTGAAATTTTCTCCATTTGCTACTCTCGGAGAGGCACGAGCTCTCTCGTTTTCAGCCATGTGTTCAGGTGGCAGTCTTGTCACTGGGAATCCGCGTTAATCTTGAAAAGCAGCATTAGCTTTCCTGTCATTTGTTTACTTCAGTACACCAGACACATCTGTATGCGGCTTGTACGTATGTCTGTACAGAGAATGACTGCAAGAGAGATTGTATTTGTTTTATTAGGGCTTTTTAATAGGCCATAAAGGAAAAGTGCTAATGCTCGTTGAAAGTCCCGAATTAAGCAAAACGTGGGCGTGTTTAAAACTTAGTGTTTTGTGCTTGGCCAGAAGGACCACAGTTTTCCATATGATGAGACAATTTCATTAGCTCCTTATGAGCTACAGGTAGTAGGGATCCTAATTTATGAGTCATCATCGAAAAGTTATTCTTTGCAATGTGGGCCCAGTGGTTATGTTTTATAGACTTAGGAAATCTTAGGTTTCTTGTCTCAATGCTCCTTTCAAAAAAAGTGCAACCGATTTCATGTAGGAGATCCCCAAGCAATCTTCCATCTAAGGGTGGTACATTTTACATGTTTTTCTTTAACGAGTGGTGAAAGATGCTATAAAAGCATATTTACTGCACACTGAGGAATAGTGTAAAACATGGCTGAAATCAGGTGGACTTAAAATCTACTGTCTTAAAGAAATCCTGAAGAATGAATCATTGAAGCTAAATCCCCCAATGGATGATTGCTATTTCTCACAATTTACATTTTAGGAAAGCACTGGTATTAAAGTGACTACATTAAAACGATTTCCAATAATTCTTTGAGCTGATTATTTTTAGATATGCCAATTAAATCTCACAAAATGTGATAATTAGGGCTTTTGCTGTGATTGCCGTATTGCTAAGTTACACACACATCATGGGGTCGCAGTTCACTATGAAAGTCTAACAGGGGTCCTCAAACTTTTTAAACGGGGCCAGTTCAGTGTCCTTCAGACCGCTGGAGGGCTGGACTATAGTTTAAAAAAAAAAAAAACAAAAACTATGAACAAATTCCTATGCACAAAACGGGAACAAATACAATCACACCGCCTCATGTGGCCTGTAGGCCACAGTTTGAGGACCCCTGGAAGGTTTCAGGAGTGGAGTGATGTTCTTTACTGTTCATTCAAGTATTGTAGTTCAAGTATACATTTGGCACCTACTAAATCTTAGAGACTTGTGGTGAGACTTGGGGATACAGTAGTGATCAAGACAGTCTCTGCTTTCATGGTGTTTACACTGTTGATGGAAACAAACAGTATTCAATAAACACTAATAAATATATGCTAAAATCAGATTAGGACAATGAGACACAGATTTGGCAAGGTCACACATTGAGTAAGTGGGATTCTGATCTCAAAGATGTCAAATGCTGAAACTTTCTAGGGCATCCACTCAGGCACATTAATTATATGTGTGTATATTGTTAGCAAATATGGAAAGTACCTGGCCAAATGAGATTGTTTCAAAGGTACCATTAAAATTGGGTGTGTCCGTAGTCATATTTGAATGCATTCTAATCTACTCTCAAAATAATCTTAAATATCTCAAAGTTCTTTTTTTTTTTTGTGGTTAACTATTTTTTTGTAGAGACAGAATCTCACTGTATCACCCTCGGGTAGAGTGCTGTGGCACCACACGGCTCACAGCAACCTCCAACTCCTGGGCTTACGCAATTCTCTTGCCTCAGCCTCCCGAGCAGCTGGGACCACAGGCGCCCGCCACAACGCCCGGCTATTTTTTTGTTGCAGTTTGGCCAGGGCTGGGTTCGAACCCGCCACCCTCGGCATATGGGGCCGGCGCCCCACTCACTGAGCCACAGGCGCCGCCCAATATCTCAAAGTTTTAATAAGCAATCTTTTAAACATTTTTTTCTGTAGAGACAGAGGTCTTGCTGTGTTGCCCAGGCTGGTCTTAAACTCCTGGCCTCAAGTGATCCTCCTATTTTGCCTCCCGAAGTGCTGGGATTACAGGTGTGAGCCACTATGCTTGGTTTAATTCTTACTCTTTAAAGTGAAAGAATTAAAGAAAATTGCCAGAGAATTACAAAATTGAAAATGAAGAAAAGCCAAGATATATACTTTGTGTCTTTGTTGTTGCTATTTTGCTAGGCTGGGAAAACTTTCCCTGTCCTTATCTGGTGGCTTTGTACCTGTGTCTTAAGCAGGTAGCCTTACTTGAAAAAGTCTACCCCATCCAACCCCGCCCTCCATCCTCATATAATTTTCATTTTTGTAATCTCAGTATTTATTATGTTGTAAAATTCCCCGTTATCTCTCATTAGATTGTGAGGGCCTTAAGGGGACTATCATTTATTTCTGCAGTTTAGTTTGGAGCACTAACTTCTGCATTACGATAAACAAGTTTCCTTCCCCAAATCCTTAATTCCTCCTGCCTGTATCCTGCAGTGAGTTTGGTGAACCAAAACTTCTCAGAGAATCAGCAGCTGTGAAAACATTTAGGATGAGTTGAAATTTTATTCTGTAAATACTGAAGTGTATGTAACTTTTTCATTTATCAAAATAAAGTACCTGGGCAAAACTATAATACCTTAATTGAGCTAAGTACTGTTAAAAACAATTCTCTTCAGCTATGTCTTATTTTAGATCACTGTTGTTCTGCTTACATGCACAAATTAGTAAAATTATTTTTCCAAAGTTAGAATTATAGCCTGACCCACATGAATGATTATGTTTAGATTGCAGTGAATACATTTTCGAAGGTACCTCTAGAAATGCTTCTTTTTGTTTGTCCACAAAATAATACATTTTCACTTGGTATTTGTTTTGCCTTTGAAGTAGTTTCAGATTTAAAGGCCTGGTACAGAGTAGCTGCTTAATATTCAGTAATTATAATACGTGTGAAAAGTGGGAAAATCAGCATAATATGTGTAGAGGTTGTATTTGGTGGCTAATCTGGGTGGTCCGGCATGGGGTTGCAAGGAGGCAGGCAGGTACTGCTTATTGCTAGTTCCATACGTGTTAGCTCTGACTGTTACCATTATTGTTTCTGAAGGGTTTGGGAAGGGATTGTCCCAGAAGGGTATTGGACAAAGGAGAAGTTGCTGCAGAGGTGGGTGACGTTAGATTCTGGGGTGGCACTGGCCTGGCTGCTTGCCCACCTCTGGTCACAGTGGGGTGAGATAGATCCATTTGAACATGATGTTAATGAGGCTAAGGCCACAAGTTGGATGCTAAGTAAGTCTGACAGGCTTTACTTCTGAGAAAGCCATTGCCTAACATAGCACTGTGAACATGGTAATCTTTAAACTACAGACTGGCCTGGGCGCCATGGCTCATGGCTGTAATCCTAGTACTCTGGGAGGCCAAGGCGGGTGGATTGCTTGAGCTTAGGAGTTTGAGACCAGCCTGAGCAAGAGTGAGATGCTGTCTCTACTAAAAATGAAAAACTGAGGCAAGAGGATCCCTTGAGCCCAAGAGTTTGAGATTGCTGTGAGCTATGACGCGACGGTACTCTACCAAGGGCAACAAAGTGAGACTCAAAAAAAGAAAGCTACTCACTGAAGAAAAGGCATATAGGTAAAGTTGGCTATTTGCCTTTTTCTTATTGCTTGAGACTCATTGGGGTGCAAGTGAGAGTATGTGTGGTCAGTGCAATTTTTCATCACTCCAGAAAGAAAGGAAAGTGGTGGAAGGCCTCACAGCCCACATTTTGTTGTGGGTGAGTATGTGATAGTTTCTTTATATACCCAGAATATTATATTAAATATTAAAATTCCTTGTTCCTTCTCAAGAAACAGGATAGATGTAATCTTTTATTAATAAAATGTTTCATGGGCGGCGCCTGTGGCTCA
This sequence comes from Nycticebus coucang, assembly GCF_027406575.1. Taxonomy (NCBI): domain Eukaryota; kingdom Metazoa; phylum Chordata; class Mammalia; order Primates; family Lorisidae; genus Nycticebus; species Nycticebus coucang. Next base: position 77,732,647 of record NC_069794.1, on the reverse strand, counting down.
GTCGGTAAGGCGCCGGCCCCATATACCGAGGGTGGCGGGTTCAAACCCGGCCCCGGCCAAACTGCAACCAAAAAATAGCCGGGCGTTGTGGCGGGCGCCTGTAGTCCCAGCTACTCGGGAGGCTGAGGCAAGAGAATCGCTTAAGCCCAGGAGTTGGAGGTTGCTGTGAGCTGTGTGAGGCCATGGCACTCTACTGAGGGCCATAAAGTGAGACTCTGTCTCTACAAAAAAAAAAAAAAAATAAAAATAAAATGTTTCATTATTTTTGTTAGTATTTTATTAGTAAAATAGTGCTTCTATAATAGCAACATTCAACTGAGTTGCTATTGTTTTACTTACCTAATTTTTGGTGCATATCCTGTAAGTGTTGCTTTAGGGAAGAAAGAAAGCCTGAAAAATACGGAATCTTCCATTATATAAATGATTGGTCAAAGGAACATTTGAGGTTAGTAGAGACCATTTAGAAGAAGTATTGTAGGTTTTATTTAAAGCCTGCTGATCTTTTGAATTTAACTAAAATATATTCTGGATATTGAAAATGATACATTCTCACTATAGAAAATCTGGAAAATAAAGAAGACAAGAAGAATATCACTTATTTTACCTTCCAGAGCATACTTTGTCTTTATAAAATTTGAGTTGTATTCTTTAGGACAATTTTACATTGTTTTCCCATAAATGACCATCATTTTAGTTTTAAAATTTCCTCAATTTTAGGGTAATCAAGTGATGAGATGGTAAGATTAACTCAGGATCAGTGATGGGGTACTAAATCATTGACAGGTTATGTGTTTAATGGTTATTAGAGGGTAAGTTTTCTGGTTAGTAGAAATGGGATTTTATAAGAAATGATGGGTTTATTCTAATGTTAGGCTCTTAGTTATCACAAAAGTAAGACTATTGGAGTCTGACATTTTTTAAATGCTTACAAATTATAGTTTCAAATCTATATTCACTTCAATGTGAAATATGAATATTATGGTATTTTATGTGGCTTTATTCTAGCTCTTCTGAAACTTTTACTGTCTCAGGAAAGATTGAGTGTTTGTGTATTTTGTATAATTGTTTTCCAGACACAGTTTTTTAAATGCAGATAATCTTGATTTTGTTTTGGTTTCTCATTTAGTAGCCCTATTCCAGATACTTAATACAGCATTTTATTATGTATTTGACAGTGTGGTATAATACAAAGAGCAGTTGGACCAGAAGGTAAACTCTAGTCCAGATTTTGACATTTAGATGTGTATGTAAGGGAAAGTCTTTTAAAACTTTCTGAGTTGATTTTTCTCATCTGTGAAATAAAGGGATTGGACTAGACAATCTTTAATAAATATTCCTTATTTATCTCCTTTAAATCTAAAATTATGATCCTTTGAGAGTTTATAAATGATTATTGATACCACTGTCAGCATTTTTGGAGCACAAATAATGTTTTAGATAATATAAAGAGTATGGAATAGTTAAATATGAATTTTGTCTAGTTTCCAAGTTTTTTTAATGTTGTACAATTTATGGAAAATTACAGCCTGAAGTAAGTGTGTTTTTCTTCCTTCACAACCGTTTACTGGAAATCAGTGATAGCACCATTTTAATTATTGGCAAGATAATCCACAAAGCTGTTTACTCATTTTTAACACTTTTTAAAAGATTTGAAGTAATTTTTTCTTTTTCACTTTTTTTTTTTTTTTTGAGACAGAGTCTCACTCCATTGCCCTGGTAGAGTGTCGTGACGTTATCACAGCTCACAGCAACCTCAAACTCAAGCTCAGCCTCCTGAGTTGCTGTGACTATAGGTATCAGCCACAATGCCTGGCTAGTTTTTTTATTATTTTTATTTGTTTTTATGTTTATTTTTTGGAGACAGAGTCTTACTTTGTCACTCTCTATAGAGTGTGGTATTATCATGGCTCATAGCAACCTCAAACTTTTGTGCTCAAGTGATTCTCTTGCCTCAGCCTCCCAAGTATCTAGGACTGTAGGTGCCTGCCACAATACCCAGCTTTTTTTTTTTTTAAGAGATGGGGTCTGGCTCTGGCTCTGGCTCAGGCTCTGGCTGGTCTTGAACTTCTGAGCTCTAGCAGTCCACCCGCCTCAGCCTCCCATAGTGCCAGGGTTACAGGCATGAACCACTGCTATTTTGAGATTCCACATTTATTTCCCTAGCTGTGAGAATGACTTTGGATGTTACTTCTCTTTGCCATGGTTCCCTTACCTGTAAACTGGAGGTAGGATAACAGCTAGCAGACTAGTAGGCCATGGTAATCCCTGTATCATGTTGGCTGTTACTGTTACTACCTTTTGAAAGTGATCTCCTTTCTGCGTGGTACGAGGTACTCATTGGCACTACTGTTAGCTTAACAAATACTATAGAAATTTTTTTTTTTGAAATGCAATTAAGTCAGTTCATTTTCATTGTAAGAAACATTAGTTTATCAGTAATATATGCCTCTGAATGTGCACTAATTTATTTGGAAATTAAGTGCATTAAATTATAATATTAAAGCTATGATTCTAGATTTTCTGCAGTCAAATGCTCTATTCCTGGGCTATACCCCCTGGATTTTCTTTGTTTAGAAGAGCTTTTAGGAAAATAGTTTGTTCTTTTTTGTCTGGGAACAACATTAAATGTTGTAATTCGGAACATTCTCAAACAAGTTTTAGAAGTTCAGGTAAGTTGGGAATACTACTTTTAGAAGAAAAATCCTATACTGAAAAAAAGCACACTACATTTTTGTCATTATTAAAACAAGCTGTGTGTATTAAACTCAGTTTCAGGCCACACTCCCTTTCAGATTTCTCTGTTGTTTACTGACACTACCTGATCATACCTAATGCCCTTAGGGCCTTATCCTTCAGTGCAGCGGTTCTCAACCTGAGGGTCCCAACCCACAGGAACTGTATTAAAGGGCTGCGCCATTAGGAAGGTTGAGAGTGACCGTTTTAGTGGGACAACATCTCTTGTCTTACATTGCACCTACTTACCCTGCTCCAACGTATCTTGTCTAAAACCTGCTTGCTTTCTGTTATGGACTAGAAGAAGGTTATTTAAATATCTCTACAGTACTTTAAGGTGTTGGGAGAAAATTCTAAGGGCTAGATATTATGATGGATTATAGATTACTGAATTGAAAACTCTCAGAGACTCAGTATTGTTAAAAATAACCTGTATATGCCATTTGACCATTTACTATTTTATGCACAGAATTTGTTTTGGAAGGAGGTGAGAGTGACAGTTTACATAAATTGTTTTGGAAGAAAAATGGTTAAGTCTTTGCTTTCACAAAAATAATCAAGACTTAGTGATAGTGTGAAGTGTAAAATCTGTAGTGCAGAACATGGTTGTGAAGTACTGTAGCCCTGTTTACTGCCTTATGCTTTTCTTTTGTGTCTCTGTAAGAAAAGACCATTAACTTCCACTAAAAAGTGTGTTGTGTCTAAAGAAGAGATGTATGAGCTTGCTTCAGTTCTTCACCTGTAATCATCCACATGTCTGAAGCTGCCTATCAAAAGAATTTATTTCCATCTTAAAATGAGAGGTGGATGTGTATTTCAGTAATATCTGACATGTTCCTACTGAAATGCTTTGTAGGTGCAGAAACCATCCATGCATTCTCTACTTAGGTAGTGGTTTAATCATAGTATTTTTCAGTGGTGTTAGAGTGTTATTGCCTTTGATTTTATTGTAGTGCTTTTTATTTTAAGCTAATAGTGGTGCTTTATTATTTTTTCTTTTTTCTTTTTTTCCTGTTTGATAATGAGTGGTTTTTCTTCAGTAAGTACTTTCGGGAAGTATTCATGGAGACCTACATTATATCAGGGTATATGTGGTTTCTGAGAATACAAAGGTGACTGTGATAAGCTTTGGTCTTAATAGAGCTTTCCTTTTGGTGTGTCCTGAATGGGTTACAGTTGTGCTGAGAAAGTGAGAAAGTAATCTCCTTGGTCCTAGGGGCAGCCAGGAGGGATATCTGGGTGGATCAGGGACACTCAACCAGTTCCAATCCAGGTGAGAACAGACTTTTTATTCTTGTAGGCTATGCAGATAGTGTTTCCTGTGTGTGCCCCAGTGAGAAAAAAATGGGAAATCAGTTTTGTTTTTGGTGTAGTAGAGGATAAGCATTAACTCAGATTCGAGCAATGTGCAACTTCTTATTAGTATAAGTAATGGTAAATGGATGTGAAAGAGAAGATGATAATTTCTCTTCTGGGAGAGAGAAGAAGGCTTCAGGAAAATGCTTCATAGGAGAGATTTAGACTTTACAAAATATATACGGTCATTTATTGTGTGGGCATGGAGGGCGGGAAACCACATGTGAACAAAGGTATAGGGTCATGGGTTAATAGGTTACTTTTACGTTCTGTAGGTAGTTTGGCATGAAAAGGCTCTTAGGAGATAAGCTGGAGAGTAGGAAGGAGGCACATTCAGAGGTACCAACAATTGATTCTCATTAAAATAATCACTGAAACAATAAATTCATACCTACTGCGTGAAAAAAAAAATCACTGAAGTGTGTATTTAGCCTGAGGAAATGTAAACCCGAGGAAAATTGTGGGGGTGTAAGAAACGGTGAAATGGATAAAAATGTGCCGGTAAATTTAATTACATTGATAAAAATCAATTTTCTTTTTTTTAAAGATAAAATGACAGTAACAAAGATGGATGGGGGAGAAGGACTATTCAATGGGCCCTTAAAACTTTTAAGGGTCTTGTTCTTATTTAGGAGATAACAAAATGGTCACTATTAGAAAATTTAAAATTGTAGGTGAATGTTAAAAAATTAAGAATGAAAATATACCCACATGAGAAGTTAATGTTCTTCCAAACGGCAGAAGTTTTAAACCTTGGGGATTCAAACTCTGAGGATAGGAAATGGAAAACATAGGTGGAAGAAATAAGCTTGTTTTTTAATCAGAATAAATCGAAATGGATTAAATTTACCTGCATTATATTAAAGGAACTATCAGATGGATAAAAGACAAAATATTGCTTAACAAGAAACACGACTAAATCAAAAGGACAGTCTATGTATATGACAAACAGACGATACTGTTACCACACCTAAGAAAACTAACAATAGGGCGACTCCTGTGGCTCAAAGGAGTAGGGCGCTGGCCCCATATGCCGGAGGTGGCGGGTTCAAACCCAGCCCCAGCCAAAAACTGCAAAAAAAAAAAAAAAAAGAAAGAAAGAAAACTAAAAATATGTAGATTTTCTTGAGATATTTCAAAATCATTTCAGAATCTTTTAGTTACTACTTTTTGTTGATGTTGTTGTTAGTCACATATTCTTGATCCTATCTGCTGTCATTTTTTTAAAAAAGGGATATTCCTTTCATTTATTTATTTATTTTTTATTGTTGAGGATTCATTGAGGGTATAGAGAATTAGGTTACACTGATGGCATTTGTTAAAGTCCATCTTATAATTGTGTCCTGCTCCCAAGAGGTGTGCCACCATACACAGTGACCCCCACCGCCTCCCTCCTTCCTTCTCTCTGCTTCCCACCTCCCCTACTCTCCACCCCCAACCATGTACCAGGTCATCAATTGTCCTCATATCAGAATTGAATACATTGTATTCTTGCTTCTTCATTCTTGGGATGCTTTAGGAAGAATGTGTTTCGACTCCATCCAGGTTAATACAACCTGTATTAGTGGCTGTCATCTTGAAGATCCATTCAGATTTAGGAAAAGTTAGGCAGTACGCTTATTATCCCTATTTTCACAAAATGGAAAAATAAGTTTAAAGTTGTTTCCATGATGATTAGGGACAAGGTCCAGATTTCTTGATTCCTAAATCCATTATGATATCTGTAGGCCAATATGTTGTAGCTTTTTTCTTTTTAAAACAAAACTTTGGGAATTTTTATTCCTAACTTATTAGCAATGTGTGTCTGTGCATGTGTGGCTTTGAGTCCCACGTCTCTAACTAATTATTTGTACTTTGGTAGGCAACGTGAGTGGTTTAAACTATGATATTGAGTAATGATACTCCTATTAGATAAGAGGACACATCTGAAAATTCTTTGTACTATAAGTATATATTAAAACTACTAAAATAATAGTATATATTAAAACTACTAAAAATAGAAGTATATATTAAAACTCTTATGTAATCGTTGGTAGGATCCTTTGCCCTCTTAAGAAAAAGATAGAAGGTATTTTAAGATACCTTGGACTGTAGGAGTTATGACAGTGCTCACACTCACAAGTTACCTTTGACAAAGTATAGTCAGTCATTTCAGAGTTTGAAAATGAGTATTGATCCTGGTCTTCAGATGTTCCAGTAATCAATGAAGTAGAGTTTCAGATTACTTTAAAAAAAATCTTTTTACTGTTAAAATTTATGGTTCATAGAGTGTCTGCTTTTTTTTTTTAAGTAAGGTATTACTACGGGGTATCTACCCAAAGGAAAAGAAATCATTGTGTCAAAAAGATACTTGTACTTTGTATGTTTATTGTAGCACAGTTTGCAATCACAAAAATGTGGAACACAGTTTACATTCACAAAGATAATGGAATCTACCTAAGGGCCCATCAACTGGTAAGTGGGTAAAAAAAGAAAATATATTTTCTTTGTACTGAAATGAGTGTACATACTAATGACTTTCAATCAGTGTGCCGTGAAAATTTTAAAGATCATTAATTAAATTATTTTCAAAAGAATTTTAAAGTGCAGTAAGTATGTTCTTTTTCTTACTCTTTTTCTTTTTTCATAAACAATTTAAATGGGCCATGTGATTAAAAAGGGATTGAAAAACACTGGCATGTACCATGGAGTATTACTCAGAGATAATAAAGAATGATAAAGATAATAAAGATATGATAATAAAGAATGAAGTAATGTCTTTTGCAGCAAGTTGGGTGGAACTGGAGGTCCTTATCCTAAGTGAAGTAACTTAGAACAGAAAAAATGCCACATGTTCTCACTGATAAGTGGGAAATACACTATGGCTAGTGAGAATGGTATAATGGGCACTGGAGACTCACAAGCGGGGAGGGAGTGAGGGATGAAAATTACCTGTGGGGTGCATTGTACACTATTTGGGTGGTGAGTACACCAAAAGATTTTGCCACTCTATAATATACTGTACATGGAACAATTCAACGTGTGCTAAGTCTATTAAATTTTAAAAAAGGAGGGGCGGGAAGTAAGGTATCTATGGGCTTAGTTTTTTTGTTGACTTACAGTTCTTTGCCAGATTATTTGTGCTGTGAGGGAGTAAACTTCTAATGTCAGCTGACTCTCACCTTTCTAGTAACATTTTTTAAAAAGCTCTAAAATTAAAGTGAGGAAGTTGTCTTGATGTCTATAGTATTGGTCTGCCTGGTTTTTCAGGGATCCCTGAAAAGAGAACTTTTGGTAATTCTTTCAAATTAGAGCCCATTTGGGCACAGTTTGTAAAATAAGCAGTAAAATATGTAAATCATAGGGCAAGGGGAGAATAAAATAAAAGCCTTTTTGTTCTTTGAAATGGAAAATATGCTTATATTTTGAGATTATGTAGACGAACATTTATTCTGCTTTGTGTCATTATCTTAGCATAAAAATCTTGCCAGTGTAACTTGTATGAATTTATATCTACACTTTTTTTCTAGAATATTGTTTTACAGTTTTTCTTTGCTGACGTTTGCAAGGACTCCCTGGTTGTTTAATTTGCGGTATGAAGGTGCTCATATGCCAGGTGATAAAGGTGCTTCCTTGGGGTAGCAACTTTGCATCAGGTGGGTGTCTTGAAATAGGAGAGGAAGGGCATTCTTTTTTCTATGAATCAGGATGTAATGTTTAAAAGGTGTCAGACTTAATAGCCTTGAATAACGAAGCTTTGGTTCTTCTAAGAGCAGGTGAAGAATAGGAATCCAGTGGTTTCACCATTCATTGCTTGATGGATGTGAGGGTATAACACTGATAATTACTTCAGACCGATGTAATCAGGGCTATTTATGTAAAGGTGAACAAAATTTGGAACAACTGTGAAACGTCAGAATCTCAAACCAAAAACAAAACTGAAAATACTGTGCTTTGATCTTGTTAGGCAAACTTAACTTGGTTATTTTTGTTATCCTTAAATTTTATCTATTTCTTTAAAAAGACAGTTCTCTTCTTTTTTCTTATTGATTTACTGGTTAGTTTTCTTTGCTTTTATTGCATTTTTAAAATTTGAGGAGGCTTGCAGGTCTCCAGCAGGACGCCCAGTTGGACAAGGACCAGCAGTGTTCACCTGACTGATGAAAGTGGACACCTTGACTTACTCAGCTTTGCAGATGGAAAGCTGACAGGAAACAAGTTTAGCTTCTGGTTGTTTTTTCACTGTTAAAAATCAAGTCCTACTGTTGATCGCAGCTCAATTTACAATCACCAAAGTGTGGAAATGCTAAATGTTTACCAACCCAGAAATGGATTAACAAACTGTGGTGTATATATACCATGGAATACTACTCAGCCATTCAAAAAGATGGAGACTTTAAATCTTTTGGGTGGACATGGCTGGAGGTGGAACACGGTCTTCTTAGTAAAGCATCACAAGAATGGAGAAGCAAGAATCCAGTGTACTCAATTGTAATATGAAGGCAGTAGATGATCTAATATGGGGAGGGGGGTAGGGGAATGAGCAAGTGGGGACAGGGGAGAATGGAGGAGGATTGGGGGGTCCTAGTCCTCTTGGGGGCAGGACACAATTACAAGAGGGACTTTATGTAACAAATGCAATCAGTGTAACCTAGTTCTTTGTACCCTCGATGAGTCCTAAACAATAAAAAAAAAAGAAAAATGAAGTCCTAGCCATATTTGGATATTGGCATCATTGTCTTAGTTAAAGATGTTTTAGATTGTCCCTTTTAACTAAAAAGATAGAAATAAAATCTGGCACCTCTTTTTGGTTCTCTATTTAGTTTATTATTTTTTATTGAGCTCCCCCCCAGCTTTATTGAGGTATAATTGACAGATACAATTATATATATTTAAGATTTTTTTTGTTCTTTAATTATTTATAGTTGCCTTTGCTTGGGTTATTGCTCCTTCCAACCATTCTGTGGTCTGCTGTTTCTCCTTGTGTCCTTAAAGCCTTTTTTCTGTTTTCACCCCAGATGTTAGTTGCTTTAGTAGCTGACTGTCTTTCCTTTTCACTTCTGGAACTGGGTTGTAATTATCATAACATTTCAAAGATAACCGCTGGCTGGCTCTATTTTGATTTTTCTGCCATTTTATGTTAATGATGACTTAGGTTATCTTAGCAGATTTTAGAAAATTGGTCCTGACTTCTGTAATGTTTAGTTTTTCCAAGTTTACTTATCTAGGGGTCTAGAGGTCATTTCTTGAGTGACTGCTTGGGGGTGCTGTTGCTAGGTACTTCACGATTGAAATTGCATGATGATCAAAAAATACAGGTGTGGAAGGGTTTGGATTTAGGTAAATGTATATGTAAGTCCAGAATGAATTATTCTACAGAGTTAGTGAATTTGGGTTCATTCTTGGTTGACATCAGAGTTAACAAGGCTCTCTACAAATGTTATTGGACAATTGATAGAGAAAGCTGGACTGCATAGCTGTGGCCTAGTTGAGAAATGACATTTAATGATAAAACACTTGTAAACCGGCCCAGTATACATGGAATGGTGCTTGGTAAATGTTACCCTGTTTTCTAACTGCCATTTTGGGGAACAATCTATGTTTAGTCAACAATCTATGTTGACTCTGAAATGTAATGACATATAGTCACTTTTAGAAATGAAGTGGTAGATATGCCCTTGTCATTTTGCAATTACAAGTTGTTTTTAAAGTACCAAGATGAGGAATTTAAAAGTGAATTAAATTACTTTGGCTTAACCCCATGTATTGTTAAAGAATAATATAACATCTGATTACCTTGGAAATGATAGTTTCTTTTAATTTTGTACTTATAAAAGCTTTTAAAAAATAAACTACTTTTTAAAAAAAGTACAAGATCATTTGGTATTAAAAAAATCTGGCTTGGCACCCGTAGCTCAGTGAGTAGGGCGCCAGCCACATACACTGAAGCTGGAGGTTTGAGCCCAGGCTGAGCCTGCTAAACAGCAATGAATACTGCACCCAAAAAGTAGCTGGGCATTGTGGTGGGTGCCTGTAGTCCCAGCTACTTGGGAGGCTAAGGCAAGAGAATCGCTTAAGCCCATGTTTTGAGGTTACTGTGAGCTGTGACACCATGGCACTCTACCAAGGGCAACATGGTGAGACATGGTCACACCTGTGATCTTAGCACTCTGGGAGGCCAAGGCAGGTGGATTGCTGGAGTTCACGAGTTGGAGACCAGCCTGAGCAGGAGCAAGACCCCATCTCTAAAACTAGCCAGACATTGTGGCAGGCTCCTATAGTCCCAGCCACTTGGGGGACTGAGGCAAGAGGATCTTTTGAGCCCAGGAGTTTGAGGTTCCTGTGAGCTATGGTGCCATGACACTCTACTGAGGGCATCAAAGTTGAGACTCTGTCTCAAAAAAAAAAAATCCTACTACAAGGAGGACGAAGGGCAGCCTCTTTCTTAAGAGGTAATTGCTAGTAAGAATTGTGTGTGTGTGGGGGGGGTAGTTGCTGTACATTACCTGTGCTTATTACAATCATATGGTATTGTGTGTATTTGGGTCATTTCCTCCCATGTAAAATCAGCTGTGCAGGTTTATTTGCAGCTTGTACCTCACTGCCCTTATAATGGACATTTTTTGTTGTCATTTTGTTTCATTCTAGGTGAAAACTAATGTGTGCATTTTATTTCTTCATTATCTTCAATGTCTATCATATTAGAAAAGTTTGTTTATAAAATACTATTTGTAAGTTTCATTTTACTGAACACTGCTTGTATTAGTTTCCTAGGGCTACCCTAACAAAGTACCAAAAACTGTGGTTTAAAGTGTAGTCATGTGTTACATAATGATGCTTTGGTCTATAGTGGACCACAGTTGTCCCATAACTGTGGAGTGTCTGTATTTTTACTTTATCTTTTCTGTGTTTAGATGCATCATTATGTTTCAGTTGCCTACAGTACTCAGTACAGTAATATGCTCTACAGGTCTGTAATCTAGGAGCAGGAGGCTATACCCTGTGTCTGGGTTAGTAGTAGGCTGTCCCATTTAGGTTTGTGTAAGTACGCACTTATGTTCCTGCAACAAGAAAATTGCCTGGGCTTGGCGCCCGTAGCACAGTGGTTACGGTGCCAGCCACATATACTGAGGGTGGTGGGTTCAGTCCCGGTCCAGGCCAGCTAAGCAACAATGACAACTGCAACAAAAAATAGCTGGGTGTTGTGGTGGGCGCCTGTAGTCCCAGCTACTTGGGAGGCTGAGGCAAGAGAATCACTTAAAGCCCAAGAGTTTGGGGTTGCTGTGAGCTGTGACAGCACAGCACTCTACCCAGGGCAGCATAGTGAGACTCTGTCTCAAAAAAAAAAAATTGCCTGATGTCATATTTCTGGGAACATACTCCACTCGTTAAGTGATGCATGCCTCTGACAGAAATTTATCATCTCATAGTTCTGGAGGCTAGAAGTCCAAAATCAAGTTGTCAGTAGGGTAGATTGCTTCTGCAAGATGCGTTCTCTTAGCTGCTGGTGGTCTGCTGGTGGTCAGTCTGCCTCATTTCCTGGGGCTCTCCCTCTGTCTCTACCTCATCCTTCCTCTTTGCCTATCTCTGCTCACATTTCCCCTTTTTACAAGGACACCAGTGGGATTGGGGCTCATCCTAATGACCTCATTGTGACTCTTTAAATCACCTCTGTAAATATCCTGTTTCCATATAAAGTCAAATTCTGAGGTACTGGGTTTGGGGCTTCAACATCTTTTCATTAGGGGGACGCCTTTCATCTCATAATGCCAGTGGCACACAGTCAGACAGGGATGGGAAACCTGGGGCCTTAAGGAAACTTGTGGCCTTTCCGGTCCTCAAACATGGCCTTTTGACTGAATCCAAATTTCACGTAACAAATCCTTTTATTAAAAGGGGTGCCACAGAGAAAGATAAAGCTTTTCTTACCTCCTTTGGTGCTTTAAACAAGAATGATGTTGAAATCAGAAAGCTGCAGGTTTTCCAGGAAGTTAAGGATGCAGAGCTGTTCAGGTTTCATTCTTTGTTCTCAGAGGGCTTGCAGACTAGTTGGGGAGATCAGCCTCATCCACAGTCAAGTAGCAGGGATACAGACTGGCTATCCTGAGGGTTCTGAGATTTGGAGGAAGATAGGCTGGCATTTGGAGTGAAGCCTGGATCAACCAGAGAAGGCTTTTAAGAGTGAGGGGAGGAAAACTTGATGGGATTTAAAAAGTAATTTGAAGGAACATGGAGAAGGGAAAGAGGGGTTGGAGAGGAGGTAAGAATTAAAACAGCTAACAAGAAATAAGAGTTCAGTAATTACAATTACTTTAGTAATTCAAATTTGTTAAATTGATTGGGTTTGTACTGGTTTAGGCAGGAGTTTATAAGGATTTGGTAGTTAAAGTCATGTGTATGTTGTTAAAATCACATTTGTGGCTGTAGAACTCATTTTTGCTAAAATGAGTTAATGAAAAATACTTTTGATACAGTAGATAAAGGGAGAGTAGGAGAGATCATAACATGCATAGAGCACTCACTTGTTTTTCTCCCAAAGTAATGATGGGAGTGGGTGGGAGGGGGGAATTATATAATCTTAGGTCCATTTCAACCATGGCACTTTTCGTTTTTTTAGCTTAATATATATAAAACCTGTCAAGTGAAAAGGATCAGAGGAAGTGGGTTACTAGAACTTTTTTTGAAAAAAAAAAAAAAAAGAAACATGGTTACCGCAGGTCAGTCATTAATGAAAATAATTGCTATATGGAATGTATTTTTGAAGTATACCTATTGTGAAGAAACCTCACTGACTTCAGTATTTACATTTCAGATCATGTTATTAGTTCATTTTTTCTAAACTACAATTGTTAAATCTATGAAATGGGTTCATAGGGAGTATTGTGAGTTTTACGATGAGGAAATGGACAGATGGACACAGACTATTTCAGATTACAGTGTCTTGAATTCTGCTTGAGATCTTGCTTATATTCAGCCTGAACTTTTGCTAATGGGTCATACTGCTGATCATGTAAGTGTAGACACCTGATTACTGTGTATACCTAGAATACCATTTACTCCTTGCCCCACTTTCATTCATAATTTCTTTTTTTTTTTTTTTTGTAGAGAAAGAGTCTCACTTTATGGCCCTCTGTAGAGTGCTGTGGCCTCACACAGCTCACAGCAACCTCCAACTCCTGGGCTTAAGTGATTCTCTTGCCTCAGCCTCCCGAGTAGCTGGGACTACAGGCGCCCGCCACAACGCCCGGCTATTTTTTGGTTGCAGTTTGGCCGGGGCCGGGTTTGAACCCGCCACCCTCGGTATATGGGGCCGGCGCCTTACCGACTGAATACTCAAATATCCAATCATGGTTGAAATTACCTGGTTGTCTCAAATAGTTTGATATAGTTGGGATCATACATTCATTGCATTTGGTTGTTATAGCTCTTAAATATAGATTTCCTCCTCATTTTTTTATTACAGTTTTTCTCTTGAAGAAATCAAATTGTCTCATAGCTTTCCCTGTTTTCTGCATGTTGCTGATTAGATCCCCTTTGTGATGTGTAACACACTCTTCTATCCTGTATATTTTTTATAAACTTCTAGAGGCTTGACCCAGATTCCTTGATATTTTTTTTTTGGAGGTGGGGATAGGGTTGAGACAGGTGGTGGTGAAAAAACATTGATGATGTGTACTTACTGTTACCTCACATTCTGGGCATGGAATGGCTCATTCCCTTTTTTGTAACGGGAAGGCTGACCACGAGGTCCTCCCATTGCAGCTCCCTGGCAGCATTTCATCTAATGGTTTTTAGCAATTGTTGACAACCCTTGCTAGATCCAGTATTTCATAAGGGATTCAGAATAGAGTTTTTTTATGTCGTCCCCAGTAGAGTATCTTGGTGTCACAGCTCACAGCAACCTCAAACTCTTGGGCTTAAGCGATTCTCTTGCCTCAGCCTCCCAAGTATTTGGGACTACAGGTGCCCACCACAATGCCTGACTATTTTTTTGTTGGCAGTTGTCACTGTTGTTTAGCTGGCCTGGGTTGAGTTCGAACCCGCCACCCTGGGTGCATGTGGCCAGCGCCATAACCACTGTGCTGCTGGCTCTGAGCCCAGGATAGAGTTTTAATTGCTTTTATAAGTTATTTTTAAAAACAATATTATAAAAAACAAAGATAATGTAGATGTTTTATAGTACATAGGAGCTATATAGAGATAAACTTTCTTGTATTTGTAGAATATTTTTATAGTTATATGTTGAAATAATAAATTTAGAGAGGGTGAAGCTTAAAAATAAACTTGAACCTTTTCCCATATCTCGTCATAATTTCATGATACTATAAGTGAATGAGAACATGGGCCTCTAATAAGAATTGACTGATTTTTACACTGATACTAGTATTTGACAGAGTAACTTTTCCATTTTTTGGTATGTTCCATTGTGAGGTCACATATTTATTGCTCCTGTGCTTTACAAAAAGCTACTTTAAATTAAGCATGTGATTGAGAAAATAAGATGAACTAACCAGATTAGTTATTTTAATTTTCAGATTTCAGAGATACAAGAGTGCATTGAGTTATGTTTGTAATGTTTAAAATGTTCCCCCAAATTTTGTCTGTATTAGTTTCTAAAAGCAGCTGTAACAAACTACCACAGATTTATTATTCTATCATCTTGGAAGTCAGGAGTTTGAAATGGGCTAAGACCAAGGTGCTGGCAAGCCTGTGTTCTTTATTGTCTGGTGGCTGTAAGGGAGACACTATTTCTTTGCCTTCGCTACTACCTTCTAGAGCAGTGATTCTTAACTTTCCTAAAGCTGTGACCCTTTAATGTGCTGCATAGCAAGGAAAATAATTTTATGAGGAACTGTATTAAAGGGTCGTGGCATTAGGAAGGTTGAGAACCACTGTTCTAGAGGTATTCCATGTCGCCTGCCCTTGTGATTATTTCCAAATCAAGGTCGTTTGATTTTAGCAAACTTAATTCTTTCTGCAACCTGAATGCTGCCTTGCCATGTAATGTAACATATCCACAGGTTTTGGGATTGGAACCAAAATGGGGAGCTACTATGTTTTTTGATTTTAATGCAATTTTAATCCTTATTTCAACTTAAATGCAATAATAATTTGATAAAATACATACATACAAAACCGTATGTCCTGAATCACCAAAGAGTTTCCATAGGACTTTAACTCAAATCCATCCCTTTAAATCCTAATTCTCTATTGGTAAAATTTTACCCAACATTTTCTCTTTTCACATGGCTCTTTTCTGAGCCAATTAAACAGATTTTTTTTTTTTTTTTTGCAGTTTTTGGCCAGGGCTGGGTTTGAACCTGCCACCTCTGGCATATGGGGCCGGCACCCTACTTCTTTGAGCCATTAAACAGATCTTTATTTCATTTTGATTTACGCTGAATGCAACATAAAAATATAACAAGGTTAAAATAAACATTGTATAAGAAAATTAAAAAACAAAAAGCAGCTTCCACAGACATACAGAGTTTTCATCAAGTATGTTTCCACAATGAATTAGTACGTACAAATATGGAAATAAAATATTACCTTAAATGCTTATCTTGCCATCCAATTTTTAGGCAATGCCATTCTTGCTACTGAAAACATTTTTTTTAGAAGCTTCTCCCAAAACTTAACAAATAGTATATTATAATCCCCAAAAAGTTTAAATCAAAAAAGCTTTCCAACGTGGAAGATTCACATGAAACTTTGTTTCTTCAAGAAAATAAAATCATTCTTAGTATGGGAAGAAAAGAATATTAAAAGAAATCAGCCATGGGCGGCACCTGTGGCTCAAAGAAGTAGGGAGCTGGCCCCATAGACTGGAAGTTGGCCCCATAGACTGGAAGTTGCGGGTTCAAACCCGGCCCTTGCCAAAAACTTCTTCCCCAGAGGGTTGTTGCAAACAACCTCAATCATCCAGGCTGGAGCTCCAGACTCAAACTTCTAATCTGCAGACCCCACAACCTCCAGCCTCAAGAGCTCTGATGGATGAGATTTTAAAAACTGTTAGAGATTCTTTTTCAATCTCCTTGGATTTGAAAATCACTGGAAGGCACGTCTAATCTCTACTTCAGCCTTTCAGAGCAACACAGCACTTCTCTGAGCAGCATTACTTAAACACAACCGAGCTACTATTTTTTACCACAATATACATTTTTTTAACTTTAAAAAATAAACCAGAATTATGGGCGGCGCCTGTGGCTCAGTCGGTAAGGCGCCAGCCCCATATACCGAGGGTGACGGGTTCAAACCCGGCCCCGGCCAAACTGCAACCAAAAAATAGCCAGACGTTGTGGCGGGCGCCTGTAGTCCCAGCTACTCGGGAGGCTGAGGCAAGAGAATCGCTTAAGCCCAGGAGTTGGAGGTTGCTGTGAGCTGTGTGAGGCCACGGCACTCTACCGAGGGCCATAAAAGTGAGACCCTGTCTCTACAAAAAAAATAAAAAATAAAAAAAAAATAAATAAACCAGAATTATATTAGATTTGGAGAATTGATTCTGATATGCCTGTAATGAATTTTGGACTGTGGTGACATTTTAGAGGAAGTTGAGTGGATTCGTAAACTTATACCTTTTGTACTAAGTGAATGTTAAGAGGTGATTATTTCTGTTCTAGGTATAGGTGTAGCAAAATGGGAATTTTTCCTTCAGTACTGTTAGTGGATCACCAGTCTGAGGAGGGGAAACATAAAGATGCTATGAAACATTTAGGAAAATTAGCTATCAATACTTTTATAACTTTTGATAAGTAAATATAGGCTTTGTAGCATGAATATGATAAGATGGGTAAAACCTATCCTACATGGGCTTGTTCACCAGAGAATGTGTGTATTACATATTTTAGGATTTTAAGATCAGGTCAAAACCTTTTATATTTATGGTATAATAATTTATATGATGGTTGGGTTTCATTAAAAGGTAATTTTGAAACTTTAGAGAGAAGACTTCAAACAGACTGTACCTCTACTTCATGTCTTTATGTATTGGCTGCTTTCACTTAGCGAAATGTGTGTTTTTTTGTTTGTTTTTTTTTTTGAGACAGTATCACTCTGTTGTCCAGGGTAGATTGCCATGGTGTCAGACTAGCTCACTGCAACCTCAAACTCCTGGGCTCAAGTGAGCCTACCCTCCCCAGGAGCTGGGACTACAGGCTCCTGCCACAACTGCATGCTCATTTTTCTGTTTTTATAGAGAAGTGGAGTCTTGCTGTTCTTGTTCAAGCTGGTCTCAAATTTCTCAGCAAACATGGTGCTGGCCAAGATTCTTTTTTTTAAGTCAGTTGTTTGGCTCTTAGTGATTTTTCATAGAAATAATGTTTTAAATTCATTTTGTTAGCCAAATGAGCAAGGTGTGTTTTAGCATTTTTGTTATTATAGTTTAACATTGTGGAGAAAAGTTGATTCTTAGGGGCTACTATTGCCATATTGAGAAAAATGTGGCTCAGAATTTCACTGTCTTTTGCTATCTGTTCTCGAGAAAGAAAACTCACTGGAAAATGCCTTATACTTTTATAGTTATTTTGAGACCTTGCCATTTGGGAAGAAAGAAGGAGGTGAAGAGTGGGAGGGCTCCATTTGACAAAGAGCACAAACAAGGCTTGTGTTCAAATCCTCTCTGTTGTTTGTTATGGCTACAGGGAAATAACTTCATCTCTTTGAGTTCATCTATAAAATGGGCTGAAATTAATACCTGTCAACCATGGAGCAGTACTTACTGTGTGCTTGACATTGCCTGAAGCCCTTTACACATATTAACTCATTTTATTCCTATAAAAATTGGAACAGTTATTATCTTTTATGGATAAAAATAATACTGGGAGTTTTCCCAAGGTCATGCAGTAATTAAACTGATAAAGCTAGGATTTCAATCCTTAAGGTCTGTTGTGTTTTTTAAATTTTTTTTTCTTTTTTTGACAGATAGCTTTCTCAGGTCAAATGAATTCCTAGGAATCCAGTCTTTATTTATTTATAACTATTGTACTCAACCAACAGCTTGCTCAGAAATACTGCTTTAAGGGTTATTGGAAGGAATAAATAAAATACGTTCAATGCCCAGTTCAGTACATGTTAGTTCCCTTTTCCAGCTCTTTAGGCTAGGAACCCTGTATTTTCCTGGCTGACCACGTACTCAGAACCACAGATTATGAATTCCCTATATCAGCAAAGTAAGCTTTAATGATATCTTACCTCTTTTCTACGCAATTGCCTTCTTACTGAAGGTTCAAATCCCTAGTTACAGTTTAGGGCAGTTTTGGGGTGAACGAAAAGGGGGAGGGAGAGATGTGGGGAGAGCTCTGCGCAGCAAAGTGGCAGTATCTGTTGATGTCAGAGACCTTTCCCATCTGGCATTTGAGGGCCTTTTTTTATTCTTGATTTATGCTTACCTCATCTCTTCCTTTATTTAGGTTCTGATGAAACATTTTAACCTTTAGATTAAAAGATACATTTGATGAGGGAATTGAAGACTAAAGAATGAATAAGCAATCCCTAGAAGCATCATCTAAAAATAAAGGTATACTTCTACATAACAACTCCATTTTCTTACCCAGGATAAGTAAGGTAATGTCTAATATTGATACTATGGTACATTCGCCTCAGTTGTTTAAAGAATGTAGTCGTTCAGTCAAGGTTCATACTTTTCATTTGGTAGCTAGGTGTGTCTCTTTAGTCTCTTTTAATCTAAAGCGATCTGTTAAGTATTTTTCTTGTTCTGTGACCCTTAATTTTTTGAACAGACAAGACTGGTTGTCTCAGGGATTGACCCTATCTGAATTTGTCTGAATGGTTCCTTAATTTGCTTCTCTATCCTTTGAATTTTGTATAAAGTAGTAATTAGGTCTAAAGGCTTGATTAAACTGAGGGTTTTTTTGGGCGGGGGGGGGAAGAATGGTCCTTAAGTGATTTTGTGTACTTCATATTGTAGATTATCATGTGGAACATGATGGCAGCAGTATCACTATGTGACACTGAATTTGATAACTTGATTAAAGTGGAGAACATCAGGAATTTTTATTATTAGGACACTTTTTCACTTTGCAATTACCAAGTAATCTAAGGGGTTTGGCTCAGATTACTTGTGAATATCTTGTTCCCCAGTGTATAAGGCAATTTGAGTTATTTCAGTAGATCTTGCAAAATGGCATTTTTCTTTTTTCTTTCTTTTCCTTTTTTCTTTCTTTCTTTCTTTTTTTTTTTTTGTTGCAGTTTTTGGCTGGGGCTGGGCTTGAACCTGCCACCTCTGGCATATGGGGCCGGCCCCCTACTCTTTTAAGCCACAGGTGCCGCCCAAACTGGTGTTTTTCTAATTCTGCTATTTCTTCTATGTTTGTTAGGAGGCATTCCTCTGAAAAGAACTTTCTTGTTAACTGGTGTTGAACTATAGTTCCTTCAAAAGAGGCAGAGTAGGTGGCGCCCATAGCTCAGTGAGTAGGGCGCCAGCTACATACACCAAGGCTTGGCGGGTTCGAGCCTGGCCCAGGCCTGCTAAAACAACGACGACAACTGCATCAAAAAAAATAGCCGGGTGTTGTGGTAGATGCCTGTAGTCCCAGCTCCTTGGGAGGCTGAGTCAAGAGAATTGCTTAAGCCCAAGATTTTGAGATTGCTGTGAGCTGTAACACCACGGTACTCTAACCAGGGTGACAGCTAGAGAGACTGTCTCCCCCCCCCCAAAAAAAAAAAAAAAAGCTGAGTAGATACTTAGTCTTGAGGTGTCAGTTTTTAGAATAAGGATTTGGTGTGATACTTTCCACTAATGGTGTGAATGAGTTCCCTCCCCTTTTGTTTTTTGTGTCATGACTGATTTTTATTTATTCTGTGTTACAATTGACTTTATTGTCAGTTATAATTATTCTTTACAATGTCTGGATTATTCCAAATTTAAGGAGTGGAAGTCCCTCCAAGCTTTAATGGCATCATTTAATGGCTATCACACTTTCTGGATAAATTTTGAATCTGTAAAAAAGTTCCAGTACAAGAAATTCCCAAATGTCCTTTACCCAGATTTACTGATTTCTTTTTGCTAAATTTGCTTGGCAAATGACAACATACACAATTTTATCTGAACCACTTTGTGTGTGTGTGAAACCTTCAGGAAAGAGGTTTCCCTTCCATTTATTTATTTGTGTAGTTGTTTATAGAGCATGGATTTTTATTTGGGAAAGAGATTCAACATATACAGATCAAGATACAATAATTTAGATGCAAACACACATAATAGTTTTCTATATATAAATTCATACCTTGTATCTGAAAGGAGTGATTAGTTTCTATATTGCTAATATGATGTATTGTTTGTAAAACAGTCGCTCCTGTATAAATTGATATTACTTGAAATTTCTTCAGAAAAACAGAGCTGCTCTATAGCAATTTCATACATGCAAGTCCCACCCTAAATTTTTTCGTGTAAGTGGGATATAAATAAATGCAGATAAAAGTCATTGATGTATACAAGTGTTAACTTGCCTAGACTAATTGACATGTATTTTATTTCTTGTACGGCTTATACGTGTGTTTAGCTAGGTACCATGGTATGGATAGGTGATACAAAGTTATGACTTAATCCATGCAGAAAAGGAAACTGATGCTCTTCCTTTGCTGTTCACAGATTAATAAAATGAGTGATAGTGAAAAAGATGTTCCAACAAATATGTCTCTCAAGGTTCTATTGATTCCTCTATAACAGAGTAAAGAATAACAAATTTAAAGTATACGCCCTACCTGCAAAACACATTATTAGCATACTTACATGAAAAACCCCACTATGCAATGTAAAAAGCTATTTATGAAGCGCATTTCAAGTTTATCAGCTAATGCTATTCTAATCTCAAAAACACTTTTTTTTACCTAGTGTATTTTACCTTTTGGGTAGGGCACAATAGACCAAAAGTAGGAAAATTCATGTACTATCCCTCAAGAACAAAGATGGTGTGCAGTGGCAGGGACAGAGAGCAGGACAGGGCTGCGGGAGTGCTGGCAGTGTTCTGTTCCTCAGCAGTGGAGCTGGGCCTCGCAGGGGTGTGTAGTCTGAAAATTCACAGGTTTATACTTACATGAAATCTACAGTTTCAAATCAGTATAATTATGAAAACACTTAAAAAGCCAAAAGTTTTAGAATATGAAATCTTAAACCTACATCAATAAGGAATATCAAACAAATACTTTTTATGCTTATTATGCCTATAGGCACCATTGGGCACAGTAATAATAGTATAGTAGTCAAGCTACACTTCATTAAGTGCATACGACAGGTAAGGACTACACTGGGAATTTTGCATATTCTCATTTTATCCTCAAAATAAACCTTTTTGGATGTTATCCTAATATACTAGATACCAAAACTGAAGTCATCTCTCAGTCAGCACTTTGAATCCTAAACAAGACTAGAGACTTTATTAATGCTATTTGTTTTCAATATGTAAGTAAAACAATTTTCAGATATAATAAAGTCAAAAATTTTAATTTGAAATTCAGATTTTTCAAACTGTAAAATATTCATTTGCTCTAACGAGATCAGAGTTCACAGTTATTTCCAGGTTGGCTGGCAGTGACTATCTAGCCAAAGCACTCTACCTAGACAGAACTTCAGAAACAACACACAAGAATTTCTCTAAAGCTTGTTGTAGCTATTTCAGTTGAAAAAAAAAGTTTTGAATAAGAAAAATTCTAATGTTAATTTGATCAAAACTCTGAATGTGCACTCACTTTGTACAAAAAAGGTTTGTTTCCTTTTCCTTTCTGTTTTATTTTGGTTATTCATAAGACTGGAACTTAGAAACCTGGACATTTTGGGTACTTCTCTAGCAGCCATGGTTTTTTAAAATGGAGGCAGAAGATGAAACAGAGCATGGATAACCAGTTTATTATAGGCATCCTAACTCTCCCACTTTCCATAGTGACAGCAGATTAGGGTCTGCTTAAAACATCTGTTTGATCTCAGGGCAGGAATCATTCCAGAATGCTGCAGCAGAACTCAGGCTTCCAGTGGGAGGAGTGCGTGCTGGTGATGGTGTCTGAATTCTGGACAGAGAAGCCCCATTAAAACAAAGTGCATATGTTACGGGATGGGATTTTTTTTTTTTCTTTTTTTAATTAAGCTTGGGCAGTAAAGAAAACATGCTTTCCTTCTCACATTCCCAGCTTGCTTCTGGCTGTGTTTACGTGTGGTTGAATGATTTGTACATTCCATAGACCTTCGCTTTTTAAATGTTTGAGTATATAGATGTTTAGAGGTTTAGATGATATAATTAGGGGGTTATTTATATTTAATTTATATGTTACAGAGATTTGAAGTCAGATTCTGAATGTTTTCATTTATTTTACGATATAATCTTATCCAAATTCTTCATAGGAATCTTCACCATCATTGAGAAACATCTCTGGTTATATTTTGTAAAATCTAGCATGATTTGATAGTTCGTTAGAACATATCCTTTTCTTCCCTCTTTCTTTTTTTAGTGAGTGGGTCTTTTTGTGTCACCTAGGTTAGCCTTGAACTCCTGGGCTCAAGTGATCCTCCTGTCTTAGCCTCCTGAGTAGCTGGGACCAAATGTGTGTGCTACTGAGCCTGGCTCACACATATCATGTTTACTTTCAGTTATGGGTATACCTATGTAAATACTTTAGAATTAATTTTTAGTGGTATCAGTGGGTATTGAAGCTTGGGATAACATTTCAATTTAAATAATATTGATAATTTTTTTTGTTTGCTAGTATCTCCACTTTAAATATCATTGACCTAGTTTTTTTGTAAAAGGAATTTAAGAAGGCTTGTTTATTTTAACATCTGTCATATACAGTAATGAGGTCATATCTCTAGGCATAATTAATAAAGTTCAAGTTCTGTACTTTTAAGAGGAAGCTAAAACTGTCATTCATTTTAGATTGTTTTAGGCTCACAGACAACCCTTTGTTGACAGTGAAATTATTTAGCAAACAAGTTTTGTAATATGAAACACTTTAGGAGACCTGAATAGAAGAAAGCAACTGAGAGACCTGGAAGAAAGTTTACCTTATATGTGGACTTATTGAATATGTATTCTTACCTTGAAACTCAATGAACTCTTCTTTTTTTCTCCTTCTCTAATAGCTGACCTTTCTTTTTTTCTTTTAAGAATATAGCATACAGTAGAATGAGTTTATGTGGCAAGCCAAATGTGGTAGCGAAATTTTAGAATTCAAACTGCTTTTGCTAACTCTCCTATCTGTTGCCTCTCTGCAGGTTCTGTCTACCCCATGGGTTGTTTGTTAGTAACCCTATAAAGAGAGCTTCTTCATTTATAGGGCAGTGACACATTTCAGCCATAATCTGTGACTAATAAAATTTCCTTTTATAAATTAGAATAAAAATTTGAAAATTTTTCTGAAATAGATAATTGGTCTGTAATTTTTTTTTTTTTTTTACATTTCTGCTTCTATTTAGGCAAACATCGTTGGTGATTATTGCTTAGAACAGTGGTCTGAATGAAACTATTTTTGGTATGAGCTGAGAGTTTCCGATGAGACTGATTCAGCAGCAGATATTCCTTCCATTATTGTAGATGATTAGTAGCAAGGTTTTTTATATGATTTTTATAATATTTACATTATTTATAATATTTATATGATTTTTGTAATATTTATATTCTGGGAAAAGTGGACTACTTTAAGTAATATTATACTTGCTAAAATATAAGCCCCTACTTTACAGTAAATACATTGTAAGGGTCTTGAGGCAGTCTCATTTCTGTGAAAACAACTGAAAGTTGTGTCATATGAGTGTGGTGTTTGTTAAGCTTATTAAACTGTAATAGAGTATAAGTGGTGCTATCAGTGGATCAGATACTTTTGAGGATTCCTAGAGGCTTGCAAAGTAATAGACAGGGTTGGAGAGACAGCAGTGAGTAGAAAACATTACTGTAGGAAAGAGATTAAAGAGTTTAACAGCTGACCCCAGTCTTCTCAAGAGAGCCCTAGTTAAGGAAGTTCAAACATAGAATCAGTAGTTTATACTGGAGCATGGCTGTGATGCCATCACCATGGTAATTAATTAAAGAAGTTCATTTAGAGTAGTTGCTTCAGTAGAGCCTTCTCTCTTGTTTAAAGTAGCTGGTATGCTGGGCTTTTATCTTTAAGATAAAGCCAGAGACATGGTCTTTGCTGAAAACAGGTGACCTTTTTTTATTTGAGGAGGGCATGAAAGTGGAGAGAGCAGACAAGGGCATATGGTACTTTGGTTTTTTAATAGCAGACATAGGGGATGGGGGCATTCCTAACCGCAGAACACTGTGCTCTCCTTTTTAACCTGCCCACCTGCTCTTTGTACACACCCTACAGGAGGGCTTGCTGGTTACCCACCTCACTTACCCCGTGGCATATAGACCTATACAAATGCAGAGGAAACCCGTATGAATTATTCCTTCTTTCATTCCCAAATCTGAATTGCTGACCAAGAATTTCCAGACACTTGAGGAAAACCAAGAGCTTGAAACATGGAAGATTCTCCTTTGGGTGATAGTAGTTTAATGAGTAAGGGCTGTAGTTCTGTTCTTTTTTTTTGGGGGGGGGGCGGCTTTCTCTACTGCTTTTTGTTGGAATATTATTTTATTTTTTTCCCGTTGCTTATACAAATTTTAACATGTGTAACCAAAATCTTCTTAAATCTGAAGTTATTAATCAACTTCCTTAGCAAGGATTAGCTATCCTTCAAGTAGTTTCCCTTTTTAGTTTATTGCCTTTTGAATAAATCAAGGATAAAGTGTGGAAGATGTCATTGTAATTATAGAAGCAAATGTCAGTGTCATCCCTGAGTATATAAGGAAGTAATTGGGAGATGGAGGAAACAAGAGGTATAGAAGGAGAAAGATGATGTGCTCGTGTCTGTTTGTTTCATAGCAGGGATTTCCTAAGTGCTTATGAAATTTGTAAATCCAGCTAAAGATTTGAGTATAGCACCAGCAGAAGCCCTAAAATACTACTATATCCAGTGATGCCCCTCCCACCTCCCAATTAGAAGGTGGCCTGGGGAAAGAGAATGGGAGGGTAGTGTGTGTGTGCCAGTTTCTCCTATTGCAAAGCATCAAATTAAGAGCTGTTGACTAAGGCATGTAATGAGTTATTTAAAGTTATGACAGTGATCACCCTAAAGACTACAACTGTTAATTGAGGTTGTCACGAGAGAGATGAACTTTAAGGGTGAGAGTATTTTAATACTTAACATTTTTTATAACCTCGTATAAAGGAGTCAATCTTGAATTATTTTTAGATCATGAGCTTATAATGTTTATAAAATGAAGCTTTATACAAAAGGGGTTTGGTGCTTATTTTAGCACCAAACAACGGTCTGTAGGATGCTAACTTCAAACTTTAACATAGGTTAAAGATCAGTATCTTTTTCTTCAGTCTACCTAGTAGCTTTTAAAACAAGGTACTCTTGACTGCGATTTTCCATTGTGTTGCCCAGTTTAGTAAAATTTATATGACTAATGTTTCCAGTAATATCTTTACATAGTGCTTTAAATTTTAGAGAACTTCCACATTCACTATTTGATTTCCGTGACAACTCTCTGAGGTAGGCAGAGTATGTATCTTTCTGTTTTATATGGTGAGGAAACTAAGACTAATGAAATGAGTCACCCAAAGTCACATGGCTTGAGAAGTGGGGCCAGAGTTTGGACACAGACTCACTGAGTTGTGCACAGCCTTCTGTTGCCCTGCAATAGCTGAAGAGTCTCTTTTACCAGTTCTTAACCTTTCTTGGGTTATGATGCAACCCTAACTCAGGTTGTGACGTTGATTGCATTGTACATTCTGAAATTTTTATTCAAACTGTTTAAAATATATAAATCTGTATCTATTAAAAAAATGAATTTTACTGCAGTTTGAAAATGCCACATATAAACATTGGGTATCATTCAGCCTCTTGTTTCTGCAACTAGGCAATGCTCATTCCTTCTCCTGATGAACTCTACATTTCTCTGAGACACAGATGCCTTCCAGAATTTTTCTGATACCCTTGTTTTGAACTGTCCAAGCAAAGCAGTGGAATGTAAATGTTGTTGCTTTCAAGAATTAACGTATCTTTTTGGACTTGTGGTGCTGTAGCAACAGCTGACCTTATTTGAACCCTGCAGATAGGGTTCCCATCCAGGAATTTTTGAATTTGAACAAGTGACTCACTCTCCAGAAACACAGCATTACTGGTGAAGTAAGCATATTTGGACTGATTGTGGATTTTAAAAAATTGTGATAAATCATATATCCCATAAAATTTGCCATTTAACCCACATTGAGCGTACAATTTAGTGGCATTAATTACATTCCCCATATTGTGCAACCATCTACAATATTTCCAAAACATTTTTTTTTTTGTAGAGACAGAGTCTCACTGTACCGCCCTCGGGTAGAGTGCCATGGCGTCACACGGCTCACAGCAACCTCTAACTCTTGGGCTTACGCGATTCTCTTGCCTCAGCCTCCCGAGCAGCTGGGACTACAGGCGCCCGCCACAACGCCCGGCTATTTTTTTGTTGCAGTTTGGCCGGGGCTGGGTTTGAACCCGCCACCCTTGGCATATGGGGCTGGCGCCCTACTCACTGAGCCACAGGCGCCTCCCATTTCCAAAACATTTTTATTACCCTAAACAAAAATTCTGTAGCCATTCAGTAATAACTCTTCTTCCTCCTGCTTCAAAACTAAGCTGTTGCCTCTCTATGTCCTTCAGATTTCCTGTACTTCCTCCAGGTTTCCTGTAGTTACTGTTCATGATTTTCTTTGGTTCTTTGAGCATATTAAAGACAGTTGATTTTATACTTTAGTAGTTTTAACATCTGGGATTGCTCAAGGACAGTTTCTGTCAAATTCTTTTTCTCTGCAAATGCATATTTCCTTTTTCTTGGTATGTTTTGTGATTTTTTTTCCTTAGAACTAGACAGTTTGAATATTATGTGGTAACTCTGGAAATCAGATTCTCC